>NC_081828.1:104215605-104536230 GCF_030867095.1 Alligator mississippiensis
ATTTTAAGCAGATTTTTTACAATGGGAGTTTCCTTGATATTCTGCTATGTCTTATACACCTATAAATAGCCTGTTGTATCCAATGAAAGAATTAACTCAGTGTTATCTCTTTTACATTCACGAAATAGTGGTTTTAATAATGAAACTAACCATTTTTAAATATCAGAATCATCAGATTACTGAATATTAAACTGCATGTTGTCTCACAAAAAGTAACAGATTCATTTACTAAAAAAAATAACGTGTTTTCATCAACTGACACGTGATGATATAGCAAGGATTATGAACATGAAGAATTTTCTAACTTTCTCAATGCCATTCTAAAGGAATACTACAGAGTTTGGGGCTATCCAAAATAAACTATAAAACACAAAACCAACAGAGAAAGGAAAAAAACCCCAAAACCTAAGTTTATCTTAGACTGAGCATTACAGTAGGTAAGCACTGACTGAGAGTAAGAATTCTGAAGAGCTATGATGGTATGATCTCTATTGTAATGAGTGGGCTTTCCCCTGGGCCTACTTCATTGTGTTTCAAAGTAATATTAAGAAAATCTTAAAAAAACAAAAAACAAAATCTATTTCTGTCTCTCCCCCTTTACAAACACATACTACAAAATCCTCTTTGGAGTTTGAACAGGTATTCTGAAATCCAAGGACTAAATATAGACCATCAAAAAGCCTGAGGCTGAATTGATTCAGTCTTTTCAGGTTAGGTTAATCTGGCTAGATTGAACCAATAAGCATGTGAACAGGCATTCACTTTTGATTCCAGGAATGCAGCCACATGCCTACAGTGGCCCAGGCCAGAAGCAGGGGGAGCAAGAGCACACCTCCCTACTGAACTGCAGCAGACAGCTTGGCCACCTTATGGTGGAGGGGCAAGTATGGGAAAGGTGCAAAGCAGCCTAGGATGCTAGGGGACTGTGAATGAACCTGAATCTGGAGGGGACCTGGGACAGAAGATCAATAAACTGATTTGACCTAAATCAGTACTACGTCCATCCAATTTTATCTTAAACTGGTTTTGGCCATTTTGAAAATGGTTTGTGCACTGAACTTTTGGGCTAGGGACAGACATTGCACACAAACCAGTTTAAGTGATCAGACACTGGTTTAAACTGGTAACAGAACAGATGTTCAGTGCACATAAACCAGTTTGAAACTGGATGAAACCGATTTGAGATAAACCTGGTTGAATGTAGTATCAGATTTAACTGATTTGGCCCAAACCAGTTTATGCAATGTCTGTCCCAGACCCCTTGCTGGTTTAAGTTAAACCAGACTCCCCCAGCATCCCAGCATGTTCTCTGGGCTGGGCTGGTGATGGCTCTCTGCTGCGCAGCAGGGCTGGCCCCTCCCCTCTGCTTCCTGGCTGGAGCTCAGCACAGACTTACAGGCAGAGCAAGGTCTGCTGGCTTCCCCGTGTCCCGTTCTCACCACTCCCTGCTTAAGCAGAGATCCCTTCCTCCTCTCTCCCACAGCATGGACAGTAGCCAGCATGTGGTAAGCTAGCTAATGCTGAGAGGTGTCTGTGCATGTCTCTCTCCAAGAAATTCCTCTGTTTAAGAAATCTGAAGTAATGTGAAGAGAGGCTATTACTTTGCTAATCAGGCGATGAAGACTGCTACCAGCAGCTGGCTAGCTTGCTTACCTGTCAGTTTGCTGTAGACAGTATGACAAAGCAGGGAGGGAGACTGAAAATCTCCGTATCATCAACAGCTGCATGCACTGCACCCCTCCCCTCCTCCTTTGCCTCAGAGTGCTAGCCTGGGGCTGGAGGCTGGCAATAGTCCCACCCCTTGAACAGCCAGTGGGGAAAAGCCTGGGGCCGTGCAGGCAGACCTCCCTAATGAGCGAGTGTTGCCATAGCCTGGCTGCACCTTCCTCAGCTCAGCTCTCTGCAGAAGGGAAGGGAGGGCTGCTCTAGCACCACCTGGCTTCTAGCCTGAGCCACTGCCTGAATTTCCTCAGTCCAGAGAGAATGTCTGTCCAGTTTCAGACCAGTTCAGCCTAGCCAGGTTAGACTAACCTGCAAAGACTGAATCAATTCAGGCTCAGGCTTTTTGAATGACTGCCCCTAGCCCTGTTGTATTACAGATTTGAACCTGTTTACAAATGCTTATACTGGTTTACATGTAGTTTGTGTCCCTAGCAAAGGAGTCCTAACTTGTTTTCTTTCCTGTTGTTTTAGGCATTATATCCTTCTTATACCTTAGGAAACCCTCATAAAAATAAAGCATTTTTTTCCTATTGAAAGATGACCTCAAATTACTGTGCACTCAGTAAAAGAATTCAAGATGGAAAACTTGATAGTGTCTATTTATTTTGTTTCAATAAAATAAAATAAATGGTCAGAAATTTCACCGTACACTGTTTAATAAGAGTGCCATGCTACATTTGTAAGTATCACTACTTTGTAACAGCACAAAAATAGTATCAGAATTGCATTGCCTGAAACAAAGTTCATCCAGTTAGAGAAACAAGAAAGGAATCAATAGATTTCCAAAAAGAAGGAGAAAGAAGGGATGAGAGGGAAAGAAGAAACTTGTGAGATCCCTACATTCTTAAAGTTTGGACCTATAATATTCATATTTGAAGATGGCATATGAGCAAACAAGCATAGAGAAAAAGAAAAAACTTGTTGAAATGTTGTTGCTTATCTAGATCAAAAAATGCTTGCCAGAATTAAGTATGTTTTTCTGAATAGAATTTTTCCATTTTCTTGTGTCATAAATGCCATCTAGATTGTTTGAGAGTTAGCGAGAACTGAGAAAAAAAAATTACATTTTGTTCTGCAGAGTGAGTAGGCAACAAGAAGTACCCTCATGCTGATTTGTAACAAACAATGTAGCAGACACATATGTTTGCTATTTTCCTGAAGCATAAACATTGAGGTTTTCCGAGTTGTACATTTAGTTTCACGTTAATTAAAATGAATGTTTAGTTACATTTCCTCTATTGTATCGAAGGTGTAAGAAAAATAATTTCAACTGAAGCCTTTTTTTCAAACCAGGAATAACTTTCTTTTTGTCTGGAATCAGTTTTTTTCCAAAAAAAATGTTGGTGATGTATATTGTATGCAGCCCCGCCTACCAACTTCTTCCATTCTTATTCTCTACAATTTTGTCCTTCCCAGCAGTGTTACTAAGGAGAGCCAACTGAGGCAATTAACCAGGCCAAGGTGGGGAGAAAGGATTCAGAAAAAATGGCAGTCACCTCCGCTACTGGCTGACCACACTGCTAGCACCAGGCCCCAAGGAGCTAGCACTGCCCTGGGTGCTAAGTTGCTTGTTATGCCTCTGACCCTTTCCATCCTGGCTTGTATTAAGTTAATGCTGTTGGGATAATAAAACATCAGTACTTATCTGAAGAGAAACTATTTAAATATTATGTTAATATATTAAAAGATTTTTAGGGCCAGAACAAGCCATTAGATCGTTGAACCCACTAAAAGAAAAAGACACATTTAAATCAGTTTTCCTTGTATTGAGACAAGTAAATTATGTTTGGCCAATGCATATTTTTCAGGAAGCCAGGCTGGCTCTAGCGACTTCATGAAATTGATTAGCTACCAAATCCCCTTGATAGTTAGTTCTAAGGTTTAATTACCTTCACTCCTTTATATTCAATGGGAAACATGCTCAGACTACAAGTAAAAAAAAATTCCCTATATCTGCCAGTCCCACAAACTCATCCCAAAATAGTTCTGCTTTTGCAATTCCATTGTCTTTGGTGGAGTTGCACATGTGCACTTAATTAGTTTTATGCCTTATGTTTAGTAGTAGTAGTAATAACTCTGTTCATGATTGGCAGAGTAGAACAGAATTCAGCTCACATTCTAAGCTGGAGAAAGCCAACAAAGGCAAAGGAAAAAAAAAACCATAGGCTTATATTTATCATTTAAAGAGTATGAAAAAATGTATATGATGGGCAAATCTATTCAGTAAGGTACCATTTTTACTTAATTTATTTTTCAAAGCAGCAGTACTTATGAATGGGATAAGAGATCCAGGGCTACTAAATGTGTTTAATATTCAATACTAATGAGGAAATATCAAACAGTTAATCTCAACTACATCTAAAAATGGAAATCTTTAATGGAAAGTTTGACAAAGTTAAAAGCTATTTCAGTACTTCCTCCCAGTCTCTTGTAATATAAGGCTACAATATTACTTGTCTATTTATCCATCCTGTTCTTTTTCTTTCCCTTAAATACCTCATTAAAAGTAGAAGTTCATTGCTGTAAATGGAAGTTGAGACCTTGTCACATATGTTTTTCATGCAGCTGACATTTTATCGCTGACAAAGATTATTTTAACATTTAAAGTATCTAGGCTGCATTTTATGACCAGACGACTAAAGAATTCTACTTGGTATTAATTTTAGTTTTATTTTGACCCTACTTACTGTATTGTTTGTAGTCTCGTGACCACATCCTAAAATATTTGTAGCTCTGGCATTTGGTGGAGTCACTGTTATATCACAGTCCAGGTATGCTGGGAAAAGAATGCATCTCCAGTGCTGTCTTGTCAACAGATATGCTAAGATGTCTCATTCCGATTTCAGTATGGCACTAATTAGGACCCCAATCCTGCCAACATATGTGAAGTTAGATATGTAAGTATGTTTTTGAATGTAAGGGGCCAAATCTTTAAGTTAATAATAGCAAGCTTCCTCAAATTTCATTAATGATGCTTTATCATCTGTATTTCATATTAACCATATTCATCAGTAATAGCAGTCAATTATATGATACTATTGCAGGGCTGAAGGCACTACTCTAGTTCAGGCGTGAATGAGCCATCTTTAGCCAAGTTCACTTAAAGGTTACCACCTGCTAACTACCAATTTTGCAAGAAAATAGCTTCAGACCCACCTATTTTTCAAAGAAAGCCTCCTTCAATAAAAAAAAAAAAAAAATCAGGTAAGATCATTGGTTCTTCCCTAGCCCTATTATATGCATTAAAAAGGCCAGTGTAACAAAGATGTGCTCAATCAAGGCCTAGAACAAGTTGGAGAAGGATTTCAACAGCGATGGCACAGTAATAGACAGCCATGCAATCACCCTCAAAGGACACCCTCACACATACTCGTACTGAGGGGTCATGAAGGTTGGATTATACATAAGAAGCACATTTCAGGGGTGGGGCTAAATCTGGGAAGTGTTGCAAGTTATAGGGCACCCAGAGGCATACCATAAATTGGAAATAATAGCCTATCTGTTACATCAGTCCCTTCCTTGAAGCCAAGTTCAGAGCCACAAAAAGAAACAGATGGCTTAATTTACCTGTGTCCAGTGGATGGTTATTAGATGACAAATGGTAGAAAATACACAGCCTTCCCCATTGGCTTCTTTATACCATGGCAAATTGTTTTCATGTTCTCTTCCTTTGAATGCAGTTAGCTCTGGGGTTCATCATTTAATTTACTTCATTTACTACCTGCAGAATTTTCAGTGGTACTGTTGTTTGCTTTTTCTATTCATACTATCATAACAAAAATGCTGGCGGGAGAGACAATCACCCATGAAACAAGACCAGGGCAGCTCAGCGATCAAATGGGCATTCCCTTGCAGTATTTCTTACAGGAGTTCCTTCTCCTGAAACTTGTAGGGTCACATTGGCCTTCCTGCTCTCATGCACTGGCTTTATGTGCTTCCTACACCCTGCCCAGTCCAGTCATATGACCCCGCAGCTCCCCATAGGTATTGCCTCGCTGTGGCTGATGACCTGCCTGCTTTCTCAGCTAGAGATTAGCTCAGCAGCCTGCAGCTTGCTGCCCGCCATTTACTAGCAGTCAGTCCCTTAATGGTACGTGGTGTCCTGATTGCCAGCTCTCCCACAGCCAGTCTATTCTATGCAGTAGTTTTTAATGTGGATCTCTGCTTCAGCGGCAGGGATTCCTGATTGCCTGCCCTCTTGCAACTAGGCTCTATTCAGCTGCCCTTGGTCCTAAATGCAGTGTTCTCTCTTCTTAAAGAGTCAGGAGCCTCCAGGCTTCCTATCACACCCCTCCTCCCCCCAAAAAAACTAGTTTTAATCCATCTGTGTGCATTGTTGTACAGGTTTAAATTTTTCAAAAAGTGTGCATATATTTGCAATGTAGGGCACTTGCATTTAAGCACCTAAAATTGACATCTGAAAATTGAAATGCATACATAACCAAATGTGTGTGGATTGAACAATCTAAATTAGGTAAGTTTGAAATGTGGGCTCTGGATATAGTACATATCAGTTGTGGTACACTAATTACAATTTTATTTGACAGAAAATGTCTTCAGTTTTGATTGAACCCCTGCTAATTTTTCATTTATACTCACTAAAACTGGGGTGGGGGGGGGAAGGTAGGAAGAGGAAGATACTGGACACAGAAGGAAGGTTGAAGGAATGGCAGCAAAAGAGATAATCATTTATACACTGCATTGGGTCTGTTTTCTGAATTGTAAGTGCACAGTGCCAATTGTAAGTGCCAAATAATCAAAGTGATACAAAGTGAATAAACTGTTGGAATCCTCTTATCGCTGACTTCTTTTCTGTGTCCAGTGTACTATTATAGTATCCTCAATGTTTTACCATAAAATTCATTCCTTTTGTTGCAGATCATTTTATAAATCAGTTAGAACCTTTATAGCAGCCCAAACTAAAGAAGGAATAAAAGTTTGTTCTGCTCCATAACGCTTTAAACTCTGTATTGTAAAACTGATGACATATATGTCTACAGAGACTAAAACCTTATCAATTAACTTCTAGAGGTGTACAGTGCTTCTTAATGCCATGAACATATGAATAGTAGGAGTGTGCAAAGCGGGCCCTATTCAATTAGTTGTTTTGGATCACTGTCCCTGATTCGATTCAGCCAAATCTGAATCTGAAGATTCGATGCCGATTCAGAGAATCAGTGATTCAGACACAGACACAGTTTTAAATGATTTTTCTGCATACCTCAAAGTACCAACGCAGCTTGTGAATGCTGCAGTGCTGATGCAGATGGAGCATTCCACAGGATTGTGGGGGGGGGGGGCCCTCCACGTGCTTGGTGGTGAACCTGGAATTGGACAGGAAGTACTTCCGGTCTACTTCCGTGTCCACCAGGGAGCACATTGGGGGTCCTCGTCCCGTGTCCCCCCCAGCTCAGCAACTGGCTGAGGAAGGACCCTGGGTGCCCCCCCACCCAGACCCAGGAGGCTTCAGTCACCAAGCCAGGGAAGATGTGGGGGTAGCCCTCAGTGCAATCCCCAGAGGATCCGGAAGTGGACATGAAATGCTTCTGGTCCACTTCCGAGTTTGCTGCCGAGTGCCCTGGGGAGCCTCCACACTTCTCTGGGGCGCTCTAACTTGCCCCAGCATTGCAGCATTCACAAGCCGCCTGCTACCTAAAGGTATGTAGAAAAAACATTTAAAGGTGTGTCTGTGTCCGAATCACTGAATCTTTCCAAATTGATTCAAAGGGTTCTGATTCACTTCAGAGAGATTAAGGGTCCTCTGATTCGATTCAGATGCAGAGATTCAGCCACTGAATCAGGCCGAACCTCCACCAAATTGAATCAGGGACTGAGCTTCGCACAGCCCTAATGAATATGTGAAAACCATTACACAGGTTATTTTTATACATTATTTGAAAAGTCGCAAATCCTTCTTTCAGGTATTTCAAGATTGGGTACAGTCAACCCTTACCCTTTGGCTTTTAAGGAACACCAAACCATATCTTAGAAGTAGTTCCTAGTTTATCTTGGCATTGAGACAAACATTTTTATTATGTTTTACCTCAGGTATTGCAGTTGATTGTTTGAAACACTTTTCCAACTTTTCCACCCCATCCTCATTAAAATATTAGGCAACTGTGGTGTTGATGCCTACACAGTCAGATGGGTCGCATTGACTGGAGGGCCACACCCAGAGAGTGGTGGTGGATGGGTCATTTTCAACCTGAAGGGATGTGGGCAGTGGGATTCCCCAGGGCTCGGTCCTCAGGCCCGCGCTATTCAATATCTTCATCAGTGACTTGGACAAGGGGGTGAAAATCACCTTGTTCAAATTTGTAGATGACACTAAGCTGTGGGGAGAAGTGGGTACGCTAGAAGAGAGGAACAGGCTACAACTAGATCTGAACAGGTTACAGAGGTGGGCAGATGAGAATAGGATGGGTTTCAATACTGACAAGTGCAAGGTATTGCAGCTGGGGAGGAAGAACCAGCAGCATACCTACAGGCTGGGGAACTCCCTTCTTGTCAGCACAGAAGCAGAAAAGGATCTTGGAGTCACTATTGATTCCAAAATGAACATGGGGCGCCAAAGTGGGGACGCGGTCAGGAAAACTAACCGCACCTTGTCATGCATCCATAGATGCATCACGAGCAGGTCCAAGGAGGTGATCCTCCCCCTCTATGCGACAGTAGTCAGGCCAAAGTTGGAGTACTATGTCCTGTTCTGGGCACTGCACTTCAGGAGGGATGTGGACAGCATCAAGAGGGTCCAGAGGAGGGCCACCCGCATGATCGGGGTCAGTAGGGCAGGCCCTACGAGTAGAGGCTACGGGACCTGAACCTGTTCAGCCTTCACAAGAGAAGGTTGAGAGGGGATCTGGTGGCTGTCTATAAACTTGCCAAGGGGGACCAGCAGGCAATGGGAGAGTCCCTGTTCCCGCGAGCACTACCGGGAGTAACAAGGAATAACGACCATAGGTTGACTGAGAGTAGATTCAGGCTAGATATCAGGAGGCAGTACTTCACAGTCAGGGTGGCTAGGAGCTGGAACCAACTTTCAAGGGAAGTGGTGCTCAATCCTACCCTGGGGGTCTTCAAAAGGAGGCTAGACAATCACCTAGCTGGGATCGTTTGACCCCAGCATTCCTTCCTGCCCATGGCAGGGGGTCGGACTTGATGATCTGCTTAGGTCCCTTCCGACCCTACCAACTATGAAACTATGAAACTTTCCAGCTGGTAAAGCAAATACTTGCATCTTCCCTTAAGAGCAATGTGGATTTACTTTATGGACCCCCCCCCCCCCCCCACAAACACACAGATGATGCAGTCTAAAGGTTATTGAATAATTGCATTTATGGTAAGTAGAAACTTAGAGAAATGGAGCCACAATATGCATTGTCTAAACTCCCTTGGTAAGTTAGATGTAATTAGACATATAAAATTCATGAAATGTCATCAATAAAGTTCAGTCACTCTCAAAAGCATTGTCCTCATAACCTAAGCTTCCCTTTCTCTTGCCTCATAGCTAACTGCCACTCAAAGCTGGAACATGTATTAATGTCCCCATATGTCTTTTTATTGTCTCTTTTGCACGTGACCTACATATGAGTTCTGCAAAAAAGTGGGTTGGCACCTTTTCTTGAGGTACAGAAGATGCCAAATTCATTCAAATAAAGAATTGCATAAATAGCTAAAGAACTGTAAGGATATTTTAAAGTTTGCCTTTTTGTGTTCCCTTCTCTATATTCTGGCATTGCAGGACTCTGAGTTCTGGTGTCTCAGAGTTCTGTGCTTTGTTCTTTACTGCCTAATAATAGGCATCAAGTCTTAAAATACTTATAGCGATTCAGAACATGATCCACAAGCTTAAAGTTTTGCAAGACTTAGTCCATAGAGTGAATTTATAGACATTCCATTGATTTAAATATCTTTATCGGTCAGAACATTGGTGTAGTCATGATGGCTTAGTTTATATGCAAGAAGGCAAGGGGTGGGGAAGGGTTTGGTGATGTCTTTTATTGTACCAGTTGTTGGGGGAGAAGCTAGATGAGCTTTTGGGCACATGCTTCCCTCCTAAGAAGTTTATTGGTCCAATAAATGGTATCACCAAAAAGGATGTTGCTTCTCACAATCTCAAATATAATTTGTTATTTTGATTACAGGGAAATTTAATAGCAATTAAGTTTGACCTCACAATATTAATTTTGTTCCCAGATCCTGCAAACACATGCGAACCTAACCTTTTTACCAAGCATAGCTCTTGCCATTGCAATTTAAAAAGCTAAGGCCATGCTTAAATACCTATAGAATCAAGGGCCCTCATTTTTTTAAAGTTTTTACTATCTACCCAGTCAAAGAAAATGCATTTTATTTTTAAATTAGTAAAGATTATGCTAATAAAATGTTATTCTGCTCATTTCTCTACAAATATATCATCAAATATACTCACGTCTTGACTCTATTTATAGTCTCTTTTTTCTATGTCTGCAAAAACTTTGTGACAAAACAAAATTTAATATTTGAATTATAAAATCTTCTGAAAACTAAAAAACATAGACTGCTTTTATACGTTTGCTTGTACACTGAACCATAATTAATTGCAAACAGTGAAAATTAATTTAGAAAATTCTGTTAAAGATATTACAAAATAAATTCCAGTCCTGCAGTGTCTTGTGCAGAAATTCATGTTGCACCCAAAGGACTTCACTGACTTGAGGGGCAAAGGAATGTATCCTCCTAAATCATGGCATCATATTCAGGCACAAGGGCTCAACCCAGCTATATCACAACAGAAGACAAAGACTTAAGTCATTTGCTGTCATTTATTTAAAACTGTACTGGACCAATATGTTTCAGTGTAACAGCTCATTCAGTCAAGGGAATTCTTTGAAAAATGGAGATAAATGGAAAGAGTGTCTTAGGCTGCTTGTAGACATGCTCACCATTTTCTAAACCATGTTAACTGATTCATATCACACTATTCTAATTACATTTCAATCAAGAGGTTTGCCCCCTTCTCCATAGCCCATCTGCTTGGGCAAGGTGGAGGCTTAGTCAGGATACTGATACTTAGTCACTGTAGCCATGTCCGCACGAGTGTAGACACTTGTTTCCCCAGGGACACCTGTGCCACATGCCCTCTGGTGCCCCCTCTAGATCTCCGGGTGCCAAAAAACTTCCCTGCACTCCTACCCTGCAGCATGAAGAACACCTGAATGTGCAGTGTGTAGCACCGCCACGTACCGCACAGTGGCGCTTTCCCGGACATGGTCTGTGAGGTGTTGTTGGCCCATTTGATTTTGTAAAGGTGTTGTTTTGCCTGATAGCCTGTGTTGTGTTGCAAAATCCCAACCGACTTTCCCTTGAGGAGATTGATATTTGCAAAACTTATCTACATTCCTAAGGAATGCTTATCTGAGGCCCTAAGGACTGCTTTTCCTAAAAGCAGCATCATATATATATGTTAATTAATACAGTTTAAATTGCCTACTTTGGACTACCTAGT
Organism: Alligator mississippiensis; assembly: GCF_030867095.1. NCBI lineage: Eukaryota > Metazoa > Chordata > Crocodylia > Alligatoridae > Alligator > Alligator mississippiensis. The sequence continues at coordinate 104,226,815 of NC_081828.1, forward strand.
CTACATTAACTTTAATCCTCATTGAATGAGGATTAGTTCATTTGGACAGGAGCCAATTTTAATTTGGACTGCAGACTTCCATTTGTACAGTGATGACCATAATCAGGATTAAAACTTGAAAAATGTAATGTCTATAAAAAAGCCTTAGTAGCAAAATGAGCTCTTGCTTACACAGTTCCCTGAAAGCAGAATATGCATCTTAATTTGCAAATGGATTTGGAGAACATGATGTTGTTTATTAAATATTCAGCAAATAATTTAGATATGAAATATTCCTGATATATATTTCCTTCTACTCTGTGTGACAATATTTGTGTATTTTCAAGAATTAAACAGCCCGCAGTAAATAGGGCTTTGCCTGGAGAAATTGCTGGGCTTACACGTACCCACTTGAAAAGCTAGGAACCAAGGATGCTAGAGACCTACAAAGATGTGAAATGGCAACACTGAGGTATACCAATACAAGTGACCTGGTGAAGATAGCTCATAGCATTAGCTCCTTAGCTCTTTCTAAAAACCTTTACACAAAGTCCTCCCTAAAGGCCAAGTGCAAAATGCTGATTAGTATTCTTCTGAACTCTCTTCTAGCTATTTCTTTTGGTTTTCTTTATTCTATGTATCCAGAGTCAATTATTTTAGGAAACCTCCCCTGCCCGTCTTTCTTCAGTTTCTAATGTTGCAAAGCAGTCTTTGATATATAAAAGACAGTTTGACAGGGAAACTGCAGCAGTAGCAGATCTGTACTCCTTTCAGGATCTGGCTCCCATCTCATTCTTAGGAATCGAGCAGAGATCCTTTGATAGATTTGTATGTTATTCCCTAGAAAAAAAATATCTGTCCATTTCCTTGCCTTTCTTATAATGGCTTCTTTCTAATGGAAATAGTGAGGCCTTATTATAAAGATGCTTGGCCTATCTGGCAGAAAGTAGAATGCTAAGTGTGCTGTAGCCATTAGAATTTCATCTACATTTTGCAGATCTGGTGCTTTTAATAGCTCCTGAGCAAATCTCACCTCAAGGTCCTCAGGTACTGCTTTTACTGTGAACATGGTTCCCCCTCTGATTGTTTTCAATGTAATTTTAATTGTGTTTTTCTGCATTTTCCATTGCTTTCATTCTTTGCTATTGATCAGCACCTGTTCCCAATTTCTCCTTCCCCTCTCCCAACATGGAAAAACTCAGATATTCAAATTGGTGATCCTTTTTTCCATAATTGATAATTTGTTATTGATATTTGCTCTTACCCTTTACATTCACACATTAATTCCTTAAAATTTTACTGCACTATAGATGAGCTCTAGCTTATTTAGTTCTCTATGAGAAGTTTGGGCAAATGTTTTCCTGCTGCTGAGTACTAAAGAGGGCTTTCTGAATATATTAGAGTGTTTTTAGAAATAAAATTTAAATATTCGGCTGTTATGGAGCAACCCTCTGACTTTCCTTTGGAGAAGAATGGGTAGGAAGTCAATAGAAGTATGTTGTGACCCTTTCTGTCTCCAAGCAATTGCCTCTAGCTGCCTTTTGCCTGGTCCCCACAATATATTTAAAAAATTGCCTGAATTAACAAGATGAAGAATGCAATCAACAGCTCTACTCCTCAAGCACAATAGAACTTTCTGTGCCAAGGGTTTTATTTCGCCGTGCATTGGACAGGGTTGAATGAATTCCCAGATGAACTAGGGTTTGTCACAAGCCTTCTCATGCATCTCTGTTTCCAATGTTAGATAAACATCTTCAACCTTATCTTCTCTAACGTAAGAACAGCTTATCATCATCATTATCATGCCTATCATGGCATGCACAGTTAAGATACTGAATGGCAACATAAGTGAGAAGCTGGATGGATTTGAAAAAGTCAAAATGCTAAATAGGGTGTGTTTGAAGTGAAGTAGATAGGTGCAGGTACTAGGTAGGGTGTGTGTGGAGGACTGACATGGAAAAAACAGTTGCATTTCTATCACAGGTGCCTTTGTACATCTTTTGTACAAAAGATTAAATTGTTGTCTTTAGAAAAATGCACACAGCTCTGTGCACTGTGCTGTAAGAAAGATGAAGACAAATTGTTGGGAATTTATAGAAAAACAAATAAATCGATTAAGGGAAGGAAGGACAGGTTTATAAGGGGAAAAACTACATATAGGTAAAACAAAAATAGGCTTTATGCTAAATATGTAAGACTATTTTAAAATGGGAAGAATCTTTTTAGGATGGTATGAAGTGATATAAGTAAGAGTAATAAGACACATTACATCAAGTCCATTTTTTGCTACATTACTTATGATTTGCATTGAAATGGTGCCTAAATATCCCATTTGGGGTTTTAGCAGCAATTAATCTGGGCTCTTTACACATCTACAATGAAAAGGGCCCCCTGATTCACACTTGCATGTAAGTGCCTAACGTAAAATTTAGCTGAATGACTGTCAACTCAGCAGTCAGATCTATTTAACTGTAGCTTTTCCTCAGCTCCCAGCTACAGCATGGAAATCACACAGCTTGGAGCCACACTTCAATAGAGCATTAAATCATGTTATTAAGATCCTTTTCAGTAGAACACTTAAGTTCATGTTTATTTCAGTGTAAATAAATCCTTTCAACTGGGGCCTAAGTCAGCTATGCCAGTATGCTGGTGAGAGGGAGAGGCACTGAAAGAGCTAATATGAGATTTTGTACAAAAGTAGACCCTGAGATCTATGTGCACCTGTATTTGGTTATACACATTTGACAGCTGCATGCAATAATAGGTAATTATACATAGAACCAACTAATTTGCATATGCATACTGCATCTACATCTCCACTTTTACTTTTCCAAAGTATGATATTTAGAATGCTTGGTCCTGTGGTCTATACTGTACTGTTTTTGTGCATAATTAAAATAATCTACTAGGTTAGACAGAACATAATAATTAATGGCCTGGCTATTTCTTACGCATCAGTTTTCAACCACTTCCCTTAGCTTCTGCCATCTTTCAAAGCTATGACACGTTGTATAAATAAAATACATATTGGGCTATAAAGAGAGAGTAATTCTGGCGCACACACCTGAGAAGAGAAATAATAGTAGAGTAGGGTTTTAAAGCAAAGTATAACTGGTAATTGATTATTCCTTTCTCCTACTGTGGCCAGAATTCCATCAAGACCCTAATAACTTTTCTTGGTGAATGTTTCATAAGTTATTCCAAACAGTTTTGGCTTGGACAAAATACTTCCTGACTATACAAAACACTTCCTGACTATATATTTCATTAATCAAAACATAGTAAGTCAGTCTTACTGGTTCCTAATATCTTGTTTTGATCTTAAGTGTCAGTTCCATACCACCTATTGGTTGTGTAAGTAGATTTAGATGCTTATGTGCTACTTTATTCCATCCGGGTAAAAGTCCCTGAAAAACTATTAATACAGAAGATCCATGGGTCCTCGATCTTACTGCTTTTTATGACTCAATGGTAAAATGACAATGTAGTGCAAAAGTAAACACACTGATGGATTAAGGACCTCAATAGGATGGAATGGATTTGCACTTAGATTCCAAAGTCCACTAAGACACCTCATAGGTATAATAGGATCTGTCCCTAAATGCTAATAAAAAAAACGTAATTAATCATTTATTCTATAATCACTTTAGATAAAAGAACTACAACCCATTTGTCCAGGATGATAGATATAAGAGCACAGGGGGAAGAAAACTAATTACAGATTCAGGAAATGATGCAATAAAAATGCATTTGAAAATACACATTCTGGCCATGCTAAAGTTATGTCATAATTTCTTAGCATGTCAGACCAAAAAGCCCCATTAGATCATTTGAACTCACCTCCTGTAGTTCTCAAGCCATCTCACCAAGATTTCTCCATAGTATAATAATCTTTAGCTAAATTAAAGTAGATCAGAAACTAAGATGTAGTGTGCCACAGAGAACAGTAACGCCTTTGTCTGCCATACGTGCAAGAGTTGATTAGATGAGATATGCCTAGATGATCCTAGCAGGTGATCAAAGCCTTTTGTGGCAGATAAAGGCAAACCAATTTCCATAGGCAATCAGACAGGAAGTAATCGGATAATTTGGATAAGGATAAGTATGTCACTTGATTTTCTGTCCCCATCTGTGGGATCTGCTGTGGTATTGAGAAGATCTGAGGTCCTCTAGATCTGTGATGTGATCAAGGTGGTCAACTGTTCCTAAACATGAGAACTAGCAGCTTGCAGTTCATACAGATGAAATCTTCCCTTCATTGATGTATCCAGTGTGTATCCAGTTTCCATGATAAATCCAGCGTGTAGTAACTGACGGCTCTCTGACCATCCTCATGTCTGAGGTAAAAACTTTTCTATAAAGCTAAACCCCTGCACTCATACAAATTATTGGAGAAATTCCACTGTCATCTACTTAACCGGTTGGTGTTCTTGGCTTTTAAGCTTAGTCTAAAAAAGCCAAACTTTCCCTTCATTAAGAGTTATTAAAAAATTAATTAAACTAAAGACCAATCAGTAGATCAGAATCATGCCAGGAATAAAACACTTAGGGATCAAAGCTGCACTTCTGAAATCAATCACAATTGGCCCACAGACAATGACTAACTTTTTTCTCTCCAAATACATATACAGTTTTGTTAGACAGAAGTCCCATGGAAACTCCACAGTTTTCTGTTCCCTGACTATTGATTGCTAGTTGCCATTTGTTTTAAACTCATCACTTAAGACTCATTAATTGACAACCCTTTGCTAAATTAAAACAGGCATGACTTTTTACTCTCAGCAGGCAGTACAGATGTCTTTAAAAAGGTTTATAGCACTATGCAATATCAACACAGAATGTGAATGTTGTCACATGAAAGAATGGTGTGATAATAAAGACATAACTGCTAAGAACAAATGCAAAGTATAAATCCCCACACAAGAATATGTCATAACAAAGGACTCAGCGGTCACATCTACACGTGCGGCAGACCACTGTTGTTATGTATAGTACTAAATGACTGTACAGTAACTGGCATTACTCTGCAATACCATCATCACACATTTTTTCCCAATGCTACTGTGCAATAGTTTGTTACTACTGTGCAGCAGTGTCATGTCACGGTTAGTGCCTGGCAACACTAGTGCACAGTAGCAATGAGCTATGCTGCAGTAGCTACTGCACCATAGCTACTTGTGTAGATGTGCCCAGTTTGTATCTATGCAAATGGTTAAAGGGAAGCAGGATCTCTCTTTTCTGTCAAATCACTATTCCACAAGCAGGGGAAGGAAATGGCTTCTGCAAGTCTATTAAACCCTGTAGCAAGGCAGTCAACAGAAACTTTACTCAGCTCTCCCAACTCAGCCATATTCACCTAAACCAATGAAGTTGGGAGAAGTATTCTGTATCAGGATAGAGCTGATGGAGATAACTGTCTCCCTGGAGGAATGAGGAACTCAGGACTGGATTGCCTCCATCACTGTCTTGGTTCTCCAGTTCTGGGGCAGTGCAACAAAACCAGAGTAGAGCCTATAGAAGTCAGGATCCTAGACTGAACAGCCTACCAATATAAATTGTAAACAGTGAAGAAATAAGCTGTTGTTATATACCCAGAACCAGAGTAGCTGCAGATTGAAAACCAGACAGTGAATTCTTCTCTTCAGTCTTAAGGCCATTTCAGCAGAGAAATAACCAAGCAATGATGAGAAAATGATTAGTATGTGATGAAGAACGGCCACTGCTTATGAAAGCTTATGCTATACATCTCTGATTTGGTTAGTCTATTACGGAACAAATCTACCCTGCCTTCTTCAGCTAATTCCCTCTCTCTGGTTTAGTACAGTCATGTTTCTTAATTATTGACATAGGTTTGGTTTAGCCTTTCACAAATGGCATTTTTGTAGCTTTGTATATGGTTTTACATTGGGGCAGCATTGGTAAGCAAGTGAGATTTATTGTCATATTTTAAATGGTCCAAGACATCTCTCTCTCTGTCATTTATTTGATATATACACACACATACACATACATATGTTTTTATAGACATCTATATGTATGTGTACACACACACACACACACACACATACACACAGTATAAAGTTTTGTGAAAACTTTTGTAAATGGTCCATGTGTGCCACTGGTGTTTTTCTAAAAGTTGGACACAGTTTTTATACAAATATTACAAAGCTGAAATCTCCATGTGTTTGTATGTAGGTATATAATGTTTCTATTTGAAACTACAGTTAGAGAGTAATTGTTGCATTGTTCCTTGTTACTAATAGAAGCTAAGACCAGGGAAAATGTGGCAGAAAAAACTTAAAGCTGAAATAAATTTTGACAGACCCAAGGAGCTTGGGGTCAACTTCTGTGTTATTAAAAGTGGGAAATTATTTATTAATCTAAGGAATTCTGCCATCTTTTCTCAATAGAGATCAATGGAATAGATCATTTTGAATTAAGCATTTTGAAAAGAAGTTATGAGTAGTCCATATCTGAGATATCTATGAGTTGCCTGCTTTCTTTTGAGAGAAAAAATATGATAGAAGATTCTTTGGAGGCCAGGACTGGGGTTATTTTCAGCTAGGGGAATGAAAATAAATATGATACTGTAGGGGCTAATGACAAAAGAAGAAGATTTCCATTGCATATCTGAAAAATTTGAAAGTATATTAAGCAGAAAATATTTGTGCAAAATCCAACTGTGAGCAAACTCAGCTTTTATCTTATTACATATTTACATAGCACTTAGGACAATGAGAGTTAAATTCTTACTGCTTTGATGTATTGCAATCAAACATGAACAACTATTTTTAACAATGAGACAGGGTGGGACCATTATCCAAGTTCAAATTACAATACAATAGTAACAGCAAACAGTTTCCATGATATTCCTAAAACAGTCTTTTAAAGGAATGAAACAGATAGCCAAACTGTCTTAGGGATGGCTTAAGATTTCTATTTAAAGCAGGATTGATATCCCTCAATTTCAGATTTTAAATGGTTGAATGTCTTTTCAAAATTTGCAAAATGAGTACTTCTGAAGAGTTGGAGTAGTGTCATCCCACAGAGAGGGATGACAGCCAGGTTTCCTTTCTTCCTGTTCAGTTTAAGCCTGCAAACTATATATATATAGCTATAGATATATCTATAGATAGATAGATAGATGGATAGATAGATAGATATGATACACATCTACAGCCTCTACTGTCATCACTGGGCCTTGAATATATATAGGAATTAGTCATGGTTATAGTGTAAGCTGTAGACTGGGTTTCCTTGATTTCATTTGGTTGCATAGGGGTTTTTTGGTGTTGTGAGCTTTACTGTGACATTTCATCAACTGACAGAATGGTGAGGGTTTTTAATATTAAATGTTCACTGGCTCATGAGATTTCTTTCTGTGCACTCAACAACTTCAGTTTTATGAACTGAAATCTTTTCATCTCTCATAACTTATACTGTATGATAAAGTTTTCACAATCTGAAACAGCTGCACCAAATTACTTTTTGCAGTCCTTAAAGCGTAAAAAAAATAAATGTCATTGTACCATTCTAGGGGCCACTTTTTAAAATTAATTTGGAAAGCAATGGAGGAGTCATAGAATCATAGAAAAAACAGGGTTGCAAAGGGCCTCAGGAAGTTATATAGTTCAACCCCTGCTTAAAGCAGGACCATCCCCAACTAGAACATCCCAGCCAAGGCTCTGCCTCACCAGGTCTTAAAAACCTCTGAGGTTGGAGATTCCACAACCTCTCTAAGTAACCTGTTCCAGTATTTTCTGCAGTCCTAGTGAGAAAGTTTGTCCTAATTTCTAACCTAAACTTCCCTTGCTGCAACTTGAGACCATTGCTCCTTGTTCTGTTATCTGCCACCACTGAAAACAGTCCTGCTCCATCCCCTTTGGTGCCGCCAGGGGATTTAACCTGCTATTAAATCCCCTCTCAGTTTTCTTTTCTTCTCTAGACTAAATAAGCCCAGTTCCCTCAGTCTCTCCTCATAAGGCATGTGCCCAGCCCCTTAACCATCTTCATTGCCCTCCAATGGACTCTCTCCAATTTGTCCAACCAATTGGTGCCTACCAATACAGCCCAGTATGCCATTAGTCTTCCTCGCAACAAGGGCACACTGTTGGCTCATATTCAGGTTACCGTCCATCGTAACCTGAAAGTCCTTTTCTGTGCAGCTGCTGCTTAGCCAGTCAGTCTCCAGCCTGTACCAGTGCATGGGATTGTTCCATCTTGGTTTCCCCATATCCACAGAGCCAGTCATCTTGTCATAGAAGGCAATCAGGTTGATGAGGCATGACTTGCCCTCAGTGAATGCATGCTGACTCTTAATGAGTGGAATCTTTGAGGATCGGCTCCATGATCTTTTCAGGGACTGATGAGAGGCAGACCAGTCTGTAGTTCCCTGGATTCTCCTTTTTCCATTTCTTAAAGATGGGAACTATATTTGCCCTTTCTCCAATTGTCCAGGACCTCTCCCAATAACCATGACTTTTCAAAGATGATGGCCAGTGGCTCTGCAATTACATTCACCAACTCCCGGCTCACCCTTGGCTGCATTCCATCCCAGTGCATGGGATTGTTGGGCTTCATGCACCCATGGACTTGTACACATCCAGATTTTCTAAATAGTCTCTAACCTGTTATTTTGCCACTTTTGGCTACTCACCTCCTCCCCAAACTGTATTGCCAAGTGCACTAGTCTGGGAGCTGACCTTGCCTGTGAAGACTGAGGTGAAAGAGGCACGGAGTACTTTAGCCTTTTCTGCATGCTCTGTCACAAGGTTGCCTTCCCCATTTTGTGTTTTAACTTACTGAAGAGTTCCCTGCTAAACCAAGTTGGTCTTCTAACATACTTGTTAGACTTCCTGCACTTTGGTTTGCTTTGTTCCTGAGCCCTCATTAAGGTTTCTTTAAAGTACAGCCAGTCCTACCTGACTTCCACCAAAGTTATAGATTCATAAATTCATAGATTGTAAGGCTGGAAGGGACCTCAGAAGATCATCAGGTCCAGCCCTCTGTACCAAGCAGAAGAGATAACTGGGGGTCAGGTGACCCTAGCAAGGTGACCGTCCAGTCTCCTCTTGAAGATTTCCAGGGTAGGCGACTGCACCACCTCTGGAAGGAGCTTATTCTACAGTCTGGACACCCTGACTACGAAGAAGTTTTTCCTAATGTTGAGCCTGAATCAATCTTCCAGGAGTTTGTAGCCATTACCCTTGGTTTTCCCCCTGGGTGCCCTGGTGAACAGTTGCTCACCGAGCCCTTGATTACTGTAGCAGTAAGCTGCTACCAGGTCCCCTCTCAGTCTTCTTTTCCTCAGGCTGAAGAGTCCCATATCCCTCAGCCTTTCCTTGTATGGCTTGCCTTTTAAGACTCTGATCATATGGGTAGCTCTTCAGACTCTCTCAAGGTTGTCCACATCCTTGTTAAAGTGTGGTGCCCAGAACTGGACTCAGTACTCCAGCTGCAGTCTCACCAGTGCTGAGTAGAGTGGAAGAATCACTTCCTTGGCTTTGACGGAGATGCATCGATTGATGCATGCCAGAGTATTATTTGCTGTACTGGCTACAGCATCTCACTCCTGACTCATATTCATACTGTGGTCTATTATTACCCTGAGGTCCCTTTCATTCATGGTCCTAGTCAGTTTGGTGCCACCAAGTCTGTTGTACTTCATCAGGTTCTGATCTGCCCAACTTGCTAGCCTGTCTAGATCCACCTGTAACTGTAGCCTATCTTCAAGTGTGACCACGCTTCCCCATAACTTGGTGCTGTCCATGAACTTAGCCAGTGAGCTCTTCATCCCCACATCCAAATAGTTAATAAAGCAGTTGAAAAGTACTGAACCAAGCACCGACCCCTGTGGAACACCACTGCCTACTTCTTGCCAGGATGACACAGATCCATTCACCATGACTCTCTGGGTCCTATCCTGCAGCCAGTTTCTTACCCACCTGACTGTCACAGAGTTAAGCCCACAACCCTCCAATTTTCTCGTGAGGACATCATGGGATACTAGATCAAAGGCCTTTTGAAAGTCAAAGTATACATGTCATCCTGCTCTCTCGTGTCCACATGGCAAGTTACCTGGTCATAGAAGGAGATGAGGTTGGTAAGGCAACACTGCCCACAATGAAGCCATGCTGGCTGTCGTCCAGAACCTTACCAGCAAACTTATCGCAGATAGACTCCTTGATTAACTTTTCTAGTATTTTCCCTAGGATGGAAGTTAGGCTGATTGGCCTAAAGTTATCTGGGTCCTCCCTGCTGCCCTTCTTGTGGATGGTCACAACATTGTCCCTCCTCCAGTCCTCAGGGACTTCTCCAGAGTGCCATGAGTTGTGGAAGAGTTTTGCCAGGGGTTCCACAATGACTTTGGCCATCTCCTTCAGCACTCTTGGATGAATGTAATTCAGTCCTGCTGACTTGTATACATCTAATTTTATTAATTGGTCATACACCAATTCTATGGCAATAGTAGGAAGGCGATTATTCCTACTGTGCTTATCTTCTCCTCTACCTGGCGTGGTTTTCCCTTTTGTCTGGTGAAAGACCGAGGTGAAGTAGTCATTCAGGAGTTCAGCTTTCTTCTAGGTGCTAGTAACCAGCTCTCCTGAGTTGTTGAGTAATGGCTCTACACTCCCATTTGTTTTCCTCCTGTTTCCTATGTACTTAAAGAAGGACTTCCTGTTGGTCTTGATTCCCATTACTAATCTAAGTTTGGTTGCCACTTTAGCCTTCCTTATCTGTTCCCTGCAAATGCGGGCCATTGTGGAATAGTTCTGCTCGGGGCCCGCCCAAAGCTTCCATTGTTTATAAGCCTCTTTCTTCTTTCTAAAGAGGACCATGATTTCCCTATTTAGCCAACAGGGCTTCCCAGCCCTTCTGTTACCTTTTCTCCTCATGGGAATGGATGTCCTTTGTGCTTCAAGGATTGTGACCTTAAGAAACAACCACTCTTCATGCACATCTTCTGACTTCAGTCCCTGGTCCCACAGCACTTGCCCTACTAGTGACCTCAGTTTGTTGAAATTTGTATTTTTGAAGTCCAGGACTTCAATCCAGCTATCCAATTTGTCTGCCTTATGTTGGATAGTGAACATGATGGTTTCATGGTTGCTGTTGCCTAGACTTCCCTCTATATTTTAGTCAGTCACTAGGTCTTTGGCCAGGACCAAGTCTAGAAGACTGTCACCTCTGGTTGGCCCATGCACCTCCTGAGTCAGGAAGAGCTCATCGACACAGATCAGGAAGGAGTGCGACCCTTCCAATTTGGCCGAGTGTTCCTCCCAGGAGATTTCTGGATAATTAACATTGCTCATGATGACCATGTCACATGCACATGCCACCTCAGTCAATTCTCAGGTGAACTCCAGATCGAGTTCTTCCGCCTGGTTTGGTGGTTACCTACAGTTAGGTATCTCTTGCCGCACCCCCCTCCCCCTGGCAACTTGATTCAGAGGGTTTTAAGTTGTCCATTTTTGGAGCCAATGTCAGCCTCCAAGAAGGTGTACTGCTTTTTCACATAGAGAGCAATGCCTCCACCTTTTTTCACCACCCGGTCCCTTCTACATAGGGTGTAGCCCTCTGTTATATTAGAAGTGGGGGAAGAGTGAGATTGTAAAAGGGAAGGATAATGGGAAAGAAAATTTCCTTGTTCATAATTCTAGTCTGTAGCTCTGCCAGGTGTAGACGAGAATGCAGGCTACACACCTACATGTAGGGGAAGAAGAAATCACTCACTCATTGGTAAGATATTAGCCTAAGACTTGCCAAGATCCAGGTTCAATTTCCTTCCTCTGTCTTTTTACATGAGCCTGGGAAAGATGCTCACTTTTTCCCGTTTCTCTGTTTTCCACTTACAAAATATGGATGCTGACACTTCCTTATCTCACCAGAGTGCTCAGAAGATCAATACATTAGATTATTAAGTGCTCAAATACTACAATAATGGAGGCCACCTGAATGCCTTCAAGGGCTAGCTGTCTTCTCTTGGAGGTCCCAGTGTATGCTGTGTGTCAAATGCAAGCCTGTACCTTAATAATACCATCTGGCCCACTTAAATTTACTGCTTCTCTTTTTCCAAATGTAACTATATCACCTTCCCCTTTCTTACTGCTATCTAGAACATTTAGAAAGAAAAAAGTAAATGTGATGCACGGGTTGAAAATTGCAGCTTGTAAGCTGTAATCGTATTGTTTAGGCATCAACATACTGTGCAGGCTGGGGGCGAGCCAGGCCCGTCTTTGCACACGCAGGCTGTGGCCAGCAGCCCGGGCACGTGGGGCCAGAAAGGACCATGTGGCGGCAAGGCACGCACGGGCTAGAATTAGTCACAGAGGCGTAATGGTTGATTTAAAGATTATTTACTTACACCCAAGATGGTTGTGGTGTAGGCTGGACAGTTTCCAGGTGCAGCTCCGCTTAAATCCTCGTTGGAGGACTACAACAAATTCGGTTCTTTGGCCCCGGAGTTGTTAAGGCTCCGCGGGTTTGGTAATTTCTTTCCCACAGAGTTGTCGAAGCTCCGTGGGTTCAGTTCGGTTCTCCGGCCCCGGAGTTGTTAAAGCTCCGTGGGTTCGAATCCTTAGTATATAGGAAAGGGATACGTCTAGGATTGCGCTCGGCGACAGGGAGAGGCCAAAGGCTGTTTAGACCTCTGTTGCCTTCTTAAGAAATGCGTCGGGTCCGTAAGGATCCACAGAGCTTAGAGATCTTCACACTTTCTAACTGATTTCTCTCCAACTTGGGCGGAAGCCACCCAAGCTCTTTATACGGCTAGCAAGCCAATCGCTAGCCGCCACGTGTGCATATATTAGAATCGGCCAATAATGTGGCACAAATCTTCATACAAATGGCGGGAACTCCTTTGCACTGTGCATTTCTGAGATGCAAAAGAAATGCACCATGCAAAGAAAGCTTCAAATTGGCGGGAAATTCTCTGTTGCACCGGGGTTCTCTTCTGCAGCAGAGAACTCCACCGTGCAAGGAAGCTGCAATTTAGCGGGAACATAATTTAGCAGCGCTGAAGCACACACAAACAAAAAATCACAACTTTGGGTTGTGACACATACTAATAAAAAAGAAACAAGATTTCTCTCTTCTGCTACTGTAACAGCACCAAACACACAACAGCTAATGTAATGCCTGTTAAGTATTCTTTTAAGTTTAATTAGATTGTTCTGGTATGATCTAGATTGTGTTTTATGTCAGAGACAGGAATTAATTGATGGAGGAGATCATCATTTTTGATAAATTAGCCACTAACAGTGATGCGTATGACAACATGGGGTTTTGTGTTTGAAAAGAAAGTTGATAGTGAAATAATGTGCTCTCTCTTCTCTTGCTTATGAAGAATGATTTTTTTTTCTAATCACAGCCTCTTAACAAATGAACTCATGAGCAGTTAGAAGTAAAATTCAACTGAAAAAGAAGTTATTTGATAATAAAACCAAGTAGAATAATGACCACTCTGCATATACTCAAATGATGCCAAATATTTTTATTAACTAATCTTCATTGTCATTTATATGTATGGAACCTCAAAATTGTGTCTAGGTTCTGCGTAAATACCGCAGCGGTGCAGACCTCAAAGAAAACAGAAAGGCAATCAAAGTACTCTAAGTCAACTAAAAAGAACCATGGTTGACCATGGTTGTCATGGGTGACTTCAATTACCCAGACATCTCGTGGGAGGATCGCTCAGCAAAATCTGAGCGGTTGCAGAGCTTCCTCTCGTGCGTGGATGACCTCTACCTGACTCAAGAAGTCTATGGGCCAACGAGAGGCAAAGCGCTGCTCGACCTGGTGCTGGCTACTGGGGAGGACCTAGTCGGCGACCTAGTGATCGATGGGAAGCTGGGTGACAGCGACCACGAGCTGATCACCTTCACCATCTGCCGAAAAGCTGGCAAGTCAGTCAGCCACACGCAAGTCCTTGACTTCAGGAAAGCCGACTTTGACAAGCTCAGGAGGCTTGTCAGTGAGGCCCTAAGGGACTGTGACCACAGGGAGAGGGGAGTTCAAGAAGAGTGGTTGCTCCTCAAGGGAGCGATCCTCAATGCACAAACTAAGTCTATTCCATCTCGGAGGAAAGGCAGCAAGAGGGCACAGCAGCCCCCCTGGCTCTCCAGGGACCTAGCAGACCTCCTGAGGCTAAAAAGAAAGGCCTACAAAGGATGGAGGATGGGAGTCACCTCCAAGGAGGATTATTCTGCACTGGTCCGGTCCTGTAGGGAGCAGACCAGGAAGGCCAAGGCTGCAACTGAACTCCAGCTAGCTTTGAGCATCAAGGACAATAAAAAGTCCTTTTTCAGATATGTGGGGAGCCGGAGGAAAAGCAGGGGCAACGTTGGACCCCTGCTGAACCAGATGGGGCAACTGACAACTGACGCCCAGGAAAAAGCCAACCTATTAAATAGGTACTTTGCGTCAGTCTTTCATCAGCCCCATGGGACGCCTGTGCCCGCTGCAGGGCCGGGAAGTCCGGGTGAGGGTGATCCCCTGCCCTCCATTAATGCTGACTTTGTGAAGGAACATCTTGAGAAGCTAGATACCTTCAAGTCAGCCGGCCCTGACAATCTTCACCCCAGGGTACTCAAGGAGCTGGCGAGCATCATAGCCCAGCCTCTAGCGCAGATCTTTGAAAACTCTTGGCGCTCTGGTGTAGTGCCCGAAGACTGGAAGAAGGCCAACGTGGTGCCTATCTTCAAGAAAGGGAGGAAAGTGGATCCAGCTAACTATAGGCCCATCAGCCTGACTTCTATCCCAGGGAAGATCTTAGAAAAGTTTATTAAGGAGGCCATCCTTAATGGACTGGCCGACGCCAACATCTTAAGGGATAGCCAGCACGGGTTTGTTGCGGGTAGGTCTTGCTTGACCAATCTCATTTCCTTCTACGACCAGGTGACCTATCACCTGGACAAGGGAGATGAGATTGATGTCATATATCTTGACTTCAAAAAAGCCTTCGATCTGGTGTCCCACGATCGTCTCTTGGAGAAACTGGCCAATTGTCGCCTTGGGTCCCCCACGATCCACTGGCTGGAAAATTGGCTCCGGGGTCGGACCCAGAGGGTAGTAATTGATGGAAGTCACTCATCGTGGTGTCCTGTGACCAGTGGGGTCCCCCAGGGCTCTGTCCTTGGACCCATACTGTTCAACATCTTCATTAATGATGTGGACACTGGAGTCAGAAGCGGACTGGCCAAGTTCGCTGATGACACCAAACTTTGGGGCAAAGCATCCACGCCAGAAGACAGGCAGATGATCCAGGCTGACCTGGACAGGCTCAGCAAGTGGGCGGATGAGAATCTGATGGTGTTCAACGCCGATAAATGCAAGGTTCTCCACCTTGGGAAAAAAAACCCGCAGCATCCTTATAGGCTCGGCAGTGCTATGTTGGTTAGCACTATGGAAGAAAGAGACTTGGGGGTCATCACTGACCACAAGATGAACATGAGCCTGCAATGCGATGCTGCGGCTAGTAAAGCGACCAAAACGCTGGCTTGCATCCATAGATGCTTCTCAAGCAAATCCCGGGACGTCATTCTCCCCCTGTACTCGGCCTTAGTGAGGCCGCAGCTGGAGTACTGCGTCCAGTTTTGGGCTCCACAATTCAAAAAGGATGTGGAGAAGCTTGAGAGAGTCCAGAGAAGAGCCACGCGCATGATCAGAGGTCAGGGAAGCAGACCCTACGATGACAGGCTGAGAGCCCTGGGGCTCTTTAGCCTGGAAAAGCGCAGGCTCAGGGGTGATCTGATGGCCATCTACAAGTTTATCAGGGGTGACCACCAGTATCTAGGGGAACGTTTGTTCACCAGAGCACCCCAAGGGATGACGAGGACGAATGGTCACAAACTACTACAAGATCATTTCAGGCTGGACATAAGGAAGAATTTCTTTACTGTCTGAGCCCACAAGGTCTGGAACAGCCTGCCACCGGAGGTTGTTCAAGCGCCTTCATTGAACACCTTCAAGATGAAACTGGATGTTTATCTTGCTGGGATCCTATGACCCCAGCTGACGTCCTGCCCTTTGGGCGGGGGGCTGGACTCGATGATCTTCCGAGGTCCCTTCCAGCCCTAATGTCTATGAAATCTATGAAATCTATGAAACTGGCTCAAAATTTCAGAAAACAATACAGCATAACCTCAATTATCCAGAGGTCTATGGGGAGACCAGCAAACTTCAGATAATTAGAAGAGCCAGCCAGCAGGATTTTAAATCCCTTGATCCTGAACGCAGAGTTCAAATTCACTAACAGGCTTCTGCCCCCCCCTAGATATCCAAGACAAAGCAGAAGGAACTGTGCTTTGGGACAAACACACATGTGTCTTGATACATGGGTCAAATACAGACATGAAAACTTGAACACACAAAACTTTTCAAGCTGAAGTCTGACCAGAGTATCTGGTGTACTGAAATCAAATCATAAGAGACAGATCAGACTTTTACATAACAAAGCTTTAATTAACTGAAGTTTGGATAGTTGAAGTTTGTTTATGTGTGATATGGAAAAGTGCCAATAAATTTATATATTCTTCAACCACTGCTATGGATATTTGACTTTTATACCAGCATGTTTACATGTAGAGATGCCTTGCTATACCCTCCAACACTAAGATAAATTCTAGTATTCCAACAATTCCATGACATTCTGAGTCTCAGAAACTTCAAAAGCTCAGAGGAAAAAATGTCAGGAAAAAGAAAGTAAAGGGCTCATGTCAAGATTTTTCACAGAAATACAAATAGATTGTCATTTAATTCTAAAGTCAGGCATTGTTGAAGATAGGTTTGGCCTGAGTGGGACTTCAGAGGGAGTAGGATTCCACCCTTGACCTGTATGACCAAAACTGGTGATACAAGTTAGGCACTTCAGCAGTGCCTTGACACCTTAAGTAAAAAAGGGAAAAAATGGGTGGATATGGGTAGAATAGAAACTCCCTTTATCATATGATCTGACCATTTCACAATATTTTTAAATAAGTTTATTCTCATAACACCTGTGAGGTAGAGATGTTACCCCTATTTTATAGATGAGGGACTGGGACACAGAGAAGCTAAGTGACTTGTTCAGGATCAAACAGGATGTCTGTGGCAGATACTGTAATTCTCCCCCTGTCCCAAGTTACAAACTAGCAGCCTGACAATTGAACCAACTTTCCTTTGAACTGTGAACATTCACTACCTTTAAAATCAAGCTGTTTCCATTAAGGTGAAAGGTATTACAAAACCTTCTTCCTGAGCAAAAGTATAATTTGTCCTGAGAACTACATCTTAATTCATAATCAAGCTTAAATACATTAAAATTAAATTTCTGGAATGTAAGTAACTGTCTGCAATTCTGTCTAAATATTCATTAACATTTGGTTCCAAGCAGAAATGCTCTCTGAGAATTTCAGTGAGCCACAGGATTCTTTATGAACAAGCTCTTTCCTTCCAGAAGGAGACATAAAGACTCAAATATCTGTGTAGTATTTGGATTGGTGAAACTGTTCAGGTTTTCCTGCCCTATAGGACTGAGAACTGGTTTTAGCTTTGAAAAGCAACCCCCCCCCCCCAATAAAAAACCCAACCCCCACAAAAAACCCAATATGACTGGTTTCTGAATAGCAATGTCAACTCATTTAGCTGGTAAATTTCAGAATCCTTGTGAATTCATAGCTTAAAGAACTATGATGTATATCATCTGTAACCTCAAACCCAAAGAAATGAAAAGTTATGCTATTTAGCAGTATGGGACCATATAGATCACCACTACCACAATTACCATAAATTGATTTGCACCAAGAATAGTGACATAAGAACATAAGAAATGCCATACTGGGTCACAACAATAGTCTATATAGCCCAGTATCCATGGGTATACCAGAGGATGGTCCAGGCCAATATCACTCATATTGGGGACCTCCTGGACTACCCCAAGGAGTGGTGGGTAGATACCTTTGTGCTGGTCTGGTGTATGGAACTTGCTACAGGAAGTAGTGGCTGCCTTGCTATTACTTCTCCTGCCTACACCCAAGGTTTGCTCAGGGGCAGTCCCCATCTATCTGTTTGGGTCTGACAAGCCCAATTTGAGAATGACACAGTTTGTTATAAGTTTCACAGATCCATATGTTGTCTGAATTGGAGTCCAAGTTTACAGAATTCTGCTTCCTTCTTTCTCACTTTGCTTCCATCCTCTGGACCAATGCCACTTCATGTTAAGTTGTACCCAGTGCCAGATGTTCCCTCCAAATGGGAAGGGTTTCTGCACACTTCTCACAGCTTTCTACTTTGATGTTGAATGACTCCATATAATTTTTGCCTATGTCATGGTACCACCATAGAAGGCAACCCCACTTTCTAGAGCTGTCTCAAATCCCACTGTACAAAATATTTTTGGGGATACAGTCTCCTCCCATTCTCCTGACATTGTCAAGTTATCAACAACCTACCCTTCTTGATAGAGCTATCCAGACCTATCTATCAAGATCTAGAAGGATCTAACTTCTATTCAGTGCCCTCCCAGGCATCCACCATTATTGGTTTAGAGATACCAGTGGAACCATTTCCAACTATTCTGTTATAACAACAGCCTACCACAAGTCCACCCTCCCTATAGACAAACCAGTCCCTATAGACCCTCCAACCATCCTGCCTTCACAGAGCTTGGATAATGCTCAGCCAGATCTAAGGAAAATAGGGTTGGTGATTTTTTTCTTGTGCTGGTATGAGACAGGAAACCAGTGAATGTGATGAAAGGATGAAAGACCTAAAGCAAAAATACTTTTCCAAAAATATTATATAGAATTCAGAGTAGGAAAAGATTTCAATTTTTCTATAGTCCTGAAGTTGTTAGAAATGACTATATTTTGTAAACTGATTGCGAGGCTCACACTTCGCCCATGAAGCAAATTAGGGAGAAATACTTTTAACAAGTATAGCTCTCAGAAAATAAATATTTACTGTGCAGCATTACAGCTGTGACGTCCTGTGCCCAGCAGATATTTCTTAATTGGATTTAACCTGTTTTTGTCAATCTGAGCTTGTAAGCTTTTCAAACTGCTTGAGCTAAAATACTGGAGCAGAATATTTGAAAATATTTAAAAAAAAGAAAATCAGATGAACATTAAATACACTTTAAGGTACAAATGATCTGACTCAGAGTGGAAGCATTAGTCTATTCCATGCTGCACATGTAGGTCTCCATCAGTCGTAAAGTGATTTAAATGCATAATTTATTAAATGTTCTCTCTTAGCATTGAAAACTGTCAGAGTTTAAACAGTTTCAGTTGAGCCGTCATTTTGTAAAAGGATTATACTGGTTAATTTTAATGACTTTGCCCCTCTTTCAGGCCATTTTCAGTTGATGTTGGTTACACACAGGATCATTTTTATAACTGCCACTCACTTATCTGCTTTTCATGAAGGTAAATTGAAAAGCTTTTTACCTTCCTACATCTAGCTTCAGGCTTCTGTTTGTGAGCTTGGTCCTGAAAAGTTGTCTTCACAGTTATTTCCTGTGAGTTCAGGACCTGTGCTTAAGCTCAGTTCTGCATTCTTTACTTGCATGAGTCTTATATTGGCTTTGGTGGGATAACTTGTGCAAGTAATGGCTTGAGTACAGAGGCCCACTTACACTTGACTAACCTAACTCCCAGAACTAAGCAAAAAAGCCACACAACTTGCATTGCCTTGACTTTTATTCATGCTGATAACTCCTGCTGGAGATACAGAATATCCTAATCTCAGACCTTGGCAGGTAATGTACAGTAGAAATGATTTTTAACTCTGCTGAGCTCCTTTCAACTCTGCTGTCATATATATAGTAGCTTGCTCCTCCCTACATCACTGTGAATGGCTATTTCCACAAGAGAGACCAACCCCTGGGATAGCATGTTATATTTGGGAGCATCTGAGAAGGGAAACACAAATTCCATGCAATCTCTGGTTGCTTTTTTCCAGCACATTGGGGGATATATGGGAGATTTGAGGATCTCAGCACACTGGGAATTGAAGCTACCTTCTGTCACTTAAGTCCCTATTCTGGACAGTCTTTCTACTGTGGTCTTTTTGCCAACTAACCTGGCTAAAGGAAAAATGGCAATAAGCTCACTGTTTCCATATAATTGGATTTCTTGCATTTGTATCAATCGTTCATTGTTCTTTATTAATATAACACAGGGCTTGGTGTTGCTCCCTAAAGTAGAGAAAAACGAAAAACAGAACCACATTCTAAAACCAATCTGGAACCTTAAAGATTTTTACAACTTTCTAATCTTTAAAATAATAATAATAAAGGCTTCAGCTCTAGAGGCAACGTGTCCAGACATGTACCATTTGTTTTTAAAATAGAATCAGTTTCTCACTGTACAGATATAAAATTATAGTTATACCAGATAGATTTGTACTGAGAGGATACTCTAACAAAACAATGCATACGCAACTGGTGCCGCCTTAATCGGGGGGGGGGGGGCACGTGCACCCCCTGTAACCAGTCCTGCCAACTGGGGGTGGGGGGGGAGGTCTCTCTGCAGCCAATCCCGCCAACTGGGGGATCCTGCCAACCGAGGGATCCTTCCTGGGAACAGCTGCAGCAATCCGGCCGCTTCTGGGAGCAGCTGCAGTGATCGGCTGGCACCTGAAGGTGGGGCACCAACACTCTCACCTGTTCCCCCTGCACATTGCCTAAGCAGTGAGTGTGGCCAGTCAGGGGGTGTACCAGCAATCTCAAGGGGTGCACATGCACCCCCGTGCACCCGCTATGTGTTGCCATTGAACCAATGGGCAACTATGATGCCCATTGAGAGTCAAATCAGGTTTCCTGCATTTGAATCATTCCCAGTTTTGTCATACATAATAATTAGAACATAATAGCTTCTGCCTTTGTGAAAAGTTCCCCTTCTGAAAGGGCTCCAACTATTCCTGTGCCCACACCCTGGGTTTCAAACAGACTAATTACAAGGAGCATGATGTCCTTTAATACTTTGAAAAAATAGATTGCAGAAGAGCAGAAAGAAAGGGCATAGCTGCTTAAAGGCATTGGTTCTTCCTTTCAGCCTTTCAGATCAAATAGGCTCTTTTGCCCCGATCTGGTAAGGTCACAGCTGCACATATTGGGCACATACAGAAGTGCAGCTCCCCACTGTAACTGAAAACACGTTACAGGAAGCGTCTGGAGTTACAGGGATCCTCTGAAACAAACAGAACCTCACTGTTAGTTCCAAGGTGGAGGGGAATCTAACAACTGGTTGGAAACTGCAGCTGGCTTCCCCTAGCAGTGGCCCCTCCTCTCTCCCAGCCTATCCCTGTTTCAGAATCGAAGGGGGAAAGGGAGCAGAGGGAGCACATACTAGGGGTTCCCCGACCAGCGCTGCAGGGTGGCGTGGGTGAACTGGAGCCCTCCACTCCAACAGGGGCTGAAAATCACCCAGACCAAACTCCCTCCACTCCCTTTCCCCCTTCCCATTCTGAAAGCAGCTCAAGGCTAGCAGGTAGTGCAGACAGAAGTTGCAGAAGATGCTCTGTTCTGAAATGTTATCTAATCCCTCATGCAATGAAGGGTCAGATTTTCACTTGATGGGGCATTTTTTAAGCTGTCTGCAGCCATGCACTTGTGTTTGGTCACGGATATAAACTGTTTTATGTGCCAGATTGGGTGAAAATTGCCACTCTCTGTGCCTATTAAGCGGTTGTATCAATGGGGAAGTGTTCAATCCCTCCCCTCCAAAGCCTGTTGATAGCTGCATAGGAATTAGCGATGCTTCAAGCAGCAATAACTTTCACAGACCTCCTTCTACACTGTTCACAGATCCTCCCCCTACAGGTAGTCATTCAATAGCTCATTTGATCATGAAGTGGCCCTTGAGCTATAGCATTCATGTAAGTGGGGAATGCAGTGATATGCTTTGTAGGTTTGCCAGGTTCTACAATCTTCCATTTGTAAAGGTCATCTGTCAACTTTGTACTTTTCATCAGGAAATGAAAGCAAAAATCAATGCATCTCATGTGATTTTTTTCATATTCAAAAGGTAGGATGCGCTTAAATGTTAATTTGCTCAAATGAAAAATCTCTTTTGCTTCTTTTATTTCAGAAGATACTCCAGAAAACTGCAAGTTATGTTGGATTCCACAGCACATTCTGTGGTCAGGAAGAATGAAGAAAGGTTCACATTTATCCAGTGACAGCCAAAGGCAGCATTTAAAAAAGTGCCAGTCAAGCAGAGTAATGATAGCTCCCGTATTATACCCAAAATAACACAAAATAATTGCCTTCTATAACCACTGAACAACTTTACTTTTTTCCTCTTGTAAACACCACAACATTACTTGGCATTTATCTGAAGGGGGCCTTTATATCTTTCATTTAGGGGTGGCAGGAGATAGAGGTTGTGGGATACCTCTTTATTGTTACAGAGAGTGATATATACAGAACTTTAAAAGGGCATTTGAAAAAAAAATCTCCTGATGACGAAAGGGTCTAAGTTCTAACATAGCTTGTCAGTTATACCAAAAGAGCAAATCAACACAATCAGTCTTTATTCAGCAGGTTACCCTGCTCACTGTGTGTTTTGAAGGATCAGAATTCAAGTTCTGCTTTGGTATATATTTTATGTTCTTATGGAAATAGTACAGGGGTGTAGGTATTTATCTCTTATTTAACTCCAAATGGAAATGGAATCTGCACCCCACCCCCCTATGCCCCTTCCTTCCCTCCACCCATTCCCACACAACAGACTTATCAGCCAATACTGCTGTCCAGCCACCGGGGTTGCGCTTCTGGCTGTGTGCATGCTGTGACTGCGTGAATGCACAGGGGATTTATCAGCTACATCAGGCAAAAATGCCATTTGCTTATACTCTGTTTTTCTTATATTGGTGCTGAATCATTATAAGACCGATGCATTGGTGCATCTCTAGTAAAAATTGAATTATGATGTGAATGGAGGTCAGATTGAGGTTGCACAAGCAACCTTAATTATGGCATTTCTCAATTGTTTAATGCTGGATTTTCCTATGTTAACATTTTAAATGTAGCTTTTATGCATCAGATAATGTCTTACTAACTAAACAATGTTTATGTCTACACTGAAGTTAAAGTTAATTTTAAATCACCCTTGTAGCTGTCTAGGCTATGTTCAACCTTTTTAGATTGAGGCACCCCCTCAATAGACATGACATAAGGCAGCTCTTGGAAAATGCCAATGCATGGTTTTCACCTTTTTTTACTAGAAAAAATACTAAAGGAATTCATCTTGTGCAAAGAACTCAGAAAGACCACAACAAGGCAGAATGGTTTTAACACTATCGACTGTTATTTGAAATCTCTGTTCATCTTATGAATCATGTTTACACATGTAAGAGCGATAACGTGTGGTGCCCCATTACACCCCTGAAATGATCTCAAGGCACCCTAGGTTCTTGTGGCACCCTGCTTGAGAATAATTACCATAAAGCCTTAGGACTGACCCTTAGAGTAATACAGACCAAGTCTAAAATATTTGATGTATTACCAGCTGTGATGTTATCCCTACTCCAAATACCTGCCATACCTTTGGAACATTTCAAATACAGACAATCTGATGGCAACATTCCTATAACTCTGTGTCCCTATCTTGTAGCCTTTCTGCACCCTACTCTTGTCCCTCAACCCCCCACCCCCACATATAAAAAGAAGTAAATATTCTATAGATTAATTCCTAGAAAGGGTCCCAAAGGAATCTGGGATACAACATAGTGCCAGGCTTAAGAAATGAGAAGTGCAATGTGGACCATTTTGGAGTGAGCCAAAATATTTTATGCAAATTGTGTAGGGTACTTCAAATTAGTTGATGATAACTTCAGGATTGACCTTGAATATCAGTGTGTGTGTGTGTGTGTGTGTGTGTGAGAGAGAAAATTATAACTTTTGAAAATTATGCTTGATCAAGATATAAGGGAAAGAACATGTTCTAAGGGATTAACACAATATCCCAAATATTCAAGCTATTAAGGAACGAATCCCCATTTTGTGCTAACTTGCCATAAATAATGGTAGTGAATGAGAGTTTACCATCAGGAATATTGATTGAACCAGCATGTTAACAGTCAATAATTGCTGATGTGTATAAAGCAAATTCTGAACCCCTCGTCTTTAACACTATAAACCTGAACTATGAGCTAACCCAGCCAGAGGAATACCCTTGTACCACATGACTTGTGTAAAACCAAAACTAATCAACACAGCCCACATTAACATTATTAGCTATTATAACAAATTACATGGCACTTGAGGCACTGTGTCCAGATTTGGGCCCCACATTACAAGAAGGATGTGGAAAGACTGGAAAAAGTCCAGTGCAGAGCAGCAGAAATGATTATGGACCTGGGAGGCAAGACCTACGATGAAAGATTGAAAGAACTAAGGTTATTTGGTTTGGAGAAGACTGATGAAGGATTACATAACTGCTTCTTCAGGTATTTGAAGACTATTGTAGAAAGGATGAAGATGGGCTCTTCTCTGTGGCTACAGGAGACAGGACAAGGTACAATAACCTCAAGCTCCAGCTGGGGAAATAGCTGGGGAAATTTAGGTTGGTGATTGGAGCACACTTCAGAGCTGAGAGTGATGACCATGTATTGGAACAGGCTACCTAAAGAAATTGTGGAATCTCCATATTCAGAAGTTTTTAAGAGCAGGTAGCAGAGACACTTGGCTGGGATGGTTTGCAGGGGCCTGGACTGTGAATAAAATGGCCACAAGAAAACAGCAGAACATGTAGTAGTAACAAAAATAATTCAGTTAATTCATCATGATTTCCATTTGGGATTCACGTTACATGCAAACCGACAACCTGGAACTTATTTTGAAATAATCTTGGCTAATTATACAGAAGTTGCCATGTGGAAATGATAAAATGATAGAGTGAGTGAAGCTTAATATAGAAGGCCAAATTCTTAGCTAGTAATACCCCATTTAAAGAAATGGATTTGTGCTGGCAGAATATTTGCCCCATGAGGTCATCATTTGCTGAGTTGAGAAACATACACCATAAACTTCAGGTCTTCAAATGTTAGGTAATCATAATTCTCATGGCAAAATGTCCCTGCTTTTAGGAGTTGAAAGCAATATGAATTAAGTACAATTAATTCAGTGTTGGCTTATGTTCTGCAAGTAGAAGCTATGTGCATATGTCAATTTTAAGTGGGTTATTTTAATTAAAACTTTGAGATGTTTAAGAAATACTGGTCACAAGTTTGAAGTCACTATTTACCTATTTGTGCTGTGAAATACAGCAGTTCTTTCTCAAGTAAAGTACAAAGGAAGCATTTTGGTAATCATTACTAAAAACTGACACTTTAACCTTAGGCAATGCAATATAACAGCTGCGTAATTAGAGGCTGCATGTGAATATCTTGTCTTATAGTCTCCATGTGCTAAACTGTAGAAAACACTATTTCTTTGTATCAGAAGGACAAAGTGCTGAGTTAAGCCTTTTGGGACCTGAACTTCAAATAGCAGTGTAGACATTTCAATCACTTGGACCACTAAAGACATCTCTACTGTGTATCCACTATCAAGTAGAACAACTAAGCACTTGCTTTGCTGTTATGGAAGATAGGAAAGTAACATAAAGCAACAGTCTTACCTTTTAGAGGAATTATATTCATCACTATTCTATACTTCAGTTGCAGGGAGCACATGGTTTCAGTAGCTATTGACATGTAAATAACAGGAGTGGTTTCATGCTAATCTAGTATAGTGACTTTTTGCAGACATTTGAGACAGAGGTCACTCCACTGGCTAAATCTTGCTAAAGACAATGTCTTTCTCGAATCCTGAGGGACTAAGGAGAAAGCAAGGCTGTCGAACATTCATATCTCAGGTGTATGTTTCTACTGATGGGATTCAGGAACTTGATGTACCTCTGGTTTGGTATTTTAAAACTCATGAAGAGCCAACTTCACAGGTTTGCCATGAGGAGGATGCTGTTATTTGAAGTGGGGAAACTGCTCTTGCATTGCAACAAACAGAAAGCGTGGTTGCTAAAGACTATAGCTGCTTCCTGGCCATACCTTCAGGGCAAGCCTCGTGAAATATGGGCATATGAAAGCAGCTCAGACTGGTGGGAAAGAATAGTCATGTCAATGCAAAATCATGACCAGTGGTTGGAAACTTTCAGAATTAGCAAGAGACGCTCTTCTACATCGTTAGCTTGCCGAACCCATGTATCCATTATCAGAGGACTGTCATGAGGAAGCCCATTAGCCCAGAGAAGCATATTGCCATGGCCATCATGAAACTGGCCACTCCAACAAGCCTGCACCACATTGCGAATCATTTCAATGCTGCGCCCTGAACCCCTGGGAGGGCCATCAATGAAGTTTGCCAACTGCTACAGGGCCTGACAGCAAACAAATCCATACGCCTAAGTAACCCCCATGAAGTGGTGGAAGAATACACCACAAAACGGGCTTCCCTAGCTGCATGGGAGCACTTAACAGCAGGCACATTCCCATCCTAAACCAGTCCCAGGACAACTGTTCATTTGTAAACAGAAAGGGGCTTCCTTCTGTGATTCTGCAAGCCATCATGGACAACAGAGGCAGATTTACAAACATCTACACAGAATGGGCAGGAAGCGCCCATAGTGTTCATGTGTTTCAAAACTCGTCACTGCCTGAGATGGTGGGCGGAGGCCAATATGCACCAGGACAGGAGGAGGTTGTCATCCAGGGTGTTTCAGTGCCCTGCCTAATACTAGCTGATGCGGCCTACCTACTCCTGCCCTGGCTCATGAAGTTATATGCAGGAAAGTGAGTGACCCACAGAAATTGCTGTTCAACAAGCAGCTAAGCAAGTGCTGCATGAGCGTGGAGCGTGCATTTGGTTGCTTGAAAGCATGTTGGAGATCACTCAACTACAGGCTAGAGGCTGATGCTGGTAACATTACCCCTTACGTAGCAGCAGTATGCGTCATGCATAATACCTGTCAAACCAGGGGTGAGGTCTTCAGTAAAGCTTGAAGAAATCAGTTAAGAGAATTGACAAAAGCTGGGATCTTCACTAGCAGAGAAGCAGTTGAGTGTGGGGGGCTGGAGATAGAAGTAAATAGCGGGGAGGATGCTGTGATTAGAAATTGTCTGGTAGCACACATAGATGCCACTCTGCAGGGGGAATGTGCTCTGTAAATGTGTGAATTTATCCATTTAATCATTAATGTTCCATTTCATATTAGTTTCTCATTGAATAAAGTCCATTCTATAACAAGTTGTCTTGTATAATGGATTCATAACAGGGGCTCAGGGAGATCTCTGTATGGGTATGTTGAGTAGGTGGCAGGGTGGATGGGTCTCAGTTTCTTTGTGGTGGCAAGTGACTTGAGAAGACAAGCAAATCTAAAACCGGTTTGGGGACATGACTGCAAACTATAATAGGATTCACATGCAAATAGACTAATTGATTCAACAATAGCATGGTAACCACCACCCCCTTCCCCTGCAAGGCAGCCTTTCGATTCTGTCCACTGCGCATGTGGTGATTGTTGGGGGAGGGGAGAAAATTCATTGTGCCTGGGCAGTTTTTTCTTTCTTCACCTCTGTGGTGGTGTTAGGTCACGCTGCCCATTTGTGTTGACTGGGGGTGGGGGTAGGGAGTTGGAATAGCCTGACTGCAGCCCCCCCAACACCACTTTGGGGGCAGCTGTCCTGGACAAGGGGATCCCCGGTAACCAAGCAATCTGGATGCTCCTCAATAACAACCACTGTCCAACCACTGCAAAAATTCTTTACAGTTTAACACTATACAAATGAGAGAAGACACAGGATTCTTTCTGTTTTACATACAAATTTATGTATTACTGTTTCCATTGAGGCTTTAGATAAACCATGAGTTACATTTTTACATATAAAAATGTAATGCAAAAATGTAAAAGTCCAAGCATTAACAGTTACGTTTTTTTACATACATAGGGGAAGCAGCAGGGGGAAGAGGCTAGGAGGGCCTGTCCAGAGAGAGGAGGGCATGTAGGCCAGCACCAACCAAGGGTGCTAAGAGAGAGCCCCATGGGGGAAGTAGCCATTGGTATTCAATTGGTGAAGCTGGCTGAAAAACTTTGTGATATATTAGTCTCTTCATAAATAAAAAAGTTGTTATATTATATTATATCAGAACCCCCCCCCCCCCTGACCCCAGAGGAGGATTTTTTGCCCAAGACAGAACCCCAGCCTGGAGGCAAGAGGCAGGGAGACAGCTTGTCAACTGCCAACTGCTCCCAGGTATGTTAATGCACTATGATCTGGAGAAGCTGAGTCAGAACAAGCTACCCAGCTTGAACTCCTACATCAGTGGGACTGGCTGAGTGTAGGTGGGTGGGTGTTTGGTTGTATTGGAAGGCCCACCAGGGAGTAGGGAAGCTGGGATGCTCTTGGTAGTGAAAAACTGACTGAAAAACATTTTTTTGTGTGAAAAGAATAACATTATATCACAAAGTTTACTTTCAACCAACACTGTTCAAACCTGCATGTAATCTTGGTCTTGATTTTTACGGAAAACCCTTTTTTTAGATTTTACCCCCAAAACAAAAAGAAAGTTGCTCTCTGCAGTGAAAGAACTGAGCATTTTTAGCACCCATCTAGCATATTCTATTGTAAATAAAGTGTGTGTGTGTGTGTGTGTGTGTGTGTGTGTGTGTGTGTGTGTGTGTGTGTGTGTGTGTGTGTGTGTGTGGAGCCAGAGGCTGTGAGGAGTCAGGAGGAGTGAGGCCCTTTCCTGGCAGAGATTTACCAGGTTTCAGACCTGAGGAAATCATTTCTTGCAGTGCAAGAAAGCGCACACGTGTGTGTGTGTGTGTGCGTGCGTGTGTACACACGTGTGTGCGTGCGTCCTCAAGCTGAGATGTCATTGGTCTACAAGTGGTGAAGCATAGGTAAGAGGGAGGGAGGGTATTAAGCATTAGATGTCTATTAGATGTCCCACCCAACATATTGGCAGCACTCACCTTGTCATCCTGGACACTGAAACCGACTCCAGGACTATATTTCAGTTCATAACTGTTGCTATTGTAAATAGAACATGTGTGTGTGGGGGGGGGGGATGCCCTTGGTAGTGAAAAACTGGCTAAACAACTTTTGTATTTGTGAAAAGAATAACATTATATCACAAAGTTTATTTTCAACCACAACTGTTCAAATCTGCATGTAATCTTGGTCTTGATTTTGTTGAATCAAGGCTATTGTTGAATCAAGTTGACCTTTCTGGTGGAATAGAGCTTAGTCACACATGGGCCTAGAGTGACAATCTGGACAGGGGACCTTTTTAAAACAATGATAATAGCATGTATACATGTGCGTGTGTGTAAGTGCGCATGTTAGAATAAATACCTGGAAGTCAAGTGGTTAGAAGGCTTGAAAGGACTGTGCAAGTTGTGTTCTGAGTTGTTGGAGAAACTGCACTGTAGCAGTAGTGAGAGGAGAGGGCACGTAGGCCAGCACCAACCAGGCCTGCAGAGAGGGAGCCCCCAGCCATGGGAAAAGCACCTGGGGAAACAGGCTAGAATGGGCATTCTTAAAGAAGAAGTTGCACTATAGCAGGAATGAAGGAAGGCATGCAGGCCAGCACCAACCAGGGGTGGTGAGACGAAGCCACCAGTCATGGGGAAAGTATAATTTGTCATAATAATTATTTGGGCTACATGAAAAGACACAAAGAAAAAGGAATATTACATACATAATCCTTGAAATGAGCTTATTAAGCATATTTCAATAAGTAGCTGCTTGGAATAGCTTGACCATTTGTAAGTTTTTAGCATTTTTACATCTTGCATACTGCACTGCAGCATCAACAGTAGGAGCAGGAGGAAGGAGGGAAGATGGAAGCAGGGCAAAAAAGGGACAAACAAGATATTCATTGGTAAATACTGGCATATTCATATATGAAACAGAAATATAAGTTTTTAAATTATGAAGGGATTCTTTAAAATGCATGTTGAGTTACTCATGTATTCACACAATACGAGGACTTGTCTACAGTGAGGCAGAGAGGCTAATGGTGAATTCCCATAGGCTTTTTGGAGTCCGAAAGGATATTAAGAGTATCAAATAGGCACCTTCAGTGACATTGCCATCATTTTTTTTTTGGAGACGGAAGTGACATCAGGTGACTTTCCCAAGGTTGTTTTTCTCTTCTGCCTGCTGTGCCTGATGGTAGTAGCATAATATAAAGCATAGCATTCAGGAACTAGAAACAGGAGGGAGGGAGAACTTAAGAGCATAAGAATTTGTATTGTAAAACCACCATGCAGTCACTCCAGGCTTGAAATGGGGGTAGCCCTCCTGTATGCGAGTGGGAGGTGGGGCAAGGGAAGGTGGAGAAAGGCATCTGAGGGGTGAGGAAGGGTAGTGAGGAGGTTCCTCCCCACCTCGAAACTTGCCCTCCTACTACAAGATGCTATCAGATACCTAGCAACTTCTTTCATGGCAATTAAACACCATTTACATGAAAGATAAAGTAAAGTAAACAATTCAAGCCATCCTCCCTCAGGGCACAGCCAAGTGTTTGTTCCTCCTTACCTTTGTGTAAACATCCCATTTGATTGTGGAACAGGTTGGGATGTCCCCTTTCAAGTGTTGCAAAAAGCAGCCTCATCCTGCACAAAGGCAATACTGAACCCAACATGAGCAGCAAGCAGCAGGCTACACTCTTATGGAAAAGGTGCTGTGCCACCCAGGAGCAAGTCTCCTGCAGGGCTGAGTTCGTGTGGTTCTGGTGTGTTGCCATCTCTCATCCACCTCAAAAGTCTACAGAATACATATCCCAGTCAGTCACTGCTCCACCAATTTATAGGCACTCAAGGGGCCAGACACCCACCCACCCCCACCTGCCTCATTCTGGTGGGAAAAAAAGCCAGTCTGGCATCAGCCTGGTAAGCATGTGAAAGGTTCATGCCAAAACATGCGAGGCTTTGCACAGAAAGGTTTGGCGCCAAGAGCACCCAAGCACCACATGGAAAAAGTGTGCTGTCCAAAGGGTGTCCCCCCCACTTGGGAGAAGCGTGTGTACAGTTGGGGATCCCTTTGGGATCCCAGAGCCAGAGGCAAGGCAATGCCTTGAGTACACTTGAGGGTAACCCGAAGGGTACCCTCCACCGGGCACCCTGTGGAAATAGTGTGCCACCTGAAAGGTGCCCTCCCCCCTTCACCTAGCCTTGGGAGATGCTTGTGTACACTTGGGGAACCCTGCAGGGCTTTTGCATGGAAAGGTTTGGTGCAAGAAGTGCCTGAGCACCCCATGCAACTTGCAACCAGGCAAGCAGCACCAAGCTAGGGCACACTTGGGGGTAGCTTTGCACAGAAAGATTTCATGCCCCAGCCCCCCCCAAGCGCCCCATGCAACTTGCACCCAGGAAAAGAGAGCTGCAGAAGTGCTGCGGCTGGGTGTTTCTTGTCCTAAAGAGCCACCTGGCAGTAAGTAGGACTGAAAGGACATGAGGATAAAATTGTTTCGATATGCCCTCTAGTGCTTTTTGCTAGTCATAGCATAATAAGCCCTTACATGGTAAATCACGTCCACATTACTTATTTAGCCATTTTAAATAAAGAAACAAAAATTAAACCAGGAACAATTTTAGTGGGTAAATGCTGATTACGTGGGCAAGCACCCTCAAAGGGCAGCTTAAAGTAGATGCTGAAGACTTTTGTGACCGCCTGGCCAACAACCGATGTCCTGGGACTTCTTGACAACCGGGAAGTAGATGTTTGTCACCTAGGTGGTCACCTGCCACAACTTTAAATATTATCTCAGTGGGGGGGTAAAACCACCAAGGGTTCCTCCACGGTGAGTAGTCTGCTAGGTGGCTCTCCGTGGGCCTCTACCTCCCCTACACCCCAGCCTCATGCCAACCTTCAGCGGGTCATTAGATCTTGTTAGCCGCTCCCCCAATGTTGTTGTGCTCTTGACCCCAATGTTCTACTTGTGCCTTATTGCGCCCTGAGCACTTTCTCTTGGGATGACTTAAATTTGTTCGTTATCTGGTCTAAGGTGGGACTCCTCCTGACCTAGGCTGTCTTAGACCTGAGACCTGAGCTCAACCAACAACCAAAGAGAAAAAAAAAAAAAAAATGAAGGATGAAAAAATGAGCCGTCCTACCAGTGCCCCTATCCGGCACCCTAATCCTCTGCCCAGGACCTACTTCCCAGCTAGGGGACTCAATCCCCAAGCGCTGTCTCATTCCGCCACACAACCCCGGCAAAATGGGGAAAAATAAAAGGGAAAAAAAAGGACACAAAACAGAACTGCCCGTTGGGGAAGGGTCAGTCTAGTTTCTTTTTTCAGCCCTACAACTAGGACAAGGAGATAACTTCTCGTCACCCGCACTACGAATTCTTTGAAAACCCAAACTTGCTACTTAGCATTCCGCTCCCTGTGCCTGGGATGTCCACGGGAGGTGACCCGTCGTCTGGACAGTGGCAGCCACAGCTTCTCTTCTTGAGCCATCACTTTCCTCATGCTGTCAAATACAGCTTGCAAAATTACACTTCCCCGATATCTTCAGAGGCGTCCTGATTTCAGCGCCCCCTGATCCCTTGAAGTTTGATCAGTTGCTGCTTATGGTATCACTTGCTGCTGCATCTGCTGCTGCCCAGCTGGGCTTACTCTGTGGGCAATTACACCCCTTTTCACTGGTGTAGAGAGATTCCTTTTGCTCTCTCATTTCCTGGGCACACCAACCTTTCCTGGTGGAGAGAATCCCCATCGGTGCTCCCTCCTCCCAAACGTTCTTGTCGTTGCAGGTACAGAGAGCCCCTGCCAGCTCTCCCTCCTTCTATGCATGCCGGTCATCACCAGCACTGAGAGTCCTTGCCGACTCTCTCTCTCCTCCTCCAGCCTTCATTGGCACTCCTTTTAAGTTCCGCTGGGCGGTGATTGCTGATGATGTCACTGGTTGGCTGCAGCTGAATAAAGGCGCGGCTTACAACTCACGCGGGTTCCTTCCCTTGTTCCGGCTGCGCTGCGGGTCCTGCTCTAGGTAAGCATGTTATTATATTTTCTTCTCTTTTGTGTATATTCCCCACCCTAGGGGCTCCCTGTGTATAGTTTGGGGCTCTTTCGGCTGATTGCCCCTGTGACAAATATTAAAACACGTTTCTTGGGGCATTGTAAATAGTAAGATGTACATGGTCTTTTTTCTAAACTGTAGACAGTCTTCTGTTTCTGATAAAAATAAACTTGACATGTTGGCTAAAATCTAATGATTTCCTATTACAGCCTAGCAACAGAAAACCAAAATGGTGCTATTTATTTAATGAAGAATGTGAGGGGTTTCTATTTCCTGTTTATGATACATCATTGTAATTGTCTTCAATTAAAGAATTCGGAACTAGTCCATTACAATGGACTTTGACAGACGGTGATACCACCATCCAATCTGAATTCTATTTTTTGAATGCACATTTTATAAATACTAAAGAGATTCAAGGATTGTGATTTATATGCCTGCAGAATACAGAGATGTTCCGATTAAGAAAAAAAATGGAAACACAAGAACAAAACCAGCAGGTGTCCAAACTATTTGAAATCACCAGTTCATTTATCATTTCCTCTTTAAATATTTCTATTGCAAAACTTCTATTGCAAAAAATACTTCTATCAGAGGGCATGGGGGTAGGGGGTACAGTACATGAAAACAATTCAGCATTATACTTTACTGATGTCCAAGTAAACTTAAACATAAAATCCTTTGCTAAACAGGTGAGTTCAGTACCTTAATACAGGAATGGGTTGATTTATTCAAATCCAGAGTAATTGTGAGTTTCTCAGCAGTTTGGACACCTATATTAGGTTAGGTTTGTAATGTGAACTTCTGATATCCTGTGGAGTCCCACTGAAGCCAAAATTGATTTAACGTGATAGCCTATAGAAACTCAAATTTTGAAAAGGTGAGCTGAAGAAACAAAATCCAATTGAAGTATATGCTAGTGTCACGGCGTGGGGTCCTACAGAATGGCTGTGATCTTCCTAAGGCCCCCTTTTCCGTGCCAAGTTGACCCAATAGGCACTCTTGACTCCAGCCCACCGCGTCTTTGATGATAAAATATATATTTGGGAGGCTGCCTTTTACGACCATTTGGTCATGTTTAGCTGGACACTCGGACCCTGTATATTCCTGGACCCCTTGTGGGTCCCACTCTGCAATGGGTGCTTCAGGGGCACCCTAGCCTTATGGGCTATGCGTGGCTCCAACCACCCCTTTACCATGCCCAAAGCCTCACAGATGGAACTGACGTTGTTTGGTCTGGGCCTTGTTATAATTTGGCCCCCTTGTCCTTCCTGGGTCCTGTCTTTTTTGATCTGCGCCCTCTCTGGCACCCAGGCTCTCCATGGCCCTGTCCCGCACTATGCCTTCCTGGTGCTCGGGATCTCCTTGGCCCTGGTCTCACTCTGCCCCCTCTCCTGGGGCTTCTCAAGTGCTGCCCCCTCTCCTGGGGCTTCTCAAGTGCTGCCCACCTTTCTGGGGCTGGGGTCGGTGCACCCTGAATGCTGTGCCCTCACTGGCGCTGGAGTCCCCACACTGCTGTGGGTCCCCTATGAGGCCTCCTCCTTCCCCTAATAGCCTCACCCAAACCACCAGTCTTAAACAGTAAACAAAATTCAAGCCCCTTGGCTATAACAAACGGAAGCCGCCCGGCTACAACAACATTACTCAAAACACCCCATGGATTCTCTGTCCTTTACCCAGCCCAGGGCTGTACCTGCGGTCAGGCCTCTCCTCTCAGCTTTGCTCAGGGGGAGCTCCTTCTTCCCTGGCTGCTGGGAGGAAACTCCCAGCCTGGCCTCAGCCGTGGGGTTTATATGTGCCAGACCCTGCCCCTCTCAGTCAGCTGACCGCTGGCAGGTGTAGGCACTAACTACTCTGGTTGCCCTGGTGATCAACAGCTGGGCTCCTTATTCACTATTAGGGCTCTTTCCCTAGCAGTTTCCCCTCTTTAGGAGCAGGGCACCTAAGTACTCTACGACAGCTAGGTGACTTGTCCTTCAATGAAAGTATGGTAAAACTTTTTTTTCTTGCTGAGAGGTAACCAGCAAGTGATAGAGTAGCCACGACAGATTGAAATTAGAAACCAGCCCCGGAAGAATGGAGGGGTCACATGATGTAATTGGGTAAAGAATTCCTTTGCATCTTTAAAAGTCTCTTGAACAAGCAGATAGCAATTACAATTAACTTTAACCAAGATTGACAGATGTAGGACTTCCCATGGATCCAACTATTTAGCTCATCTGCCCCAGACCTGTGAATCTGTATAAGCCAGTTTCTGAAATTTAGCCTTTGTTGGATTTTTTTTTTTTTTAATTTGGGAAATATTTGAGAGTAAATATAAAGATAGGCAACTATTCTACTTGTCATTTTAGAAGTGTAGAGTGGAACCAGAGTGCTTAAGTGATTTGTTCATGGACACAGGGAGGAGCTCATGTCACCACTGAGGTTAAAATTCAGATACCCTTGGCTTTCATCACTCCTTATCATGAATGCTTATATTTTTCATCACTGTGATGCTACACTTTTCTTTTAGTTTACTAACCAATAAAGTATTACAAAGTATATAATTACTTATAGATAGTGTTCATTCCTTTCAGTTTAAATGAAGTTTTAATGCTTCTGCAATTGAGGCTTGAGAAACGCAATATAGAAAACTCCACATGTAGCTATGTCAATGCTTAAAATTACCTAGATATCTGATGATAGAAGCAATACATCAATCAAAAGAATAAATAAATCCTGATCTGCAATGCCTTTGCTGTCAGTGAAGTATTTCAGACCTACATCCTCTTCACTATGGATGCACATTCATGCCAAATTGTTTTCTGATGTGAATAAAGAGGGACCAAAATAAGACTGCCAACTTTAATTATACTTGTGGTACAAGAGAAGATTTAAGCTGAGAGACCCCAAAGGTGAAAGGCTAACAGAACTGTGCACTTCAACAGTTGCCCCTCTCCATATTCCTGTTGATGCTGTTATACATGTACACATCTATAAGTAGATTTTACAGACTAAGTTATGGACACTTAAACCTTGTATGGTATACTGCAATGCCATGTCCAAAATCAATAAACTGTATTCTATTGCTGTAAGACATGGCACATAAAACACAAGGCTGAAAAATCTTCACTGCATTCTTCCCTAAATATATAAACTTCCTTTTATAAATAAATTGATGTACCCTTTTTTACAACATTCATTATTTTTGTCTTTAGCAGTGGTAGCAGTGGCTTAGTGGGAATTAGCCCCTCAGTTATGGTCTAGCCTAGAAGGCCCACAAGGCTAGGGTGCTTAAGACATGCCAGTTGGAATGATACGAGTAACCTTTAGCACTAATCTGGGACAAGACTCAAATCCATGCCATTGAAGCCACAGCAAGATGCAGTAAACACTCTGCCATTATTTCCCTTAACACAATGTGTGCGTGTGGGCATGCAGAACATACCATTTATTTAGATTTGTAACAGTTTAATGGGGTATAGATCATGTTTACTTTTGTTTTCTTTTTCTTTCACTCTTTTTTTTTTTTGACAGCTGTGATGCTGTCCCATTCCAGGGGACAAAAAGATTTAAATGTCAGATTCCTAACCACTGGTAAATTGAAACTGACTTTAAGGCAATTACTTCAATAAAACTCCCAGCTGTATCTCTAATGAAGGCTCAGTTTAGAGAAAAAGCAAAACTATTCTGGCTGCAAACTATGGACATACACTTAGAAAAAAAAAAAAAGGGAGAAAGAAATTTTAGATTGGTTTCTCCATTTGGAAACTCAGTGTGGTAGCTGCTCCAGTGTTTCCTTCCTGACAGAGAACATAACTTAACTCCTCTCAAAAGTTACTGATTTTTGCTTTGCATTAGGATTACTTCATTGCTGCCAACAAAGAAATAAGAAAATTTGGTAGCCACGTCAACAACATTTGGTCCATCAATGAACATATCACTTGGGATGGCAAAATAAACGTGACGTTTTATTGAGCACAATGGTCAGTATACTCAGCTGAAATTAATAATTTGACTTTTTTTTTCCCCTGGGAGGTCATTAAGCTTGGGTGTACCAAACCTAAATAAAATATGAAATGTAAATGATAAGCACTAAAAGTTTCCTAATAAAACAGCATTTCTTCAGTCAAAGTGTATACTGTAGATTGTTCCTAAAACAGGGCTTTCATGTTCACACATCACAAACCCATAGAATTGTTCCCTGTGTCAAAGACTTATACAAAATGGCCAAATGCCCAACAGAGATATGCAGTCTGAGAACAACTTTGGATAAAGACACACCATCCTATCATGAAGTGGTGAGAGTCCCCTGTATGCATTGAGCTAAATAGTATTTATAGCACTATTTTATTTTATGCTTTCAAGTACAAAAATGTCTCACATATTGAAATGGGGTTAAACTTTATAAAGTGATTCTAAAATAATGTGATTGAGTCCCATATTGTCTCTTCTGAGGTTTAATTTGACAAGTTTGCAATATAGCTATGCCATTTTCCTGATGGTTTGTTCACCATAACTAGACATAACACGTAAAATTCTAGCCTATTGGTATAAATCTGGATTGATACTAATGATTAATGGAATTTTTCTTTGGAATTCACAACTAATTGAATTCTATAATGAGAATTCAGCACCCAGGTAATGTGTACAAATGGGAGTATAAAATTCAAAGAAGTCAAGTCAGCCTCTGCAGAAGTTTTCCATCTGAGGCACTGTTTGCCCCATCCTCTTTTCCCTTTTCTCAGATATTTTATCCTTCTCAGAAATTCACGCAAATATCTGTATCTCAATGATCTCAAGGCACACACCTTCATTTCATCTTAAAATACTCTCAGATGATACCTATTGTCTCCTCCTTAACAGAGACTCACAAAAAGTTATTTCAGACTCTTTCCATAGTAATTAACACTAACTGCTCCAGTAGAATTGGTATATATCTCCCACCAACATGGCTTTCCTTCCATGTTATTATTTCAGATCTAAATGGGGGTATATTTAAACCCACTTTTAGCACTGTTTATATTGACTTGATTATGGTAAAGAGGGCAGAGGAAAAAAAAAAAAATCAGATCGAAGAACAAAGACCGAGGTGGCCTGACATCTGAAACAAAATGGAAATTGACCTAAGTCTTCATTGTCTAACTGATCCATAAGGGAGTTTCAATCAAAATTTTGCTGCCAAAGGGTTAAGGCCTTCAACCACGAAAGACCAAGGCTAAACACACTAAAATGGTTTTTCTTCCGGTTTTTTCCTCAATTTCATGTCAGAATGATCTTTCAGAATACTGAGAATGCCAGCTTCTGGTATGTATATAGATGCATGAGAACAACATATTGTTTTACAACATCTGTATGCATATCAGTTTATGACAGGGCAAGTGTCTATGTAAATATCCTCAAAGTCCTCAAGATAGCAAAGGACAACAATCTAGTCATCTTTTAATTAAGTACTGAGTCAATAGTTACGTTTCCTGGGGGGTAGGAGGCTCTACCTGAATGCAATCTCTCATATCTATGCATCCTATACGAGATGTACCCCAAACCTGGTACCTGCCTTGAAGAGAAGGGCCTATATATAGGGCATGAACACCACCCTTGACTCTCAGGTAAGCATGAAATTCCCACGGGATGAAGTGATCAGTCATGCCCTATGGCAGAATGGATGAAATCCACCATGCTCTAATCATTACAATGTCTTGTGCTTTCTATCCCATTTTAAATGCAATTGTGCAGAAGCTCTTGAGTAACTTGAGGCAGAAAACAACTGGGTCCAAGAAAAAGAAATATTTCTTGGTTGAAAGGGCCCTGATAGATGTCAAAAACCACCACCAGTGAGGAGGGAATGAGCATTGTGACATCTTCAACACTATGACGAAAGAAGCAGGTGAGACTCCAGACTGGCCTCCACCTCACAGAAATTAAAATGTCTAAAGTTTACTGTCTGCCAAGGCTAAGAATATTATTAGCAGAGAGGTCCATCTCACTCAGAATACAAAAGCCCCACCAGAGGGTAACAAAAGCTGCAAGACATTAAGAAAAATGACATTTTTGACAAGTAGAAAAAGAAAGTAATAGCAGTAGTGCTTACCTCTTATACACAACAGGGTTTTTTTACAATGCTCTTGGAGTGCAAGGGATACATTTACACCTACTTTTAAGATCCTTTGCAGTTCCATGTGGTTGTAGAGAGTCTTAGAGAAAATAAAAATCAAGTTGAGGAGTTTCTAAGATTATGTAGGAAAAGTGACATCTTTTAGGGTTGTAACAGCATGTTCAATGAGATCTGGTGGACAAAACTGATTGTCTCTCCATCTCTGAATACTTTTAGTCCATATGGTACTACGTGGCATAACACATCTTAACTTCATTTACTACATCATGTATTATGCACGATACTATTGTCAGAGTAAGTCTTTATTTTGGAGCTCTGCATTCTCATTTTGTGTGCCACTCTTTAGTTAGGAAACATTTTTCATAAAAGAAAAAAGGAAGCTATATTTTTTTCAGGTCTTTAGTTTTACACAAAAGCAACTTTTCACCTTCACTTTACATAAGATATTAATGAAGTATATGACAGTTTTAAAAAAAGATAAAATGGTATTTAAGCCTTCTGAAATGTGAGGAAGATTTTCAATTATTTTCAAAGCAATCTAATGCTAAATGATATTGTAAGCTGTTAGTAACATTGTACCAATGCACATTTAATGGTTTTCAAGTAAGTTAAGCAGAAATCATTAAGGATTATATTGTCATTTAAAATATTCTTTGCAACAGTATGTTAATTGGCATTTTAAAAATGTCCATGTTTTGAACCTTTAAGCTAGAATGAAGATAATGCATTGGACGTAAATGAAAGAACGTCTGCGGGAAATAAACTTCTACTAGATATGACATATTTGACAACTCATTACACTGCGTGCTACTTTTAAATATCACAAATACTTAATATCACCTTAGGGCTGAGGCTACTGTGATCACTGTAAATAAATTACCTAAAGAATTAGATATAATTTAATTTTTTTAACATAAATGTTAAAAGGTAAAAAGGCATCACACATACACAATATTTTCTTAAAATCATATGGAGAAGAAAATAGGGACACAATAAGTTGGTGCTTGTTGGCCAGAGTGCTTGTCATCTCTAAGTCTTTGAAATGTAAGACTAGATACAATACTGAGTTGCATGGGGGTAAGAATGCTGGGCTCGCCATAGGTCTGGGGTTGTTCCCTCTTCCTGGGATCTAAATCTTCTTTGTCTATTGCTTTCAGCATCCAAGTTAGGTTGAAGGTCATGGAGCCTTGGAATCCAGCCCACAGGGCTCCCCAAAGGTTGGGAAATTTGGTGCTGGGGAAGCAGTGGCCGTTAATACCCAAATCCTAGGGCCCTCTCAGTCACTATCCAAATCCTTAGCCCCTTTCAGTCACTAAGAGCCAGGCCAGTACATTCCCCCCACATGGCCAGAACAGGGCCAGGCTATGACCCCTTTCCTCTGTGCAGCTGGGTTGGGCCAGGCTGCACCCCATCTTCTCCATGAGGATGGGCCACAGCCCCTCCCCTGGGGCTGGGCCATGTCTGCTTCCCTTCACTCAGCCAGTTTGGGGATGAGCAATACCCTCTTCTTCTCGAAAGACCAAGCCATTCTTCCTCCCTCTGTGCAGCCAGTTCAAAGCTAGACCATGCCCCATGGGGCCAGCCCACACCCCCTTTCCTCTGCCCAACCAGACTGGGGCTGGGCCATGCCCCCTCCTTCCTATGGGGCTGGATTGGAGCTGGGCCATGCCCCCTCCCCTCCATGGGGCCAGATGGGGGATAAACTAAGCCCTCTCTAATATGTGGCTGCATTGGGGCTGGGCTACCTCCCTCTCCCCTCAGAACTGCCAGATGGGGACCCACTGGGCCTGACCCACAGAGGGATCAGGCAATATCCATCCAGGCTTCCAGACAAAAAGGTTGAGCACCACTGGTCTAGAGAAAGGCCATCTTGATTAAAAGAATTCCTCAGTTTTATGCCTCTTAAATTTTATAAGAATTTCCTATAAGGGCTGTTACCATTGCAAATGTGCTGCCACAAGGAATGGCAAGGATAGGTCAGGGGTCCCAAGGCTTTTGAAGGACTTCTTCCCTCTGGAACATTCTGAGGATCTCCTATAACTGTGATACTTAACCTCCAACCTGCAGGCCAGATCCCACCTGCAGAGCAATGTCATCTAGCCTGCAGGGCTCCCCACAGCCCTGATAATGTGGTGGCTGAGGAACAGTAGCAGCTAGCTGCTACTCCCCTGCTGTCAAATTTCCAGACTGAGGGGGACCACATGGGCAAGATAGGTTGCTAGGTTACAATAGGTTGCTCTGTACTAGGCTGAGTATGCATGGCCAATTGGGGTGACAGGGAGCTGTGCAGGGAAGCATGTGAAATCAAGGAACAGGGCTGGGTGGTATGGGGCATCAAGGAAGAGAGCAAGGCATCAGAGAGTAGAGTGGGGCAGTACAGGATAGCAAATATCCAAGCTAGGTGTTACAGGGCCCAATCCTGGGACATGGGGTCTTATTCAGTCCATGGATGTGTGCTATGCCACTTATCTGACCTGTGTGGCCAGAACATTGAGCACCACTGTCCTACAACATTCCTTTGCCCAAGTTCCATCCCACAAGCGTTTTTATGGCAAGCACTGCTCTGACCTACCCAACCATCTTCCATGGGTAAATTTCTAATGTACTTCAATAATGACAAAACTGTACTCAAAGCCTAGCCAAGATTAAAAAATAAATAAATACTGTCTGATTTGAAAGAATATCAATAAAAAGAGGATCTCTCGTGACAATTAATGAACAACAAGAGGAATTTAAGGCCCCAAGTAACTGCCAGGAAATGCCTTGCAAGTCATTATTGCTATTAACATACATGAAAGTATTTTAGTGGAAATGTCATGAAAAGTTTTAAATTCAAATTGTGCATTTCCATGGGTATGAAGAAACAGAAATTTATTTGCCACATAGCTATTAGTTACACAGTGATTATAGTTACTAACAGAACCATAATGAAAGCCATAGTTGGTATAATATTTTGAAAATGGTTCACCATAAGAAGCAGAACACTATGTGAAAATTAAATTACATCTTACCCTTAAAATTCAGTGGGTGAGTCCTGAAGTCCCTGACAATAAACCCTACTAAATAGCAGCTTAATAATAGGTGCAAATATTACTCAGTCATAGGTTAATATTAAGTGGAGAAGCACAGCAAGTACATTGCACTGTACAACCCAGCAATACAAACAAGACCACAAAAAGGACTGTGGCTTAATTGCCAGACCTAGCTAATCAACCAAAGATAACCTCCATATAAAATAAGGTTCCTTTGTGCCAATTACACTGCTTAATGCCTTCAGTCTCAGGTTAATTCTGAATTCAGACATGGTGTGTGATGTAGAATACCTATTCAGACTGTAAGTTAATTTTAATTAAATGAAAGGCCTCGAATGATTAAAGGATAATTGTTTTGTTTTTGTTTTTTTTTCCCTTTAACCAAACTATAATTTAAAGGTCTATTCATTAATGGATAGCGTTCTTATATTATTCTATCATGTACATAGAAGCAAAATCATAACTGTCTAGACAGAGGCTAGGTACAAACATTCAAAAAATCTGGGGGAGTTGACTTCAGTTATGTGGTTTTCTGTAAGCCGCGTAATTTAGATTGGTAGCAATAGGAACATACCTTGACCCTAGTGGACTCCAAGATGAACATGAGTCGGCAGTGTGACGAAGCCATCAGAAAAGCTAATGGCACTTTATTGTGCATCAGCAGATGCATGATGAATAGATCCAAAGAGGTGATATTTCCCCTCTATCGGGCGCTGGTCAGACTGCAGTTGGAGTACTGCGTGCAATTCTGGGCGCCACACTTCAAGAGGGATGCGGATAACCTGGAGAGGTTCCAGAGAAGGGCCACTCATATGGTTAAGGGCTTGCAGACCAAGCCCTACGAGGAGAGACTAGAGAAACTGGACCTTTTCAGCCTCCG
The DNA here is from genome assembly GCF_030867095.1 of Alligator mississippiensis. NCBI lineage: Eukaryota > Metazoa > Chordata > Crocodylia > Alligatoridae > Alligator > Alligator mississippiensis. The sequence goes on from NC_081828.1 coordinate 104,269,809, forward strand.
CAAGAGAAGGTTGAGAGGCAACCTTGTGGCTGCCTATAAGTTCATCACGGGGGCACAGAAGGGAATTGGTGAGGTTTTATTCACCAAGGCGCCCCCGTGGGTTACAAGAAATAATGGCCACAAGCTAGCAGAGAGCAGATTTAGACTGGACATTAGGAAGAACTTCTTCACAGTTAGAGTGGTCTGGAATGGGCTCCCAAGGGAGGTGGTGCTCTCCCCTACCCTGGGGGTCTTCAAGAGGAGGTTGGATATGCATCTAGCTGGGGTCATCTAGACCCAGCACTCTTTCCTGCCTATGCAGGGGGTCGGACTCGATGATCTATTGAGGTCCCTTCCGACCCTAACATCTATGAATCTATGACATATTTAAACAGCTACGTGATATTGCTGAGGAAACAACTATGGCAACATTAGTCAAGTAAATGAATGAGTAAGGTTAAGAAAGACTTCTTGTGAGTAATATTGGGTGTCTATACATGAGCACAGAGGCTGCTCTAACATGCTGGAATTTCAGTGCATTGGAGCAGACTTACCTGATTGAGTCTGCTGGAGTGTGACAATAACTGTGCTACAGCAGCCTTCTGTGCCTCATGTATCAGTGTCCCCGCACTTAAAAATGATGGTGGGGGGGGGGTGCCTGAACTAAATCTTGTCAAATGAGCTTTAGTTCAAGTGCCCCCACTGCCATTTTTAAGCATGGGGATGCTGACATGAGACACAACACCACTTTAATTAGAATAGCTGTCAGAGCTGCCCCCCTATACCCCTAGAGCATGTGTAAAAATGTCCTTTTTGTGACTGACAGGACAGGATGTTTGGCATAGACATTGGAAAATTTTGTATATAACAGAACCCATTCACAGGCCTCTGAGATAATCACATTCTTAATTTAACTCTGCTTCTCTCTTTTTAAAAGGAATGCCAGCCTATATGTTTTAGCAACTAAGTAAGTCACTTATGTCTAGAAAATGATTTCTCTTAGGCCAGGTGCAGACATTCAGTTTCTCCTAGAGGAGTCACTTCTCTCCCAGGAGAAACCACAAGTGCACAGAAGTTCAAAATTTCTCTCCCAGAGCAAAAAGTGGCCACTCCGGGAAAAAAACCAAACAAACAACAAAACCCCAAAACCTGGGAACCATCAAGGTTAAATTTTTCCCAGGTGAGTTTCTCCTAAAAGAGTATACATCTACATGTTCTCTTCTGTCTGAAGAGTCAGTCCTTCATCAACCTAGGGTGTTTCCTCCCATCCCGCTGCCCTGCTCCTCTTGGGAGGCAGTGTCACCAGGGTTGGATTCTTCTGCTCCAATGAACAGAGTGCAGAACATTTCCCTTTCACAATCCCCACATTGTGATGCAAGGAAATGCAGCCTGTAAGGGAGTTTGGGTGAGGCAACCAGGGTTGACCTGTCACCAGGTAGACTGACGAAGCCTGCAGAGTACACTGAAATGCGTGCAGAGGAGCGCGCTAGCTGTGCAGCACCAACACTGCAAACTCCCTGCTCTTCACAGGCTCAGTATTTGAACATTTGTTCAGGTGTCTGGATAATTTTTTCTCCTACAAAAACAAACCTGGGGGGAATTTTTCCAGATCATTTGGACATGTGTATGTAGCCTTGTATACATTGTACTGCAAATCTTCCATGGATATCTTCCTTTAACTGATCTACTCTAAGCCATTAGACAAAATATCAGACTTGATGTCATTGACCTCTTCTCATTTAGTAACTCTTAGATTTCTAACAGACCAAATCCAAAAGGTAAAATGACCAGTTCCTCAAGAAAATATGAGGTGAAAAATAGGACAGTATACATAAGTCTAGAGATGAGGAGATGCAACCAATAACTTGATTACTTCACTATCCTCCAGAAACCTATTTTCCCCATAATACTTTTCATTCTACATTGCTTTAGTATATGCATTGCAGAAGTATTTGTTACGAGAAGAAGAGTAGTAAGGCAAATACAAGGAAGTGGCAGAGTTCACAGCTCAAATAAATTATTACATCATCATTTACCCCAGTGGAGAACTCAGACAGAATAAAGGTGAAATGAACAGTAAGCACTGCAAAACTATAGAACATTTTTTTCAAACAGAATGTTAAATTAGCTTCAACTATTTCTGTTTGGGAGTCACACTTCTGCTCTCTGATTCCATACAGCAGTGTATGCTTAACAATGCTGCCTAAAGGTTTTACAGTTTGACCTACAGTTAATTATATTTTTGTTGGATCAGTCACTAAGAGTGAATTCTTATTTGTAGCATTTTTCAGTTACTACTACAGATGCTCTCAAGCATAACAAAGAGCACACAACAATCTTGCAAACTGCTACATGTGGTTTTAGAAATGCAAATAAGCTACCAAGTTCACTTACGTTTCTGTACCTTATTTGAACATTAGCAATAGAACTCATAAAATATTTGGTTACTGCATTCAAAAATAGGAATAGAAAATCTCATTATTTACCTACATCAGCTAGAAGGGACTAGCTATGTTCAAAATGTCTCTTACTATATTTCCACAGTGGGTCTCTTACTATATTTCCACAGCCTACATGTCACCCTACAGTGATGAAGCGATGTGCTATGCTGCCATATGGTGCACTATGGCGACATAGCAAATCACACAGGTCTACACACGATTGCCGGCTACATCGTCATAGTGGCATGCTCCCCACTATAGTGTGCCACTATGGCAATGTAGCTATGAAATCTAACCATGCTCATGGTGTAGTAACCGCCCCGTCAGTCCCAAAAAATAGTGCACCGTGCTTAGTAGTGCATTGTGCTTTAGTATTTCCAAAAGGTAGCAATATTGCCATACGACAGTGTGTAGATGTGCCCGGTACTGCTCACTCTTTTGAGATCCAAATTTCATTTATTCTGGTCCTATCCCAGAGGCCTATGGAATGGCTCCTCTTTTTTTATTAAGATAAACTCATGTAAGTGTCAATCAGAATGTATCCAGAAAATGTATCCTGCTGACTATATACAGCTTATGTGGGCAAAAAGAAAATTAAAGTGGGGGTGACCTAAAGTTAGGCTCTTGACTTAACCACCAGAATTGGAGTCCCTAAATTATAGTTAGTTCTGACTGTACAGAAGTTCCACTAAATTTAAGTCATTGGTAGATACACAGCCACTTTGAAAATAAAACCACATTGTGGCAGTGCACGGTGTGTGCCTGCCACTTGCAACCAGTGGGTTGCGTAGCCCCAGTGTGAGGGGGCGGTAGTGAGAGGCCTCGGTGGGAAGGGGGCCACCGATGAGGAGCCCGAGAGGGGCGGTACATCGAGCCCGGCAAAAGGCCAGCACAATGATAGGCCTCGAGGGGGCTGGGTCCTGCGGTAACAGCCCGAAGGGGAGAGTACCCTCGACTGGCCCATGCTGGGGCCAGGACCAGGATGGTCAGAAGGGCCAGGGGCCCACCGCGAGGGATGCCCAAGAGCTGGGGGCCTGGGGTCCCGACTGGCCTTGAGGTGGGCCAGGGCAAGAGGCCGAAGGTTCCAGGGGAACCACACCCGAGAGGGGAAGATAGCTTCGGCAAGGGAGAGAGCAGGACGGTGAGCCCAGTTGGGAGGATGGTAGTGCGTGGGGCCTAAAAGACCGGAGCCCCGAATATGGGGAGCCTCAGTGTGAGGGGGCGGTGATGAGCGAGCCCCAGTGTGAGGGGGCGGTGATGAGAGGCCCCAGTGAGGGGTGGTTATGATTTAAGGAGGGGAGGAGTGTGGCAGAGCACAGGGTGTCTCTGCCACTTTAAGGGCCTGGAGCTGGCAGCCTCCAGGTGCCTGATTAGGGCAGCCATTTTGGGGCTTATATAAACCAGGTAGTTTGGCTGCAGGAGGTCAGGCAGCAACATTGCCTGGCTGTAGGGTTGCTGTGAATGATCTGGAGGTAAGGGGGAGCTGCAAGGGGTTGGCAGGAGGCTCCTGGTCCTGGGTATGAGCTGAAACTGCACCCTGCCAGGAGTGGGTGGCCTGGTGGGGCTCTCAGTGGCACGGGAGCCCCCAGGAAGTGCCAGGCCAGTGATCACCCCGGTGAAAGGCAGGTCGGGGCGCCTTAACCCCTAGCTCCCACCACCACCGGGTGGGTTACCCTTGAGTTTGTTGGGGGGGGGCCCAGATGGGCCAGTGTTGTGAGGGGCCCAGAGAGGGCGGACCCCAAGAGTGGCAGTGATGTGGGCAAGGTGCTGCAGTTGCTCTTAGGAGGAAGGGAGTAGTGGCACGGTGAGGCCCAGTGTTAGTGTGTGGCTAGAGAGACCCAGCCTGAAGGCGATAGTACCCTCGACTGGCCCATGCTGGGGCCAGGACCAGTGAGGGTCAAAAGGGCCGGGGGCCCACTGCGAGGGACGCCCAGGAGCCGGGGGCCTGGGGTCCCGACTGGCCTTGAGGTGGGCCAGGGCTAGGTAGCCGAAGGTTCCGGGGGAACCACACCCGAGAGAGGAAGATAGCTTCGGGGGGGGGGTGAGGTAGCCCAGCTGGCGGCGGATTGGCCGCCTGAGTAGCGAAGATCATAATGGGTTCTTGCATGGAAGATTCTGGGGCCCAGTGTGGGGCCAGTGAGGTAGAACGCCATGATGCCATCTGCGAGGCTTGGGCTGCGGTATTAGGGGAGGTCGGAGCCGCAGAGCGCCCCTTGGCATCGGGGCAGTACGAAGGGCAGCCTCCCGCTTAATTATCATCTTAATTGAACTAACTATCATCAAAGGCGTGGAGGGCGAGATGAGCGGGCGGTTGTCCAGAGACAGGCGGGTGGGCCACGAAGAGCTCGGCCCTGAGTAGGCCTGCTGTCACTGTGACAGGGGGCCTCCCAGGGCCGAACTCTGTGGCCCGCCCGCCTGTCATTGTGACAGCAGGCCTACTCAGGGCCGAGCTCTTCGTGGCCCGCCTGCCTGTCTCTGGGCAACCGCCCGCTCATCTAGCCCGCCACACCTTTGATGATAATTAGTTCAATTAAGATGATAATTAAGCGGGAGGCTGCCCTTCGTACTGCCCCGATGTCAAGGGGCGCTCTGCGGCTCCGACCTCCCCTAATACCGCAGCCCAAGTCTCACAGATGGCATCATGGCATTCTACCTCACCGGCCCCCAGAATCTTCCATGCAAGACCCCACTATGATCTTCACTACTCAGGCAGCCAATCTGCTGCCAGCTGGGCTACCTCACCCCCCCCCCCCCCGAAGCTATCTTCCTCTCTCGGGTGTGGTTCCCCCGGAACCTTCGGCTACCTAGCCCTGGCCCACCTCAAGGCCAGTCGGGACCCCAGGCCCCCGGCTCTTGGACGTCCCTCGCGGTGTGCTCTGCCACACACATACTATTTATGGTTCGTGTTGGGAAAACTGAAGGTTTGACATTTTTTTTCTCAGTAACAAATTAGAGAACTGATTTCAGACACTATTATGTAATAGAAGAGTTCTATGCTCTCTGTAGGATATAAGTCACCTCATCAAATTTTTTGGTCCTAAAGGGAGAGAGAACAGAAGTCCAGTGTTATTGCCTCCAAAGACCTTTTAGATCCTACTGCAACATGGTTCAAATAATTCAGTTAATAGTTGAAAGTGTGTTCACTAGTGGGGGGAAAAAAAAATCTTATTTTCAGTTGCATGAAAATATAAAATATTTTCTGCTGTCACACAATTTTCACTCTTTTCTGTTTAAAATTAAAAGTGAAACACTGCCATCTTGTGTATTAAATACATTTTTCCTGCCAAAATAGGAGTATTTTTTCTCCCTGGGGATCATTCCATCATATTTCCTCACCCAGAAACATGAATTATGTTTCTTGTAAGAGTCTGTACATAAATCAGAGGCATTTGTTTTATTCTTGATCAAATTCAAAGTTTCAGGAAAATAGTATTGTTCTGCTGCAGAACAAGTAACGGTGAAGAGCAGTTTTCAAATTAAACACTACAAAAATAAGTTGTATTAAAACTTCCTATACACACAGACACTTTGCTGGTATTCTATTAAACATCTTTTTACTACTGTGCATATAATTCCACAAAGATGCAAAAAAATTTGTAGAAGTAGCCAGAATTTCTTTTCCTTATCTGAACATTTCTTCAAATAGAAAATTCCTATTTTTATTAAAGCTGGTTTTCCTTAACTTTTCCAGTAAAAAGTAGTATCTGGTCTATATTTATATGTGATCTATGAATATAACTACATACATAGCAATGCAAGATACATACAGTATTTTTTTGCAAGTCACTCTCTTGCTCTAGACTTCAGGCATCTAAAAAAACAAAAAACCCAACCCAAAAAAATACAACAGTAACCACTGTAACATCCTGCAACTAAATTAAAAAAAAAAAAAAAAAAGGAAGAAAGGGAGAAGATGTTCATTTTAATTAATTCTAACTACATCAAATGAAAGGTTTGAAAGATGATAACAGTTTTTCAAACATACACCAATAAAGATGCAGAACAATTTATAATTCTATGAGCAACTCTTGGGTCAGGTACAGACATTACACTTACCGGTTTAAAACCTGGAGGAATGTGGGCAGTGGAGTTCCCCAGGGCTTGGTCCTCAGGCCTGTGCTATTCAACATCTTTATCAGCGACTTGGATGTGGGCATGGAAAGCACGCTGTCCAAATTCGCTGATGGATGACACAAAGATGTGGGGAGAAGTGGGCACATTGTATGTGAGGCACAAAATCCAACTAGATCTAGACAGGTTACATATTTGGGTGGATGAGAATAGAACGGAATTCAATACAGACACGTGCAAGGTGCTGTATCTAGGGAGAAGGAACATGCAACATACCTATAGACTGGGGAACACCCTTCTCAACAACACCATGGCTGAAAGGGATCTTGGAGTCATTGTTGACTCCAGGATGGACATGAGCCGCCAATGCGAGGAAGCGGTCAATAATCCTAACTGCAGCTTGTTGTGCATCTACAGATGCATCATGAGCAGATCCAGGGGGGTGATCCTTCCCCTTGATCAGGTGCTGGTCAGGCAGCAGTTGGAGTACTGCATCCAGTTCTGGGCACCGCACTTCAAGAGGGATGTGGCTCACCTTGAGACGGTCCAGAGGAGGGCCACTCACATGGTCAGGAGGCAGTAGGCCAGGCCCTATGAAGATAGATAAAGGGCCTGAATCTATTCAGTGTCTACAAGAGAAGAGACAGGGGATCTGATGGCCATCTATAAACTCACCAGGGCGGACCAGCAGAAAATAGGTGAGGTTCTGTTCCCCCGGGCACCACCTGGGATAACAAGGAATAACAGCCACAAATTGATTGAGAGTAGGTTCAGGCTTGATATCAGGAGATATTACTTTATAGTTAAGGCTGCCAGGTTCTGGAATGGGCTCCCAAGGGAGGTGGTATTCTCCCGTACCTTGGGGGTCTTCAAGAGGAAGTTGGATAGATATCTGGCTGGGGCATTATGATCCCAGCACTCATTCCTGCCCAGGGCAGGGGGCCGAACTTGATGATCTGTTCAGGTCCTTTCCGACCCTAGAAACTATGAAACAGATAAGTGATCAGAAATCAGTCGATACCTGTAACAGAACAGAAGTTCAGCACATGTAAACGTGTTTAAAAATGGTGGAACCCAGTCTAAGATTCCCCCCTCACCCCCAATCAAAGGATGAATGTGTGATTGGTTCCCTACCAATCTAAACTATGCTGCTGACAAAAAACCAAGTAACTTAGATTGATTCTGCCTTGTGCTTTTGAATGTCCGTACCTAGCCTTGATGACTACTTTTGTATGTTTGAATTTACTGGTGATGTGTAAGACTTACGATTTAGGTATACACACAAACACAAACATAGTTGTTTAATCAGCTGTTAATTCACTGCTTTCTGTATCCAGAAGGTTGCTAATTCCTTTCTGATTATCTCTCTTTAAATTCTCAGAGAAACAGAGTGAAGTGCATGGCTATTTAAAACATAATGAACTCAGGGAAACACTAGACTGCACACTTCATGGAGAGGTTTTTAGTAAGCTGATATATTGAATGACCATCATTTCTGAATGTCAATATAGCTGACAAGAGAGGAGGGTTTTTACTGTCAATATAGCGGACAATTTTTTCCTTAATTTTATCAAAAAGTTGCAAATATATTTTCTACATTAAAAAAAAAAATCCCTATATGCTTTTAAGTCTTTGGCTGTGTGGAGACTAAAGGAAGAGCATGTGTGCACAACACTTTAAAGTGGGTTAAATGCTTTTGCACCACTTAATGATGTTGGTGTTTTCTTGTGTCGGTGGCATATTGAACAGTAATTCCAGCCGCTGTAGCAAATTTGGCAGTGGAATGTGCCTTAAATGACGTGGGGCACAGCAAACTAGAACTCCTATGAGGAGTTCTCGTTGGCTGCCCTACAGCTGCAGAGCAAAGTACAGGGCTCCGTGCAGCTCAGGGGCTCTGCAGTAAGCCTGTTCACAGTCTGGCAGCAGCCTGGGAAGACAGGCTCCACCCAAGATTATCTCCCCCCCCCCCCCCCGCAGCCTGCCTGCCTGCCTGCCTGAGTTGTGTGGGGGCCCAGTACTTCTGTCCACAGCTGAGGTGTCCCCCGGGACCGCCCGAGCCGAGTGCCTATGGGTGGGTGCTACCTGAGGCAGGGCCGCCACTGCCATGGAGGGAAGCACTAGCCCTACCCCGTGCAGCCCAGGGATCATTCTGCCCGCCAGCAGCTTGCCCTCCCCTCCCCACCGCTGGAGAAGCAGGTAAGTTTGAGTTTGTGCATAACATGGAAGTTTAAAGGGTCCTAAATTGATGCAGTGCTTTTAAAAACCCACCGCTTCAATTTAGGGGCCCCATTCCATCTACACACAACCCTTGATAAGATGTTCTGAGCAATATAATCTGTTCCTATATCAGACTAGTAACACTCATTGAGAGGAGGGGTGAAGGGATTTATGGATAATAGAACAGCGAATTGATATATTGGCTAAATGACAGGAGCTGATCTGCACCCAGAAGGCAAATCTTGAACCTGTCATATTGAATGAAATAGTTTGAATGTTTGTAATGGTTGCCCATTAGCCAGTTTCAGGAAGAAGATAAAATTTATCTCCTTATCTAGCTAATTGTTTTGGACTACGTGCAAAAGGTCCTGACTTTGCTCAAAGTCTTAACTCTTGAATTTTATCTTTAGAAGTCTTTTACAAAGAGAACCTGAAATTGATTCTTTAGCAAATATCCTGAGTTCCGAGAGATCAAACCCTAGAGCCTTTTGACCAGATTGGTGAAAAAAAGGTCACTTGCAGTGGTATGGAAGGTCCCCAAAGTAATTTAAAATGATTAACAAAAGAAACTAATTACTAAGCAAAAGAATCTGTTGAGTAAGATCCGAGCCCAAATTTGGGGGTAATGACAGGTTTGAGTAGCAGTGGCCCAAGACGGCAGCTCACTCAATAAAAACTGTAACTTGCTGTCCCAATTTGGAGGTGACTTCACTTGCAGAACAACGAAAGAAGAATCGCAAATGTAGGCCGGATCAGACTGATCACCTGAACCACCCTCTCCATGAACACAAATCTCTTAGTTCACGCTGAAGCTGCAGAGCGCCCGAAAGGGACTGAAGGAAGGGGACTTAGTCCTATCAGTATTGAGGCCAGCCCATTGAATCGTATTGCTGAGGCGAGCCCATTGAACCATACTACTGAGGCCAGCCCATTAAATTGTACTACTGAGGAATGAAACCATATTTTGGTATTTGGCTTCTCGGAATTCTAGGATTGTAAGTATATTATGAAAATAACAGTATTGATTCAAATTTAAACTTTTAGTTGTAATTGTAGTTGTTTTTGTAATACTAATTCTTATAGCATTGTTTGGGAAGGAAGTGCATTCGGAGCATTGTTTCTGATATATGTAATTATTGTGTTCTTAATGTTTGTGGTATTTCTTAAAGCTATGCAGTGTTATATACGTAGCAAAGAGTTTTAAAATAAAATTGTGTTGTATGAACTAAGTGTGTAATCATTGTGAAATCGTGCAATCAGCTAACTACTCCCCCAGCCAGTGCATCAAAACGAATCAGTAAATTGTGTGGGATTTTCTCTATTTCATAACCCACTAGAGACAGAACCGAGAAATGCTTACAGTAGGAAATAAAACCTCTCTCTTTCCCAGAGAAGTATTTGTTTTCATCCTCTACTTTACCATGCTGGAAATGAAGAAAATATAGCTCTAAGGAATACTTAATTACCAATATTTAGGACACCGTAATATAATTCATCATGCTGCATGGTTAAGGATTCTCTGGGAGTAACATAAGGAATACAGCATGTATAGGAAAATGTCCTACCTGTCTAAAAGCTATATAATAGGCACCATTTCAGGTGTTATGGGTTTGCATCATCCTTTCCAATTCAAGGGTTTTGTTTTTTTTTTTTATTGTGGCTTAACCAAGGCAAAGCAATCCCTTTCCCTATTCAGATGCCCGCTTTTTTATATTTGCAATGTATCAAGGTTTTATAGAAGGCAAGTATTTATTGTCCAAGTACAGATATTCACAGGACTTTATTGCAGCTAAACCCTAAAAGGTTCAATGTGATTTAGGCAAATACTCCCAAATTAAGATACTTACATGAAACTCCACTACCAGATACTTATGTGACTCTCCACTACTAGGACTGCTCCCTGCTTATATAAGGTCAGAGTTGCATTCTGTATATGGCACAAATGACAAGCCTGATTTGGCTTCAAGTTCCTGAAGAGGTCCTGCCACTGTGAGGACACATTCAAGGTACAGCACATGGCCACAGCCGAGTGCTTGGGACACCATAAAACAGAGAACAGGAGGCCCAAACCCACCACTTTTAGATTCATAATGAATTGGGCATAGGATCTGTTCCCTTGGCATAGGAACCTTGTAAGTTAGTAAGAAGTGAATGATGTTTTGGGTAGGAAGAAGGAAAAATTAAGAGAGAATGAAAGAGGGATCTCACTAGATAGGGACTCAAGAGTTCTGGGCTCAATTCTCAGCTCTACCATATGCTCCTTGTGTCATTCTAAGTCACTTAAGTTACAACTACTTGGCTCAATCAGTCCTGTGCAGAGATACCTGAGCTCACACAGGTGCCAAAAGCTACATAGATTTGTTAGCACAGAAGTTTGCTTGAATTTAATATGCTGTGCTCATCAGCAGGCCTAGTTTGTCTGGATAGAACCAGGTTAACATGGATGTACTGCTGATGATACCCAAGCTAACTTGGTTTGTGTTAGCATGGGTGTGTCTGCATAATATTTCACCATGCTTTGGAAGCATACACATATTCTCTGCACCTCTGCCATCCCCATCTGTCAAAACGGGATTAATGCTACTTTTTGACTCCACCAGGGTATCATGAGGTAAGCTACTTGTGTGTGTGTGTGGGTCTCCTGTACTATGACGACAATGACCTTACATATACCCAGAGATATAAATGCTCTGAACCTCATTATCTAAACCAAGGTAAGTACATAAAAACAAGAAACTCTAAAGTACCAGTGTTTAAAAAAACAAACAAACAAAAAAAAAAAACAACCACACTTCTGTGACACATTGGAACCAATAAAAGTGAGGTCATTAAAACAAGCTTTTCCCATCAGCAAGTATCTGGGCAGAAGGTAAAGGGGGGGAAAAAAAAAATCAAGGGAAAGCTTAATAGCGCTAAACTTTATTTTAGTCACATTGTCATGTCATAGTTTCATTTTTTAAGACTCCAGAAGTCAGACAGCCCTCACGACAGTGATCATATTGTTATTAAGGTGCAGAAATAGCATCGAACAAAAGAAATTAAAAAAGGCTGGAGGAATACAGCAGATTATTTTTATACTCCTACAGTGCACCGGAAATGTTTCTAGCCCACCTACTCATGTTTTGTTTTCAAAAATAAAAAACAGGTGTTTTTAATATTCATGTCCTCTCTATCATGAAGCACTTGGGAACCATTTTAGGCTACTTCATATTCAGTGGTAATTCAATCATTCTAATCAGCTTGCCTCTACTGCACCTCATTTATTTACTCGACTCTGAGGAGTATGTAATTTTGGTAGCCTACAGATAATACCACTGACTACACATCTGGAAGCTGACAACCACATTCGTCTCATTATGTTTGAACAGTATCATTTCTTTTAACATTTTGTGGGGGGGGTCAGAGGGGAACCTCTGATGAAACTACACTGAAGTGTTGTTTCTCGCTGTTAGACAAATGAAAATCTCAATGAGAAAAAAATTACTAAGAAAAACAGATAACAGACACATGGACTATGCAAAACTTATCAATATTAAATAGTCACAATTAAATATATTAATACTGTATTTGCTTAATTTGAATACTACTATTTGTAGGTAACAGCAAGGAAACACAATTCAGCTGTCTAATTATCTGTGATGATTAACATAGATGTCAAGAATGTAAAAGGGGCAAAACACAAATTACTCTGGTGGCTTGAATTGATTTTAGACAAATGAAAGGAAAAGGGTTCTTTTATTATGACAACGATAATGTCTCAAATACACCACACATTACAGGCAATGTAACAAAAGGAAGACCCTAATTTAGTGACAACCAGGGGAAATGAGTTCATACATGAAAATGTGGAAGGACATAATGACTACGAATAGTATATGGTTTCCATTCCATCGGTTCATTTTATAGTAAGAAATAATCCCCCAAAAGTCTCTAAACAGTGCATCTTTATAACTGTGAGCCTTTTTCTGGAAGCAATTTAAAAACAACAACAGTTATTTAATTTTTAGATTCCCTGTGTGATACACGGAGGTAATTTTAATGAAATAACCTGCATATTTATTAATATGATTAATTCCTCAGTTAAGAGGTGGTTGAAAATTCTTCATAAAAAAAGACTTTACAGAAAAAATGGGTCTATTGGAATATATTTTATGATCAGAAAACAAGGCAATGAAGCTTTTTGGTTTGAATTATAATTTTATTATTTTATTTTAAAAACTTGATTCAAGCTTTTTTTCCTCATTTTTTCCTTGATTCAAACTATTTTTCCTTAAAAGTAGTTAATTTTGCTCTGTGAAAACTGAAGTAGAGAGAAGCACCTCTCAACTTGTTGTTATTAAAAAGGAGGAATTGCTTAAAAATCTAAAGAGAGAAGACAATTTGGGTGACAGTGATCATGAAATGGAAAGGAATGATAATGAGTATAGCAAGAGACATGCATGGATAACCCATGGGCTGTTCAAAATTTTGAAACTTGAGAAGAAACATTACAAAAAGTGTGAACTTTCCCATATTACTATGGATAAGTAGAATCAAATAAGAGTGTATGGACAAAAGTCAGAAAGACCAAGGCAGTTTAAAGGAACAGCTATCAAAGCATAACAAAAAAAATTCTATAAATGTAAGAAGGAAAAAGAAAACCCAGGAAAGTGCGGGCCCCTTATTGAATGTGAAGAGAAAGCTTCCTTTTTGTTTCCGTTTTCACTTAAAAAGATGACTCTCAGATGACTACCAAAATGAACGTCAAGTACAGGGGTAGGTATTCATTTAAAATATGGCCAAAATAAGTTATAGATTACTTAGATAAGCTAGATGCTGTCATATTAGCAGGCCCTGATGAAAGTCATTCAGGAGTACTGAAGGCTGAAATAATTGCAAAACCGCTAGCAGTTATCTTTGAGACCTCACAAAAGTCAGGGGAGGTTCCAGAAGTCTAAGCAAGGGTGAACATATTTGTCATTAAAAAGGGTAAACAGATGATCCAGAAAATTACAAAGTGGTCAGTCTAACATCAATACCTGGAAAGATGCTGGAACATACTGTCAATTTAGAAGTACCTTGTGGATAATATGGTAACAAGGACATAACAATCACAAGGATTTATCAAGGGCAAGTCATGCCTAACCTACCTAATTTACTGAATAGCAGGGTAGAATGAAGAACACTACATGCAATAGAATGCATTTAAATAGATTTCAAGACATGTTTTTTCTTTCCCATGTAACGTGTAACATGTGGGGGGGGGGGGAATCCCTCATTTTATAATTGAATATGAGGCAGCACCAACAGCTGTGGCTGGCTCTTACCCAGGTTCAGGACTGGAGCTGCAGCGTTTCTGCCTCCCTTCACCCGTGACTGCCTTTGCCTGCCACCTCTCTCCTCTGCATCCTCTGCCCACCCCCTGCCTCTGCAGTCTGAACCCTGCCAGAGTCTCATCCCCACTGCTGCAGCAGAGAAAAGCACTGGTAGTGAAACAAGCAGTAGGGGGCCGGTGGTGGGAAAGTGTTAATCAGCTTGACCTCTGCCCCTTGTCCCTCCACACCTTGCCTCCTGCTGCCTGTCTCCCCCTCACTTGCTCCCCATCCCATCTTCCCCCTCAATGTCAAAATAGGTTTACTCAAGTTGGTCCATTTATTGTATAAGTCTTATTGAAATTGCACATTTTTCATTTGGGGCTGCTGTGGCAGAACCATAGCCAGAAAGTTTGATATGGAGATCAATATACCAGGTCTCTAAAGATCAACCAACACTTTTAACACACTGTACTAACAATATTTAAGGAACCTACTGTGACAGGTCATCTCGCTGGGCCGCCCTTAATGTGGCCCCTGCACCTGTTCCTGCGGCAACCACCTGCCTTCTCTTGCCTGCCATGCCTTGGTGTTAATTAATTAGTTGATGTTAATTAGCTGAAGGCTGCCAATCTCCTGCCCCGTTGCCAGGGGGCACTGTCTGCGGCTCTGTTTCCTCCCCTACACCGCAGACCACACCTCGCCAATGTAATCACCGTTGTTGCGACATTAGTCGGCCCCTTACTGTTCTCCCCGGGCCAACCTTCCTTTGCTGCCCCCTCTCTGGGGCTCACTGTGCCCAACTTGGGCCTCTCAATAAGATGGCCCCCTTTCTGGGGCTCACCGTGCCCAACTTGGGTCTCTCACTAAGATGGCCCCCTTTCCTGGGCTTGCCGTGCCCAACTTGGGCTTCTTAAAAGTGCTGCCCCCCTTCTCTGAGGCTCACCGTGCCCACACTTGGGCTTCTCAATGTTGCCCCCCTTTCTGGGGCTCTCTGCACCCACACTTGGGCTTTTCAACGTTGCCCCCTTCCTGGGGTTCGCTGTGCCCAACTTGGGCTTCCTAATAATGCGGCCCCCTTTCTGGGGCTCGCCGTGCCCAACTTGGGTCTCTCACTAAGATGGCCCCCTTTCTGGGGCTTGCAGTGCCCACACTTGGGCTTCTCAATAAGATGGCCCCCTCTCTGCGGCTCCTTAAAATGCTGCCCCCTGTCCAGGGCTCACCGTGTCCAACTTGGACTCCTTAAAAGTGCTGCCCCCCACCCTTCTGGGACCTTCCACAGTGCTGCCCCCTCTCTGGGGCTTCACTGTGCCCAACTTGGGCTCTTCAAATGCCCCTCTCTGGTGCTGGGGTCTAAGCACCCCGTAAACTGCACCCTTACTGGTGCCGGGATCCCCACGCTACTGTGGGTCTCCTATGAGGCCTCCTCCAACCCCTAATAGCCTCACCCAAACCACCGGTTTAAACAACAACAAAACACAAGCCCCTGGGCTGTAACATAAATTGAAGCCGCCTGGCTAAAACAACATTGCTCAAGCCTCTGAGAGCTGCTATAAGCTGTCGCTGCGGTCAGGCTTTTCCTCACCTCCTGCCTTAGGGAGCTCCTGCCTCTCTGGCTGCTGGCAGCAAACTGCCCCTGGACTCAGCTCCTTGGGCTTTATAAGGGCCAGGCCCTGCCCCCTCTGGTCAGCTGACCTTCGCTGGTTGCCCTGGCAACCCGCAGCTGCGCTCCTTAGCCATTGCTAGGACTCGTTTTCTAGCAGTTTTCCCCTTTTCAGGCACAGAGCCCCTGAGTGCTCTGTGACACCTACTTAAAAAGCCTACAATGGTTTGCATTCTCACATAAACTTTAGTAAATGACTATTTGGAAAAGAACATAAACAAATTTCTGAAGTAAATAAACTCTGGCGTTAACATCCTAGCAAACCAACACTCTGTATATGAATAGCAAAGACTCCAACCACAATTTTTAACTTTATTAATAAGCATCTGAGTTTAAACACTGGCAAGTAAAAATTTCCCTCAAACTTTGAGGTACATTTGTATCATTAATAAGATGCTAATAACATATTTTAATTCTGTTAATCCCTTCTTAAATGTTTTTTAAAGAACTCTTTTAGCAAATTAATCTCTAGGGCTAAGTACAGACAATCAAGAAGACTAAGGCTGAATCGATTCAATCTTTGGAGGTTAGTCTAAACTGCATAGACTGAACTGATAAGGAAGAGAACCGACATTCACTTTTGATTCTGGAAATGCAGCCACATGCCTGCAGTGGCCCAGATCAGAAGCTGGGGGGGTGCTAGAGCACACCTTCTTGCTCAGCTGGAGCAGATAGCTTGGGCCAAGGCTAGCCTGCCAACCCTACGAGGGTGGGGAGGGCGGGTTGCGATGGAGGTGCAAAGCATTCTGGGATGCTGGTGGAATGCGAGTAAACTTGAACCTGGAAGGTATCCAGGACAGAAATTCAATAAACGCATTTAACCCAGATCAGTTAAGTCTGACACTACCTCCATCCAGGTTTATCTTAAACTGGTTTCAGCCATTTTGAAAGAGATTCACACGCACTGAACTTCTGTTGTACTACAGATTTGAACTGGTTTCAAATCACTTATACCAGTTTTTGTGTGATTTCTGTCCCTAGCTTAGGGGTTAGGGCTTCATTAGTTATGTAGAAAAGAGTTAATAATGGAACAGCATGAATATCTTCTAACAAAGACTGACACTGTTCTTTCCAACTGACAAATTCCTTTGGTATTACTCACAATTTTAGTGTCTTATATCAAGGGACTTATGGACCGTATATAGAACAGCCAAGATAAATATCAGTTCCTATGCCCTCACCTTGCTTTTTCTGGTCCTGTGGCAAGGAAACCATCATCTCTTTCCCCCAATAACAGTCCGTTGGAGGACTGTGCTCCTCTGTAAGACACCGGTATTTGACTAACAGACCTTAAAGCAGCTCTAAAAACAGCCCAGCATTCCCCTGCAGTCCATCTGGCCTAGAGCTCTTCTTCCAGCAGTTGGCAGGGCTACCCTACTTGGCCAGCTTAGGCCCTGGGCTTATATGCTTCAAACCTGGCCCCCTTCTCATCAGGTGGCTGCCTAACCACCCACAGGGGTTCCTTCGTAGGTACTAATGAGTTACTTGTCAAGGCGACTTAGAAGTGCTGCCCTAGCAGCCTCCTGCTGCTTAAGTTAGGCTTTGCCCTGTTGGTTTACTGTGGGCTGCCAGGCCTACAGTAAGCAGTGATAGCCACTGGTCTCCAGGGACATTTATACATATACTTTTTTGTCCCACGACGTGCTGGAGATCTGCCACTTCGGAGCAGATTCAATTAATTGAATCTGCTCTGCACGTGAGCTGATGCAAACTGCTCTGTGTCACATAAAGTTGTATAAGTGGTGAAATGCACATCAGCGTGCAGAAAATAGAGGCAATGTACTTTTGAACTAAAACACCTTTTATGTGTTTTAGTTCAAAAGTGCACCACTGCCAGATTCCCAGCACTGACACACATTTCGTCGCTTATACAACTGGAAGCATCACAGCACTGAGTGCTTTTCAAAGCACCCATGTATAAAAATGCCCCAGCTGCCTATTTCCTTGTAGCCAGCTCACCCTAGGCAGAGATCTCCTGACTGACAGCAGGTGCAATCCTTTACCCAGATGGGGCTCTCCCCTGTCTGAACAGCAGGGCTTTGCCATTGCCTGGCCTCTCCAGCTGCAGTTTTTCTTCTTAAATAAGGGGAACCTCCAGCTTTGTTACAGGGTACAATTCTAATTCAAGCAGGATGAAAATTGGAACCAAAGCAGGGAGTGCTACTATGACAGGCAGGAGAATGGAAAGTCAAACATACAAGAGACAATGTTATTTGCTTTTACTATAAAAATAATTACAGTAATATAAAGAACAGACTCTCCAGAGGCTAATGACCTTCAATTTAATGCTCTGAAATTTGGTCTGGCATTGTTGATGCTCTTAAAGTTTCCTGACTCTTTTATAAACACAAACATATATATTTAAAACACTATACCATTTATCCGTTAGCAATGTCTCAAATATCAAAATAGAAGTAGACGGCTCTCAGAAAGCTTTATATCTGGTTAATCTTTATAACTTTGTCTCTTATTTTTCTATTAATATTATGAAGGCAGCTGACCATTTGGCTTTCACTATTTGATTTGTTTTTTACAACTTACCCTTTTTCTGTTTTAAATGGAATTTATATATAGTCAGACAATAAGGTTCTCTTTAATCTGCAAATTACTCTCTGTGCATGTGAATTATATGATATATTTACATGTTTCAAAAAAATTACAGCATTCTTATATAGTTCTTCTACTATTGCCAAATAGTTTTCTTTAATATGCAGAAACAACTTTAAAATAATCTGGAAACCTATTTATCTTTTTTTACATGTTCCACACAACAACAGGCTTGTAGCCACATAACATACACCATATAAGGTAATCTACTTTTGTAACTGCATCTTCTAATAATAAAGATGTGTTATTTGAATCATGCTCTTTTATATTTTAGCTCTTGAGTCTCTGTGCCATACCATACTGTTTTATTTGACATAATCTGACATAACATGTAGGGTAGTTAAAAAAGTAAATGATGCCACATTTTCTAATGGAGTAGATCATTTCCTTTCATTCAAATAACAAATTGTTAATAGGATGAATTTCCAATAAAAAGATAGTAGATTGACTGATCTAGAGAATTTTATTTCTGCAATTAATTTACTACTTGAGAATGCTTACTGTGTGAATTACACGCAGGCAGGCAGGCAGTGAATCACATTTTTCTTAGCTCTCATGTAAAGTACATGACTAGCAAATTACTTGCAATGTTTTTAATTTAAAATGTTTTATGAGAGAAAAAATGTAATCTTATTTTTCCTAGGTGTTTTCTATGGATTTTTCTGTTACAGTGTTTATACCCTGAATTAATGACATACTAATATTTGATATCATTCAAAGTCTGTGATAGTCTATGAAACCATCATAGACTATGGTAACACACTTCACTTAAAATGGGACTCTGAAATTGTAACCACACTATATTTCCACATGGATATAAGTTTGGTTCTACTTATAGCTCTACTGGGAGAAGCCAAGCCAATAAACATATTCTGGTTCCAACATCACCCATAAGCACGCAATGCAATATAAAGTTTATTCAACCTTATCCTGGAGTCATTACTGAAGCAAATCTCACATTGAAGTTAATATAGCTGGTATATTTAGGCCCCAATTCGACAAGTCACTTAAACACCAACAATTCACATATTTAAACCTGTGTTTAAGTGACTTGCTGATCACAATGTGAATGTTTTGTCAAAAGCACATCTTCCATAAGGAACTCTGCTAACACAATGGGAATTATACAAACTCTACATATCTTCTTTTATTTAAAGTTAAAGTTTGTTTGTTTGTTTTTCTTTTCAGCAATTGCGCTCTATCAGAGCCTAAATCCAGTGGGGAAACTTTAAATTCATGAATATGCTCAGTTCTTTAGCAAATGTCAGTGCAAAAAAACCATTGTCCACATAATTATTATGACATAAAATGATGACATGTTCTTAGAGGAATCTAAAAAAATGTGGCTTTTTTTTTGGAAGACTAATTCTGCCTCCAACTTTAGCATTAATAATGCATTGATGTAGGTTAGAGTAGAAACTTAATACATTCTTCCCTATATATGAAAGTGAACTATAGATTCATAAGATACTTTCTAAAAATGTTCTCAAGTTATGTAAAGGAACATCTGCATCATTTCAAAGCTGAATGGAAAGATTTAAAATCTGATCTGAAGGCATTTTAGAACAAAATCAAGTGTTATAATTTTTGTCTTACAATCAGAAAACAAAAGAAAAGGCAATCCACCATAGTAACTCCATTGTGAAATCTTACGTTGTTTAAATTATACTGGTATATTTCATGTCTTTGCTGTATGATTTTAAATAAAGATTAAGAATCTGGAAATGTCAGCGCACAGTAATGTGACTAATAGAAAGACCTACTTCAAAAGTGATTGGCATTAGAGAACGGGCCTTGTTACACCTTACACTTTGAGCCGCACAAATGTTGATCGGTCTCAGTGCTAGCTCGAATTTGGACCAGTAATGTTTCAGGCCAGCAAAGGCCTGGAAGACTGCAAAGTAAACCCCACACCCATTATAGGCATCCACGCTGCTCTTGTCCCCCAGGGTTTCCTTCTGCCTCCCACCACTCCACTTACTCGCGACTGCCTGCGCTGTGTGTCTTGGGGAGCAGACAGGGAAGGGTTAACCTGCCTGCCTGGCAACCACTGCTACTGCTCTTCTCTGGGCTGAACCTGGCCCAGAAACTAACAGCAGTGGTGATGGCAACTGGGCAGGGAGGCTAAAGTGGCTAAACCTTAGTGTAACAGGAGCTGGGTAACATAGATCTGAGATAATCAGAGATAATCCTGCCCTGAAGTAGTGTAACTTTGAGCTGCATAACGAGCGCTTAAAACTAGTTCCAAGTGTTAAGGTGCGGACAATCCAGTTAAGAACTCCAGGAGCCATGCAAAATTACTGTGTAACAAGGTCCAAACTGTTTCTCTGATGTTTAATCATGACTTGACTTTCCTAGCTTCTCTGAAGAAAATGGGTCCACAATTATTCTACTTAGTATGGTTAAAGAATTTTATACTCCATGAGTTTTTGATAAATTGTCAAGTTCTCTTATTTGTATTAGCTACTTTGTTCCATAGAAATACCTCTCAAAATGATGAAGAATCTGTATGTAAACCTCATTTTCTCTTTTTATCTGATTTTTTCTAACACAATTATCAGCCCATGTTATGGTACATTATTTGAAATGACATTTTAAGGAGATTTTCATGAGACCCAATAGAGCTTATACATAGTAGAGGATAAACATAATTGAGCCAGTATTTCCAATTTCCTTCTCTATCACTTACTATAAATCATAGGATGCAAGTGTGAATGCAACTGCCACAGCATTACACACAAATGTATAGCTTGCAAAATGTTTAAGAAAGAACAAATATGCAGTTCAGTCAGGCTGCCTGAAAGATACTTGTTAAAGAAACAGAGCAAGAATAATAATAATTCTAAATAAGAAAGGGCTCCAAATATATTTTGGAAGAGTGAACTAAATCCACAAGTCTGCTATAGTCTAAGCCAGTAATCCAAATGATTTGAAGCCAGGAACTTGTGATTCAGGCCAAACTAGTGAACTATGTCACTGGAAGAAACTGTCAGTACACTGGCCTGACTGCTTTTTCTTATGAGGTCACTGACTAGACAATGACACAAAAGATTTACTTGTTTCAGACACTAAATTACTTTTCAGCCTATATTAAATTTTGAACTATCCAGCAATAGCAAGTATCCAGTTTGATAATCCTTGGTCATGATTTTCAAAGAACAACCACAAGAATTCCTGATTCTGAAGGAAGCTTTTCCACCTTTAAAATAAAAATTGTCTATCTTAATTATTGGGGGGGAGGTTATATTTAATTAAAGCTTTCTGAAAATTAGCTAAAATAGGTCTTAACCTCAACTTTGATATTATGTGGTCAGGGAACTCAGGAAGAGCTCTAAGTCCCTAGGGGACTAAAAACAAATACACAATTTTAGCCCTAACATTGAATCACTCAACATGTTACCATACATGATAGTGGGATCAGTGGGAGTGATCAGGTAACCTCTTTTGCATTATCATTTTCCCATAAAGTACCATTTTCCCATAAAGTATTTAGAAGGTGAAGTACCCTTAGTAGAACAAGAAGAATCAGTGAGTCAACTTTCCTAATAGTACTAAAATGACTATCAGATCCAAAATATAGAGCGTTATTACATGCGGGGGAGGGGCATTTTAATTAGAGCAGCTCTCAGGAGTTGCTCTAATTAAAACGCTTGCAGCATGTCATGTATTCAGCATTCTATGTTACAAAATGGTGGTTGAGGCACTTTAAAGCTTATTTGACAAGCTATACTTAAAGCACCCCTGCTACCATTTTAAAATGTGAGGACGCTGAATACACAAAATGTGTAGCACGCTGGAGCATTGAGATTAGAATGCTCCAGCAGACTTGATTAATGCCCATAGATGTCAGCTAACAATGACAGAATTACAAAACACCCTAAACTTGACAGATACAACTGCTAAAAGAGGCAACAAAAGTAGAGAACCAGCTTAATTCAAAACAATATTTCATGTACTCTGATACATCCTAATTATTTTTTACTTTTGATAAACAGTACTGTTAATCAAAATACCATACATTAAATTATCAGTTTTATTAAGCTGATACGGGAGGCAATATTTCAAGTCATATTTATACAAAATCATACAGCATGCCCAAATTTTCGCTTCAAATGGTAACAATTTAAAGCATTAATTTGAAGCTGAAAATGTGCCTACATGCTACAAATATATTTGCTGATTTGTCATCTTGCATTTTCCATTTCTAATAAAAAAGCAAGCATTTTCCATCTGTGTAACCTGGGAGTACTCAAGTATGTACCCCTCTTTCCAACTGAAGGGGATTGGAAGCAGGTATGCAGTGGGAGGAAACTGCAGACTGAACCAGTTTCTCTCTGTTCCCATAAGAGCCAGGCCAGGACTATCTGAAACTTAATTATGTACAAATTTATTATACACATACATTTACATATGCTATTAACCCATTATATATCTCAAGGGTAGGCACCCCCTGGCTTGGTCCCCTGCCATCCACCCCTGGCACGCCGACAGTTTATAAGTTGAAGTTGCGAGTGTTTTTGGCACCGCCCAAAAACATTGCTGACCCCTAATATATATAATCGTCTATCACACTAAAAGATGCATATAGGTTACAGGTAAATACAGGTGAGTACCAGTAAGTAGCAGGGCAGGGTCCCGGCAGAGCCCCAGTAAGTATCATATACCCTAAACTCTATTTAACTGCAAACTTACAAATATAGAAGTATACAAAATATAAGGCACTGTATCACAAATAAGCTGCATCGGCATCAAATTAAACTGAACTCATTAAACCCCTCCCAGGCCCAGGCTGGTCCTGGGGCATTGGCTGTGCTCCAGCAAGTAGTGGGATGCGGGGAATCACCCAGTGCTCTTCAGGGCTACTGCAACCCTAAGTATGCCCCAAATAAACTCTAAATCCAGGGGGCCTTCTCCTGCCTAGGCTTCCCCTCCAATAAACAGCCTCACCAACCTGGAGTAACTCCCCCCTCCCCTGTGGGAAACCCCTTTTCTGGGTAACTCACAACTGGGGGGCTTTGCCTTCTGCTCAGGGTTGGGGGCTTGGACTGCCTTGTGCAGCCCCAGGGCCCTGGTCCCTCTGGGACCTGCTGTGTTGCGATGCCTGAACTGAGTTCCTGGAGGCATGCCAGGGGTTAGAGACTCGAGCCTCCCAAGGTCTCGGTACCTTCTGGGACCCACCATGTGGTGCTTCCTGCACCAAGTTCCCAGCTTCATGCAGGGACTAGGGACCCAAGCTTCCTCAATTAACTCCCCGGGTCTCTCGCTCTCTGTGCACCACACATGCACTGAAAAGCCTGGCTGCCTGCCAGGGGTTATGGATCCAAGCTGCTCTGTGCAGCTCCCAGGATCCTAGTCTGCTCCCAGACCACGATGTGCACTGTCTGCACACCATATCTCTGGCGGCACACCAGGGGTGCAGTCCTGAGCTGCCTTGTGCAGGTCCCGGGGTCTGGCTCCATGCACTGACCTGTGCACGGAGAGCCTGGTCGCTCTCCAGGGTTTGCAGACCTAAGCTGCCCTGTGCGGCTCCCAGGGTTCCATTCCACACACCAAGCTGTGCACCATTTGCTGTGCTTGTAGTGGTGGGGCTGGGGAATGCAGCTGCTTGCTGCTCCCATATGGAGAAGGAATCTGCAGGCTTTTCAGGGTGCTGGCTCTGCCCCGCTGCCCAGCTCACACCAGCTCTTCCTTCACCCTCTCTCTCTTCTTTGTCCCTAAATGCAGCCTCCCATGTTCCAGGCATGCTGCTCTTTCATTCCCTCTGGAGGCTCCACCCCCAGATTGTGAACAGACCAGTCAGGAATAGGGGATGAGCAGTCCTCAACCCAGTCCGGCTCTTCTCCTTGCCCTGGATAGGGGCAGGGAGAGTTCCTCCCCTGCCATCACCTGATTGATGGGAACTCCCCACCAATCCTATGAAGTCCTTTCTGAGCCAGCAGCCAGGCTGCTCTCAACAAGCTCTCCCCACATATGATTTTTGTTTTCTGAAAATAGGAGCTATAAATGTGTAAGTTCCTTTGGTCCTTGATTCTAAGCTATGTAAGAAAAAAATGTGAAAAGCTACTATACATACATACATACATATATAGACAGATATAGATATCTACCTATTTTTTTTATTTTACAGGGTCACAAATAAGTAGTGTGATTTACCGGTTTAAGAGGGACCCTATGTTACATTCTGAAAGTTTTGTACTTTTTTGTTTCACATACCCCAAGTAATGGTTTTTGACTACTTCCCACAGAAACAGTAAAAATAGTATCAGTGCCAGGAAATGTGTCTTAATATTTAGTCTGAATATATTTTTTATTAAACATATTTTAACTTACATTTATCTCGATACTTTAATTCAGTCTTAGCACTTTTAAACAGCTGTGCATTGATGATCGATTATTCATAAACCAGATACATATAATCCCAAAGTAGGGTGTAGACCTAGGGTGTAGGGTAAATTTCTGGTGGAATGAGGCCCCAGACATCTTTCCATCCATCATGAATGAAGTCAACTGATGTCAAGGTCTATCAGCAGAAGCACTGATAAATTAAATCCACCTGTAATTTCCTCCAAAATAAATCTTTATGGAAAGCACAGAGAAAGTTAAAATACCCTCACTTGGTAGCCCTCCAGTGACAACGCAGCCATAGAACCCCTCTGCTCTCCATAGATTTTAATCTCTACTGAGATTCTGTTGCTCAAATAACACAGAGAATTGCAACTTGCTTCTCCCTGATTTAGAATTCTACACCTCTCTCACTTAGTTTTTTTTTTTTTTTCAGTTTGCTTTATAAGCAGTTGGAGGCCAGGTACAGAAGTGACACTTATTGCACAGTAGGCCCACAGAAAGCACTCTACAACATAACGAAACAGATGGTTAGGGCCCGTAGAGAGCATTAAAAATGGCAGCTCCTGTTCTAAGATAAGCCTGGATGGACATAATATCTGACATCAGTGCTGTAGGTTAGAGCGCTGTAATGAACCACATGCTATCTTGACTCACGGGTGGTCACATTCTGCTGACCTCCCGTGGAGAATTGCAGCACCCCACTCATCCCCCTTCACAGGGTGGCAGTCTAGCTTAGGCCAGAGCTCATGTGGACTGCCCAAGGCTGGACCTGCTCTTGGGCTGTCACTGACAAGAGCCAGTGAAGCTTCTATCCCCAGGCCCGCCTGCATCCTCCCTCCAGGTAGGACGGCTTATTGCTCAATGGCATATTGTCATGGGTGCAGGTGAGTAAGTGTGAAATGTGGATCTGTTGCTATTTTGCTTCTTCTCACAGTTAACCTGTTTTAAGAACTGATTCATCTGCACTGATTCCTGGTAATGGGCAATTTTCCTAATGGAAGTACTGATGTTTCTGGAAATAACAGGTAGTTTCTGTTTTGTCCTGGGAAAGCAAGGTGGAATTAAGAAAATTCACAGGTGGGTGTTGGGGAAGTGATTTATGGGACCATTGATTTACATATGTAAGCACAAGTTAAGGCACTAAAACTCTGAGGGGGCCATTAATTAATATTTTGGCAACAAGTTACCAATTCAAAGGGGCTTTAGAATTACAGTCATATACTCTAAATAGAAACATACAGCAGGTCGCAAAGTTCATAGTGGGCATGTCTACATGAGATGCTACATCACTGTAGCAATGATTTAGTATCCTAGCTCAGTGCTATAGTGACATAGTGTTGGTGGGCATGAACTGTGATGCTGATGCTAGCTCATTGCTATTGTGCCACAGGGTCAGAAACGATCTCTGCACTGCCAGGACTGCTCAGTCGGGACCACGTGTAGACACGTCCAGTAGGGGCAAGTACCTCGTATGTTCTTTGATTCCTTAACTAGTGTAATTTTGTTCTTCAAAGTCCTATCTATATTAAGCTTGACTGTTTTAGTTGATAACTTGTCTAATCTGTATAGTTTTTTTGCACAGACATATGTAGAAAGCAAGTAACAAGTAAATTCATTTAACATTTAACATTGCAGGGCATTAGTCAGATTTCCTTTGTGTGAAAAAGAGGGTGACATGCTTCAGAGTCAGGGAAGCTACTAGCAAACTTAATCTTTTTAAAGACCTAACTTCAGTTTGGGCTATTTTAAGCTTTATGGAAGCCTTACAACTGTTGTGAAATGACTATCAGTTAAGAAGATGCATGATTTAAGCTTCTCTCTCATATGTCTTACAGAAAGTCTTGACAATTCCTAGACACATGAACCACTTTAGCGTGAGAAGCAATAACATTTTGCAATATAACAAATACCCAAAATATCACTGCCAGTACCTCAAACTCTAGACTTTTAAGATAGCAACTACTGATAACCAACAGTAGTCGCTGTCTGAGGATAGAGTTTCAAATATCCATGGACAAATTTTCATTCTAAATGTGAATTTATCTACAGAAGACAGAACAAAAGTTTACTGAGGTGCTGATTCTACCATGGTACACATCTGGATCTGGGGCACTATTGACTCCTAATCCCACTGTGGCAGCACACTGATTGTCCCTGCCACTTTAAGGCCAGTCAGGGGAGACCAGCAGGTACGGCGGACCTCATTAGAAGAGCCCACAGCTTAAAAGGCTTCCAGATGGAGGCAATAGGAAGCCTCATGTGACCATAGGGGACGAAGCTGGCTGAAAGAGCATGCCCTGGGCCAGGGCTCCAGTTCAGGTGGAGAGCTGCAAGCTAATAGTTACAGCCATGGAGCGAATAGGGGGAGCAGCTCCTGGAACAGAGTACCATTGCCCCAGGGAGACACCACAACACTAGAGCAAAGGGGATGGAGGAGGTTCCAATGGACCCCAAGAGGTTCCCCAGCCCAGCCAATGTTGAGAATAAGGGGCAAGACAATCAGGGCCCCAGAGGAAGCTTTGTGGAGCTTGGGTAACCCTGAGAAACCCTTGGTTAGGGCAGCATGTCACTGGAGGAAAGGGAGCTGATGTTGACAGCTCTGAGGCTGGAGGTAAAAGAGAACCAGACCAGGCCAGGGTGTACCAAAGAACACTGAGAGTTAAGAGCATAGTGGGGCTTGAGGCCCAGGAATTAGCATAAAGGTGATATGGCCCAGAGTGTGAGGCCCAGAGTGAGAGAGAAGGCAGATGGTCACAGAGGCGTTGCGTCCACCTCAACTGGCCTGGTTGAGGCCAGGACCCAGAAGGTGCTGAAGGGCAGTAACTTACTTGAAAGGGGCAAGCCAGAGTTGTGGAGGGCCTGGCACCCCAACTAGTGCAACCTGGAGCCAGGATCATTGAGGGTCACAAGGTCCTGACATATCGAGGACCATGGATGAGAGGTAGAGGCCAGGGTGTAGGAGAGACACCTGAAGGTAGAGCTGTAAGGAGTTGGACATGCAATGAATTGGGGTCAGAGTGAGCCTGTGATCTGGGGCTAGACCAGGGAAGAGCCTCCCAGAAGGGAGAAGATACACCCTAGGGAAAAGCTAGGGAGAGCTCATGTAGCAAAACCCCCAGTTTTTCTTTTTTTATTTATTTTAAAATGCATTCCCTCCCTTTCCCCAACCATTTCTGACTTTTTTCTCTCCCTCTCTATTCCCTATAGATAAGTATAAGTAAGCTAAGATGTAGGATAAGCTTTAACATTTTATTTTAGGTAGTAAGTTTTATTTTTCTCTCTCCTCTTTGCAAATAAGTTCCCTGCTATTTTTATATCGATACCCACTGTTTTATAAGTGATAATTATTATGTTTGCACTGCTTTTATATTGTGTGATTACTGTTTTAGGCCTATATATGTAAGTTAGCACAAGTCACGTCAAGTTTCCATTTTGTATGTCAAGCCTCCATTTTGTGTCCTCTGCCTGGGCATCCCCTGCATTGCAATTGTATGATTCATGTACCCCTCCCATGTAAATTGGTTCCCAGATGACTGAGAGTGATTGGGGATGATTGAAATACAGTGGTGGCCTGTAATGACCAATCCATCACTTTGCATTGATTCATCCAGGAACCACGGACCTCACCCAGAAACAGAGACAAGAACCCAGCATTTGAAAGACAAAAGACCCTGCAGAACCAGCAACTCTCACCATTACAGACACCAGAAACTGCACATCCCTGCATGGAGCACACATGCTCAGTACACTGGGGTTGACCCTTGCCTGGGCATGCCTCCTGTCACTAGGGTCACATAAGGTCTGCCCCTATAAAAAGGGGCAGTGAAGACAGACCCAGTGGGACACCCTTTCCATCTGGACCAGCACCATGCCACACCACCTATCCGCCCAGATGCCCTGCCAGCGACCCCCCCCTCTGGACAACACCTACTGGACAAGGACCCCTTTCCAGCCTGGATAGTTAGCTATCACCCCCCCCCTCTCCAACCAAGGACTTGGACTCTGCTTCTCTTCCCTACCTGGACTCCAGCCCTTCCATTGAGTCTTTTTCTCCTGCTGCCATTGTGAGTGCTTGTATGTGTGTGTGAACCAATAACTTCATGGGGCTGTGTAGTGTGTTGTCTGTTTAATAAAACTGTTATTTGGACCCTTAAGTTGGGTTTTGCTTTACTATGGTTTGGCCCTGCTGCAATCTCTGTTCCTCGCCCCTCTTAACTTCTTATTTCTCCCTCTCCTGCTTCTGGCTCACTGCCACCTCCAACACCTGTCCTGAGCTCCTCTCTTCCTCCAAATCCCCTGTTTTTTTGCCACTGTCTTATCCCCACTGCCTTTTCCTTTTCCCCAGAGCAACCAGGTTTCTGCCTCAGTTTCTTTCCTGGCTGTCTCCTCCTTGCCACCACTTATCTGCCCCCCCCAATATTTCAGCTGTCTGCCTCAGTTTCCAGCCCCAGTCTACCTTAAGTAAACCCAAGCCTCAACTCCTCAGCCAGCTTCTCTGTAGTCCACCAGTTCTAATCCCAGTCCTGGCAACTTGCACTCCCTACACTTTAACTCTCTCTCTCACTTTAACCTTTCCCCAAGTATCCCAGGTACCCCAAGTACACACAAACACATTGCACTATCCAAGTTAGGAAAGTACCTGTGTGTATGTGTAGGTGGGTTGTATGTGTGTGAAATGGTGAGAGTGTGTGTGTATATATATATATATATATATATATATATATATATGTCATCGTGTGTATGATATACGAATTAATGATCTGTATCTAACTTTTGGGGTGTATAGTGTATGTGCTTGAATTGGTGATAGGTATGCATGTGCCTAGGCTGGTTTGGATGTGTATGTGCCTGAGCTGGTAGTGTGTGTATGTGTGTGTATGCACCTAATTGATTTGTGTGTTTGTATATGTGTCACACACTCCTGATTGATTTGTGTGCAATTGTGTCACACACTCCTGTCTAACAGCATAATATTGAGATCCTGAGAGTTGGCCTGACCCCACAGGGCAACACTCAGAGGCAGGACAGGGTGGTCTGCCTGATGGTCCTGGACATGACCGAAAATTACACCTTGCTGAGGTTGGATGCTGTGGTGGGACTGCCTGTAGTGAGGCAGTCTCCAGGAAATGCCATACTTGTGCCTCCCCAGTGAAAGGTGAGAATGGGGCACCAGAAAGACTTAGTCCCTGCTGCCTTGTGAGTACCCTGTGGAGGGGAAAAGCTAAGAGAGCACACCCTGACAAATAAGCAAGGGGTCTGGGAAGACCGTGGGGGCCAGGAGGGCCTAGAGGTCCCTGAGAGGAGGAGAGCCTGAGCAGGTAGGCCAGGCTATGGAAAAGAAGCCCCAGCCAGTAGGCGAGGCTGTAGCCTAAGCAAACTGAGGCCAGGCTACTGGAGGTCTGAGTAGGTCGTGCCAGATCTAAGAGAAGGACCTGAACAAATCCGAGCCAGGTCTAAGGTATAGGATAGGCCTGAGCCAATAGAACTAGGCTAACAAACAGAAGGATAGTTCTAAGCAGAAGGCTCAGGCTATCTAAGATAAGACAGGCTGAGTGGACAAGGTCAGGTCCTTGAGAGTGTAGAGGAGGCCTAAGCAGAGAGGCCAAACTCCAGAGATGTTATAGAGGAGGCCTGAGCAAAGTGGTCAGGCTATGATGAAGAAAGCCTGAGTATAGAGACCAGTCTATGATAAAGGGAGCCTGAATATAGACACCAGGCCACTTGTGAGTGGGGAGAGCCTAAGCTGCCATGGGCTAAAGGTGAGTGGAGATGGCCAGTTTGATCACAGGAGAACCATAGGGCCTGAGTAGGCTAGTTTGAGGAAAGGGGCCTGCATTAGGTGACATCAGGCCTAGGAGACTGGAAAGGGGCTTGAGGATCTGCCAACAGGCCAACATGAGGAGAGAGGGCCTGTCCAGGGCCTGGGTGGAGAATTACAGGCCTGTATGAGGAGATAGGACCCGCATAGTGTCCAAACAGAGAGGAGCAGGCCAGCTTGAGCAGGGAGGGCCTGCACAGGATGTGAGTGGATGGCCACAGGCCAGCATATGTGGAAAAGGCCTGCATAGGGCATAAGCATAAACCAACAGGCCTGCATGAGGGGAGAAGTTCAGCTCCGAGTCTAACAGGATAACAACTGGCCAGCAGGAGCGTAGAGGACCTGCACAGAGCCTGAGCTGGTAGCAATAGGCCAGCCTGAGTGGATAGGGCCTAGATAGGGCCTAAAGAAATGAGAGCACACCGACATGATTACAGAGGACCTGCACAAGACAACATGCACCACATAGATCATGGTAGCCTCCCGTAATCCACATACATAATATTACAACAAAGGCATGGTGGGCAAGTGTAGGCAGATGGCCCAAAATGGCAGGGGGGGGAGGGGAAGGAGTACTACAAATTTTTTGGTGCTTGCCCTGTCCCCCGTCACACCAATTTGTCTATAGATGTTCAGCACCACTTAGCCTCCTAGCACATGCATATTAGTAGTAAGTCAAGAGAAAAGTAGGAATATCTGCGGCTTATTTGATTTTCTGCAAACATAATTTGTGTAATACTCTGTGGCTAAAATTAGACATCATTCAACAAAGCAGATTAGCTCTGCCATCCTGGGGGTTCATGTTTTTTAGAGATGTGTCACCAGGAATCTCCCAGAATCCTAGCTTTCCCTACTTTCAGAGATGTACTATGGAGATTCCTGGGGATTCATCTCTGTGGTGCATCTACATGTGTACTTTAGTGCACATTAGCCTATTTAAATGCACATTAAAGTGTCACTTAAAAACCATTCTTTTATTTAATGTGCATTAAGACAGGCTAATGTGCAATTTCCTAGTAGCTCACAATGGAGGGCGTTTTTATACATGCTCGGGGGTGGGTGCAGGGGTAGCCCCTTAATTAGAATGGCTCAAAGAGCCGCTCCAATTAAAGCACCACAGCATCTCATGTATCAGCATTGCCACACTTAAAAATGGTGGCAAGGGCACTTGAACTAAAGCTTGGTTGATGAGCTTTAGTTCAAGCACCCACCCCCACCACCATTTTTAAGCACAGGGACAGTGATAGACAAGATGTGGGAGGTGGCTGGAGTGCAGTAATTACCAGACTCAATTACTTGATTAATTGAATCTGCTCTGAC
Organism: Alligator mississippiensis; assembly: GCF_030867095.1. Lineage (NCBI taxonomy): Eukaryota > Metazoa > Chordata > Crocodylia > Alligatoridae > Alligator > Alligator mississippiensis. The sequence goes on from NC_081828.1 coordinate 104,301,561, forward strand.
TAGCTGTAATTACAGCACATTGGAGCAGCCTCTGCACTTATGTACAGGCACCTGGAGGTACTAGATTTAATGTGCATTAACTAAAATGTGTTAATACACATGTAGATGTGCCCTGTAAGTGGGAAAACTTGAGCAGGTACTCCCAGGACTTGAGGAGCCCAATCCTGCTCAGGAATTCCTGGCACATGCAGGAGCAGGTCCCTGAAGCCAAGATGCTGGACAGCTGACATGCTGGCAGCTCCAGGTTGCCCACGCTTTCCTGCCGTAAATCAAAGATGTCCACTGTGACAAAGTGGCACAAATTATTATTACCTTTTGTTGTAGCTGCAAGCAAAGGCTTTTGTTGCGTGAAAAAGGGTCTGGAAATTTGCATCTGATTTGTGCTGCCATAAAAATTGTCATACCAGCTAAGTCAACATGTGTTTTTAGCCTATGCAGAAGCAGTGCAGTGTAAATAGAGGCATCGTACAGATATGCGTTGAAAAGCTAATTCCTATTTCAGTAAAGAGAATAAAATCATATCATACACCTATGAGTAGTCTTACAATTTCCATAGTATAATTAGAAACATTTGTTTGATGCACTTGAAATTAGTCTTCCCATAAATAAAAAGGAACTTCAGAATGAGGTTCTGTCACTAATAAAGAAAAGTCTTGTAAAAAGAATAAAATAACCATGAAATGAACGCCATTGGGATGAGTCACCTAATTGTGCATTTCTTTCTTTTCCTCCTCCATTAGCATTAGAACAAAATGCAACTGTCAGTGAAACTACATGCTGGAAATTGTATACATGGAAGACTACGCTGTCAGCAACAAAACACAGATACAAATTGGCAGACAGTATTTAATTAGAAATACCATTGGTTCTATAATGATATCTCAAAAATTGTGTTATTATTATTGATTTTACAGACAAGTCAAGAAATCAGCCACAAAACTCTTTTGGAGAAAAGTTTTAGATTTTTTTTTTTATGCATGTGGAAATATACATTTTTCCAGGATGTGGAAATCTGGATTAAATAAATATGCATGCTGGTTGTCGGGCCCCAATTCAGTAACAAAATATTTAAATATATGCTTAGAATTAAGCATGCCACTAAATGCTTTAGAGAACTAGGGTCATAAAGAAGAAGTGTGTATGTACTTCTGAGACGAGGGTCAATGGAGCCTCTTATATTTCCTTCAGAAGCATCAGTGAAAAGCTAGCTCCACTGTAGTCAGTAACAATGCCCATTGACAGCATGTAATTTTCATAATTCTAAGAAGTTATTGGTAATTTGTGGCATATCAGTTCCTGGGTATCCAGACTAAGATGCCCCAAGGGCTTGGAGTTTTGAAAATGCTTAGTCACCTTCTGAATCAGGTCCCTTCCAGGGCTAGGGACCAAGATTACACATAACCTGGTTTAAGTGATCAGAAAGTGGTTTAAACCTGTAACAGAACAGATGTTCAGTGCACATAAACCAGTTTGAAAATGGCTGAGACTGATTTGGGATAAACCTGGTTGAATGTAGTATCAAACTTAACTGATTTGGGTCAAACCGGTTTATGCAATGTCTGTCCCAGACCCCTTGCAGATTTAAGTTAAATCAGAGTCCCCCAGCATCCTGATATGGTCTCTGGGCTGGGCAGAGCTCTCTGCTCCACAGCAGGGTTGGCCACTCCCCTCTGCCCCTTGGCTGCAGTTCTGGCACAGACAGCAGGCATCTGCCTGGCTTCTGCTCCCTGCCTGCTGTCTAAGCAGGGATTCTGCCATCTCCTCTGCCTTACACAGACACACAGCATTAGCTAGCAGACCACATGCTGGCTACGGTCCCTGCTGTGGCAGATGGGAAAAAGGCAGAATTGACAGGTAGCTAGTAATGTTCCTCTGTTGTTTTCTTAATGGGATGATAAACACTGTGTTATCAATTCCTTGCTGGACTGGTCAGGAGTGGGGGGACCCCTTCTTAATCAGAGTATCCTGCCGTGGCCTGGCCATGCCCTTCACAGCTCAGCACTATGGAAGGGAAGGAAAGGCTGCTCTAGCACCTCCTGGCTTCTAGCCTGAGCCACTGCAGGCATGTGCCTACATTTTTTCAGTTCAGAGGGGATGTCTGTATGATTACAAACTGGTTTAGCCTACCCAGGTTAGACTAACCTGCAAAGGTTGAATCAGTTCAGGCTCAGGCTTTTTCAATGTCTATCCCTAGCCCTGATGACTAACTTTTGGTACCTCAGCAATGACACACCCAAACTACTTTTGTCACTTTTTAAAATATAGGCCCATTTGGTTTAGTTTATTACAAGATCACATCCTTCCATCAACATGTATATGCTGGAATCTCCCCTCCCATCCCTAACTACAGACACAGGTATGCTAGCAGAAGAAGAGTCCTGTAGACAAGCTTCTGCCATTCAGGGAGTTAGTGGAAGTCTGGTATCAGAAACACTCCCTTTGGTTGGTAAATACATATTTATTGGGTTGATCTGCCACCTTAGGTAAGTGTAGAGCCATCCTTGTAATATAGACAAGCCCTCATTGCATCTATTTTCTGGAAGAAACTGCCCCAGTTGCTGCAAGTAAGGTCACAATATCCAGCTGACCTTAGAAATTCCTTGGCATTGAACAGTTTAAGCAAGACCTTCACATTATTTGAATGTGTTTTTGTACTTAATTTACCTTAAGCAGGGGCTAAATTTGTATAACCTTTATAGCTCTGTTAGCAGTTTTGTCCTAATCAGGAATCTTAATGAAATTCTCTCCTCTACTACTAAATTACATGACTTTGCATTTAATTATAGGGAGCACTGATTATTAAATGAAATAGAGTGTAAATGAGCTCTCAAGATAACTTTGGCACTGCTTGGAAACCCTCAATGCCAAAGATGAATAATAAATGCCCTGAAGGCACAGGCTTGCATCTCTAGAATTGCAGCGTTAGACTATCCAGGAACACGGTGATGGAAGATCATTACAGTGTGGGAGATGCTATGGAAGTGTGGCCAAATTGCTTTTTGCTCTGCTCTAGGAGGTTATAGACAGTTGACTATGTAGCACATACAGATCAAAAAGGCCAATGCAATTAGAAAAATACCACGTGCAACAGCACTTTTATATCATATATCATCTGAGGACGGTCAGGTTACTAGTTGTGAGCTGATGTTATCTTGTTCCAAAATATATTACTAAAATGAAAGCCAGAAGGGTTTCCAACAACATATGGATGGTCTTATAAATTATAGGGAATATTTTCATTAAGCTCATTCAATTTTGAACAACAATCTTTGGCACCTGTGTGTATTGCTTTCTGCCTCGCTCTCATTATTGTAGTAAATAACATTAGAACTAATTAGCAATGGTGTAGCTTTCAAGAAGTACTCCAGACTTCTTTAGATGATAGACAACATAAAAATGTTGTAGTATGTGGCATTTTTAATTGATTTGACCTTATTCTGCAAATGCCTGGGTGGGCATCTGATCTTGTCTATCGCTTTTCAGTCACTATTAGTGGAATTTTTGTTTATGGAGGGCTAAAGGGAAACCCCTCTGCAATTACACAAAACCCAATATATCTAGTAAACCTCAATAGCTGACTATTGGATTGGAAGATCCTAGACAAAGTTGGACAACATAAAAATACTGATTCTAAAATAAAACATTTTTTTTAAATGTAGCTGGTACTCCTCTAGCAACGAACACATGTATAGACACACAGACATATAAGTACAAAAGCAGTAACACCTGGTGTGGGATACTTGGCACCAAATTTTCCTCTATGAATAGTAACACATTTTTAAAAGAATTAAATTTTAAATTGTAATTTAATTTAATTTAAATTCATCTTTTTATTACTTGTTTATCTTTTTACTATAGTAACATTTAATAAGAAACAATAAATGAAAACCTTACAAAGACAAGCATTAAAAATCATTATCATGTACACACACATTATATTAATTATATTAATCCTTGGTAGTGAATAAGCTGCTACCCAGCTTCACTGTCCCTCATACTACTTGTATTCTGAATTCACTTAGTGCAGATTGAATCTACCTTTTCTATAGCCTCTAGGTGGATCCAACAGAGTTGTGCTATTTCTTCTTCCCAGAAGGTACTCAGAGCATGATGCACACCTATGGCTAACACAAGTCATCCAAATGTCCCCTCAAACTCGTTCAGATTCTGGGACAATGGACCAATTTGTTACCCCTCCTCCAGAAGGAACCAGAGCTCACCCAGTTTTCAAAATGACAGTCAGTGGGCATGTCTACATGAGCAGTTACAGCACATGAATAAACTTTGGAGCTTACTGAAGCACATTTAATTGCTCCCAGGTGCACATTCAAATGAATGCTAGGGAGCAATTAATTGAGAAGCAATAAGCTCCACAGTTTATTCATGTGCAGCATGTGGAGCCGGGTTAGAGCAGCCTCAGCTGACAGGGGTTCTAAGACAAACCTGCCAGCCTGAGGTTGCTCCCCCTGACTCAACATGCTGTGGAGGGACTGGCTGATGTACAAGGGAGCTTCAATGTGGGGATAGCTACCAGGGAGCCACTGGATTGAAGTACCCTCATGCCGCACCCAATGGGGTGGTGTCTACATGTGCACTGCTGTGGAGTTTTTTACTCTGCAGCAGGATAGTACTTGTATTTACAATAGAGTAAGTATGCCAACTTAATAGGGGTACACGTGTAGATGCTGAGACATTCACTGCATAGCTAATTAGTCTACTGAACAGTAAATATCTCATGTAGGTGCACCCTGTTATTGCCAACCAGACTTTGACAATATTCACAGACAATTCCCCCAGAATACTCCTCACTGGTGGGCTCCCACCTGCCACATGCACAAACCTAGTTGATAGAATAGTGCATCACAGTGGTGCACTCAAAAGGGTTTCACTGTCCTTCCCACAATAGACAAGTTTTGAAAAAGTTCTCTCATTTAGTACAAGGGGATTACATGGGCACCTTCCAAAAAAGAATGTGAATGATTACCTAGGGAAGCTAGCTATTTAAATTATGGCGTGCTTGCAGACATGGGGACCCCCCCCCCCAACCACTTTATTTAAACTTGGTGTGCTCCCGCACTGACCCCAGCACATGCCCAGAAGAGGCATTTCATTAGTTGCACCCAGCTTTCCCAATGTCTGTAGAGACTGGGCACTTTAGTGGGGCCTTTTTGGCAATTTTATTGAATAGCTGATTAATCAACTTTAGCTAAAAGTACCAAAAAGCCCTGCTGAAGCGTCTGATCTACACAAGCACTGCAGAGCCAGACTGAAGTAACACACTGCTGCTTCTGGTAGAGTGTGTCCCCTGCCCCCCCACCCATGTCTGTCAGTGCCCAAAATGGATAGGCCTTTAACTATTCATGGTTGTGTTACTGGGGGTCACAGCCAGAGCAATTTTCCTGTTGTGTTGTCTAGGTATCTTACATGTAAGAAACACTGCCCTAAGACATATTTTGCTCTCTTCAAATCCCATTGCAAGGCTATTATGAAGTTTCCAAAAGGAGCAACTTTAGCAACTTTTTTCATTTGCACAAATTAATCAGCAATCCTCTTACTCCCCATTGGTAAATGATGCTTGCTTTTCAGATTTATCCCTAAGTATCTACATTTTAAAGGCTTTAGACATTGCACTGAGGTTGGCATATCCTAGACACAATAATTCTAATATTGCACATTTAACAATTTAAATTTACACTATGGAATCTTATCAGCTGCCAATGTGCAGAATAAATCTTGTTAATGGGGACTGCACATGTGTATCAATGGCAGAACAGAATATTAAGCTCTTTATGCATAATTTATTTTTTCTCAAATACAGATAATATATGGCAATGGTTTCACAAACAACTACCCTTCTATGTTGCTTAGTCCTATGTGCTGTCGAGTTAAGTTCAATGAGACCCTGTACACAGTAGCATAAAATGGAGGTGGGAGTGGACCGACTATTAAGAGTGGTAAAACCCCTCTGTATTTACCACCCTACCAGGGTAGGACAGTCCTGCAGACCCAGGCACTGTCACTCCACACTCAGTGATGCATAGTGCATCCTTCCCCTCCCCTTGGGCAGGTTTTTCACAGCAAGGGGCAGCCCTGAACCAGCATCATATCTTGAATGAGGGCAGGAGAATGGGGACTCAAGGGTGGCTCCCATGGAGTCCATGTCATGGGGCTGCAGCTGCTGAACTCTCTCTCTTGGCCACTGCTGCCTCAGCAGTCTGCACAGGGAAGGCACCTGTTATTGCTGCCACTGCTGCTGTAACAACATTGGCTATAGCAACAGCAGTGGCTGTTCCTGTGCAGAGAGCCTGGGCAGGTAAGACTTCCCTTCCACACCCCCAACCCTGGTCAACAATGCCCTTCCCCCCACTCAGGCACTGAATGAGCTTGCTGCCTGCAGTGTAAGCAGCAATATAATATGTATTTTTGCAACTGGGTCATTAGTTTCTGCCTATCAGATACCAAATTGCATTTTGCTGTTGCCATGAAGTGAATCACAGGACAGCGCAGTGTTGCCATTTAGTTTCTGATGTGTTTTAAGAGCTATAATTGACAAAGAAATAGAGTAAACTGTATGGCTTCTTCAATGCAAGTTGTAGCCCATGTCTTTTGTTTGCAAACTTTCCACAAATAGATCACAGTATGAGTTTTTCCACTGCTTTGTTTCAAATTGTTCAAAGAATAGTTTATGCAAATGTATTTCACCTTCTAAATTCATTTTGTATGGTTTGGCACAAACAGGTCCAAACGAAGTGTAGACATGGGCATTCTATTCTTGTCTGGATGCCTAGGCAACAAGATTTGGTTATCTATCTAGGTCCCCAAAATGCCACTTAAGCATGTGACTTGATAGTTGGCCTTTAGGTATAGCCCCTGGGGGTGCATCCAGATGAGCATGCACATGCCTCTGGTAGTGCCTCAAACCAGTTTGGGCATATTTGCAGTGCAGGCTCAAATTTAATTGATATCTGGATTTCCAGGTATCAATTAAAAACACCCTAGAAAAAAGCGGTGCAGGGCACGGTTCTCCACAGTCTGGCTGTCCTCTATTGATATGAAACTGGATGCCCTTATGTCCTCTATTCTTGTCTTGAAGAGATAAATAGAGGACATAAAGGCATTAGGTTTTGTATCAGTAGAGGACAGAGTAGCAGAAAACTGGAATGTCCTCTATGATGGCCACCCTACCCCACAGTGCCCTAAGGCAAGCTAGGGCTCGGACCTCCAGAGATGCTCTGGCAACCAGTCAGAGCATCTTTATGGTGCCACTGGCTGCCCTAACAAGCTGTGTTCATGCGCCACGCCAAGCAAGAGCAGCACAAGGCTGTGACCCAGGTGCTGTCTCTGGTAAGTAGGGACTGGGAGGAAGAGATTGTGGGTGGGGGGGGGACTGTGCATGTGTGGGGGTTGTGTGGGGGTCCCCACAGGGCCCCAACCCCCCCCCCCCCCACAGCAGCAGCAGCCATGGGGTGCTCAGGGCCTGCTGTGGCCAGAGCCCCAGAGGCATGGCCCCAGAGCTGGCAGTGCCTGTGCTGCTTGTTGCAGGGCCAGCCTGTCTTGGAGCTGCACTGTGCAGGGCTGTGAGGCTTCAGGTGACATGGGGACACTCAGGCTGTCACCCAGGGCCTGACCCTGTTCACAGGGACCATATGTCACTCCAGGCCAGGTCCTGCCTCCATGGAACCAACTCAGCCCGATGGCACACAGGTCCCATGGAGGCAGGACCCATTCCGGCATGACATGTGGTTCCTGTGAGCAGGGCCAGGCCCCGGGTGAAAACCCGAGTGGCCCCAGTGCTGCCTGAAGCTGCACAGCCCCATGACATGTGGCACAGGCAGCAGCAGCTCTGAGGTGATCAGGGCCGTGCCGTACCGCTGGGGGCCCTAGTCACAACTTGCCCTGAGTGCCCCACAACTGCTGCTGCTGAGGGGGTGAGCTGTGGGCCCTGCAGGAGGGGGTTGGGGCCCTGTGGGGGGTGCATGAGGACCCAGCAGGGGGGGGAATGTGGGCCCTGCAGGGGGTGGCAGGCCATGTTCTGTGTGGGGGGGCTGCACCCTGTGTGGGGATAGGGGATCCAACCTTCCTGAGCAGCCCCCCCACACAGCCTCCACACAACACCCACATCCCCAAGCCACCCACACAACCCCCTCACCCACATATCTATCCACAAACCCCAAGCCCCTGCACAAGCCCCATACCCCCCCAAACTTCACCCCCACAAACACTACTCCCACTCAAAAACTCACCCAACACCCGCCGCCAATTGTTTTACACTTGTAAATATATCAATAAAACACTGCCCAACTGATCTCTCTGTATATAGTGTCATTTCAAATTAATAGTGGAAGAACACTATCTTGGGCATTTTAATGATAGAATTTGGTTTTCTTATCAGAGTATTTGCAATTCATAAACAGGGAACACCAGAATCTCTGCTGGTGAGAGGTGGCAAGACTCATGCAGAGGAGCCAGTCCAGGGCCAGTACTAGGGACCCAGCTGGAGGGCAGATGAGGTAGCTGACCTCTTGGCTATTTGGGGCTAAGAGGACATGTTTTAACAGTTCAAAGCAGGCCACCACAAGGAGCACATCTTTTAGGCGATAGCTGCCCAGATGGCAAAGTGAAGGTATCCCATCCCAGTCTGGCAGGGACGCAGCCTTAGGGCCGCAGGTCTCAGGGGGCAAATGCTGTCACAGATGGCAGCAGGTCACAGCCAGACAGCAGCCCTGACTGTCAGACTGTTGCAGTGGGTAAAGGGTGCAGGGGCCACTCCAGGTTAGTACCCCTTCGGCAGTCCAGCTGGCACAAGGGGTACTATCCCCAGATACCAAGTGGTCAGGCTTCAGAAGTTCCTGAGGGCAAGTAGCTCTGAGCTGCTCACCAGGACAGTTTTTTATGATGCTGGGGCCAGCACAGGGCAGATTTTTACACAGGTGCTGGCCCCAAGCTCAAGCTCCCCCTGGCTGCAGATCCAGGAGGAGCTGGCAGGGTTATTTTGCCCCAAGTGTCACAACTTGCCCCACATCAAAGTGCATGTCTGGCCATGTGCACCAAGACAAAAATTCCTAGCTCAATTTGTGCAACTCTTATTTGAGTTGCTACAAGTGCAAGTGCCTGAATGTGTGGACGTGGCCTGGGATAGCATCTATTCTTTCTAGTTCCTTAGATGGTGGGATCTGATTGTCTATAGACCTTCTAAGTCTGAAAACTGCCACTTAGGCACACATATAGCACTCTATTACTGTACAAGTAACTGTATATGTAAGTGACTATGTTCATACCCCAAAACAGAATGCTACCTTAAGGGCATACCTAATGCCCAAGCTGTTGGAGTCCTATGATTATATTAGCATCTAACCCAGGGGTTCCCAATGTTCATGTGCCCAAGGGAACATTCAAATTTAAAAGAAAAAGCAGCGGGTGCCAATATGAATATTAAAGTTTAGAATTTAGAATACTGGATATGCACATGTGCATAGTTTCATTTGGGGAGGGAGTAGTAAGCACCACTCCATCACTGTGTCAGTCAGACTGACTCAGTGTCATTTTGGTGGCTATTGTGTACAGCTGCAGTTCAATCGACAGTGACAGCCTTTTTTGTTGGAATAATGATTTTTACTGCCCATGAAAATGTGCACAGGCACCTGAATAAACCTCAGGGGGCACCATGGCATCCGCGGGCACCACATTGGGAACCACTGATCTAAGCTTTCATAAAAACAAATGAGTTTATAGCTTTCCTGGTGTGAAGGAAAGTTTTAAAAAGTGCCCTAAATGTAATGGATAGTATAATTCATGCCTTGATCTGCAGAAAAAAATGCATAAAGCCGGAAACAGTATCTATAAAAAGTTGCAACACCACCACAGTAAAGGACTCTGCATAGCAGGAAAATATGGTTGACCCACATAGATGAGTATATACATCCCATCTGTTGTGGTGAATGAGCCCTTCTCTGCCAGCATTTCTCTAATGGGAAAGGTTACAAAACACATGACTCTAGAATCAATATCTAAGCAAATTTTGTCATCCAATAGCATAATTTCAAGTTTACTTCTTCAGTAAAGAGCTTTTAATAATCTCATAAAACTGATTAAAATTAAGACTAGGAATAGGCATTTATCTTCAATCCTTACTAGATTACCAACATTTACTTAAAAAAAAAAAAGTTATTTTATCTTTAAGCCTCATACAAAAGTATTCAGGGCTTGACTATTGTCTGCGTGCCTGTGAGTACCAAAGAGAAGCATACTCATCCAGTTCTTCAGTGTTTAACTCTTTATTAAAAACCTCCAGAAAGCATAGCTGTTATGGCCAAAGATATTATGTAATCCCACACAGGGAAAGCTTTCTTATTGAAACTCCACAAGTAACTGAAGCAGAAAGGTCTGAACTACCTGTATTTTTTCCACTGAAGTATATTAAATCTGGAGCCTACTTCAGTATTATCCCTCTAAAGCTCCTTTATGGCTGGGACTTCTGGGAGGCAGCAATTTTCATGCTTACATCCCAGTTCCTGAACATAGTTTGAGCTCTGGCAGTCAGCAGGATATATCTTCTGGCTAATGACCTACAAGATGATCTGTCAAGCGTTGCTGGTATCCACTATTTCCCCCCCTAATATCAAACTACTTCTGGACAAACATTGCTCAGAGGAGCACACACTATTACAAGAAACTATTTTGCAAAACATTACTGTGTTGCTATTGGTGATTTCTGCTTGCTCTCCCTCTACTTGAGGCAAACTGTGACAGCAACTCATAACATCTGTTACTTACAGCAAATCTTTCACTGAGTCTCTAGATTAACATACAATTAAGGGTTAGCTAAACCTTAAAGATAATCAAGAAAAAAAGAAAGAGACACTGGGGAACAAAGATGTGATGATTCCAGCCTTAGCAATCAGATGGATGCAGTCCCTTGTTTAAAGTCTATTTCTGGTTTTCTCTGTCAGATCAGGTGCCAGTAAGCTCTTCATTTTGTTCATTATGGCTTCTATCACTTTGGATTGGATTAAGCCTATTTTAGTGCTTCTAAATCAAAGCTATGTGCTTGGTTTTCTCACTGCCAGGAGGAGTACACAAGTCATAGGATTTGCTAGGATATCCTTAATATCTCTTATAATAAGCTGGATACTAAGGACTCTCAATGCAAACTGGTTTGAGTTAACAGAGAAGCTGTATCACAACAAGGCATTACATGGAAGCTCAATTATAACAACTCAGAAAAATGTGAAGTGAATGTGGGTATACTGAATGACTGTGCAAAATGACATCAAAATACATGTCCCATTTCCCTTAGTGATTTTATTTTAAAGGATATTTTAAATGGTCAGCATAACCATATAATATTTAAATGGCCATCTTTCCTATATTTTTTAAAACAAGCATATGCTCCTGTCTCTGATTTGCCTTCATATTTACGCTATATAGCCCCATTTCACTGCAGTTGCAAAGGTTCTAAGTCAGGATAGATTTATAAGTGTCCAAACTGTTGATAGATATCACCATTTCCCTTTACCCCCCTGCCTCTTCTTCCCCACAAAAGCTATTTAAATCTTGGGCCTGGGCAGATCCAGGATGGGAGGCAGGGGGAAGGGTGCAGGATGGGGGTAGGCACAGCAGGTTGCAATCAAACCCCTCTTCAACTATGCAGTGTTTGCGCAGCAAGTTCTCAAGCTCTCACCAGCTTGTTAACAAGGCTACTGGCCAGGTATGCCATTTTGGCATGGCTCTGGGACTCAGGACACGAACACTACTGCTGCTGTTCCCTCTTTTCCCCTACCAACCACTAATTTCTGTAGTGGGGGAAGGTGTGGCAGGGTGGTAAGGCTGTCACATCTGGGTCCACAACAAAGCAGTGGGTTCTGGCCAGGAGCTATGCTAATAGGTCAGTGAGCTTACTGTGTATGTGCTGCACAACCAAGTGGAGGTTGAGCTGCATTGTAGCAAAATCCCCAGTTCTTTCTTTTTTTTTTTTGTATTTATTTTAAAATGCATTTGATCCCCTTCCCCAACCATTTCTGACCTTTTCTCTCCCTCTCTATTCCCTATACATAAGTATAAGTGAGCTCAGACTTAGGATAACATTTAAATATTTTTATTTTGGTACCAAGTTTTTGGTTTTGGATATCCAATGTTTTATATTGTATTATTATTAGGTTTGTATTGATTCGTACGGTTGTATATTGTATTATTATCATTTTCATATTGATTTTTATTGTTTCATATGGATATTGTATGGTTTAGGCCTGTGTTTGTAAGTGAACCAAAGTCATGTCAAGTTTCTATTTTATATGTCAAGCCTCCATCTTCTGTCCTCTGCCTGGGCATCCCATGTTGCAACTGTATCAGTCACGTACCCCTCCCATGTAAATTGGTTCCCTGATGAATGTGTGTGATTGGGAATGACTGAAATACAATGGTAGCAGGCCTCTCCTGAATGGCCTGTAAAGACTGGGCCATCATCTCGCATTGATTCATTCAGGAACCACAGACTTCACCCAGGAACAGAGACAAGAACCCAGCATTTGAAAGACAAAAGACCCTGCAGAACCAGCAACTCTCACCATTACAGACACCAGAAACTGCACATCCCTGCATGGAGCACACATGCTCAGTACACTGGGGTTGACCCTTGCCTGGGCATGCCTCCTGTCACTAGGGTCACATAAGGTCTGCCCCTATAAAAAGGGGCAGTGAAGACAGACCCAGTGGGATGCCCTCTCCATCCAGACCAGCACCATGCTACACCATCTATCCACCCAGAGGCCCTTCCGGTGACCCCCCTCTGGACAACACCTACTGAACAAGGACCCCTTTCCAGCCAGGTTAGGTAGATATTACTTGCATACGTCCTCCTACAATTTGGACTCTCTCTCTCTTTCTTCTCCTGGACTTCAGTGGACTTCAGCCCCTGCACCAAGCCTCTTTAACCCCTGCTGCCATTGTGTGTGTGTGTGTGTATGTGTGTGTGTGGGTGCAAGGGAACCAATTTGACATTGTTTCACCATTTCCTTTGTTCAATAAAACCACTCTCATTTGCAACCCCGAATTGGGTCATGTTTTACTGAATCCCAGTCCCTTCCTTATCTTAAATTCCAGCCTCGTTCTCTCTCTTTCTCAGCTCCAGTCCCCACCCTCTCTGCTAGTCTCCCGATCTCCTCCCAATTCCATCTCCCCTTTTCTGCCACCTCTCAGCCTCTCCTTGCTTTTCTGCTGTCCTTGCTGCCTCTCAGCCTCCCCTGCTCCTACCGCCTTTTCCCTGTGACTTTCTGCTGCCTTTCTCTGCCTTCCTGCTGACTGCTGCTTTTCCTGTGATTTTGTTCTGCCTGTCTCTCTGTTTTCAGGCTTCCCCCGCACCTTCTGTAATCCTCCCCCCTCCCCCGCCCCCTGCAGCTTCCCACTCCTCTTAGCTGTCTTTCAGTTTTCTCCAGCAGCTGGAGCCTTTCTCCAGCTTCCAGCACCTACTGCCACTCCCTGCAACTTCTCTAGCCATCCTCTGGCTCCCCACACTCAGAGTCCCTCTTTAACACCCACACTTTTCCTTAGTCCCATTTTCCACTCTCCCCACCAACCTTTTCAGCTCTCCTGTAGCTCTGGCTCCAGTCCCAGATTCTGTGCCAACACACTTCCCTGTTCTGCAGGCTTTGGGCGTTGTCTTTTAATCAGTTAAGATCAATTAACCTAAAGTTACCCCCAGCCTCAGTTCTTCAGCCCAGGCGCCTCTAGTCTACCAGTTCTAATCCCAGTCCTGGTGACTTTCATTTCCAGCAACTTTCACTCCCTACACTTCTACTTTCTTACCTTAACCTGTCCCCAGGTATCTCAAGTACACCAAGCACATGCATACATACACATCACAACACCCAACTTAGGAACTCAGCTGTGTGTATGTGTAGGTGGGTGGTATGTGTGTGAATTAGTGAATATATACATGGATATCACTGTGTGTGTGTGGTATATGAATTAGTAATCCACAGATATGTATTGGATGTGCAGGTGTTGGTAACAGGTAACCAATTCTGTCTAAATTTGGTGTGTGTAGCGTGTATGGGCTTAAACTGATGATAGGTGTATAGGAACCTAAACTAGTTATTTTGAACATGTGTGTATCTGAGTTGCTGGTGTGACAGTGTGTATGTGTGTGTGTGTGTATATATATAAACACACACATACACATATATATGGCATTGTGTGCATGATATACGAATTAGTGATCTGTGTCTAACTTTTGGGGTGTATAGTGTATGGGTTTGAATTGGTGATAGGTATGCATATGCCTAGGCTGGTTTGAATGTGTATGTGCCTGAGCTGGTAGTGTGCATGTGTATGCACCTAACTGATTTGTGTGTTTGTATATGTGCAGTTGTGTCACACCCTCCTAATAGTGCAATATTGAGATCCTGAGAGTTGGCCTGACCCCACAAGGCAACAGCATAATAAATGGCTGGTAGAGGGAGAGTTAAACTTTGAGTTGTGTTTTTCCTATGTTTCAACAAAAACTAGATCTTGCAATCATGTTTTTGAGATGAAGTCTATAAAACACAACTCCTCAGTTCTCTAGATTAAGGTTTTATGTATTTCATATGCATTCTATCTTGTAAATTAAAACTGGTGCCAAACTAATAATATCCTAGCAAGATAAAATGATTCAGAAAGTCCTGAAAATTCAAAAAATGAATAGGAACCCTTAAGTCAACTGTGCAACTGTGAGTTGATAGCTTTGTGCTCCATCAATCTCACTCAGCTGCATAGCATGGCAAGTCATCTGGATCATATTTCATAAAGATTAGCTAAAGCTTATTGTTGGGCTATGAGGCTTTCCATACAAGTGCAATATGCCACATTGTGTATTAAGCCAGTTACTCAGCAGTTGTTATAAAACAATTGAGCTGTGCTTCAGAGTATGCTAGAGGCTTGCACACTCTGTTGCCTGTACTGGCTGAGCTGCATAAGAAGTTTCTCTCTCTCCTTTTCATATGGCATCAGATATCGACTTCCAAATCTATGAGTCACTGTCTGGTATTATTGCTCAATGTGTGGAAGTCAATCTTTCCTTTTTTAGATAGAGAAGGTTGCTCTGGCTCATCCTGTAATTCATATATCCAAACTGGATAGTGTATAAAAATTGGAAAAATCAAAAGTCTGATTGCCTTGGTAGTGACTAAAGCTCTTTATATTCATGGGAAGAAAGGACAGGAGTAAGCCACCTGAAACCTCTATATGTGCCACCTTCCATGCCCCTCTAATTTAAGTATCTCCCATTTACATCATTAAGCCAGGAATACCCTGTGCCCCGCTCTCACCATTAGATACCTCCATCCTTTTCTTTTGTGCAACACCTCTTCCCCTTTCATTTAATGGACATAAGGGAATAGTTTTGCTTAAATAATTTGCAAATTGAGAAACTTTCTTTATGGTCTCTCTGGGAAATAAATCACTTAAAAATTACTGGGAATCTACTCAGCAGTGAAGGACGGTACAACTGCCCCACCACACCTCCCTGCATTTCTCTTTGACACCCCCACTCAATGAGCTGGCTTTCCAGCTGAGTTCTAAAACAGCTGTGGATCAGGAACCTAAGAGGCTCCAGCCTCTCATTTAAGGGTCTGCCCTAGCTCCTGACTTTATGCACAATCCACTTTGCTTCTAGTTTGCAAGGAGCCGCTCTGCAGGACCTGTACATATCTGCTAGCCGTGTCTCTTGATCCTATGTTAAGTGCCAGTTGTTACTCCCCAATTCATTGTCCTTGTCTCCTGTCCCTGGGTTCTCACTCTGTATTGTGCTCAGAGTTTCAGCCTCTAGTTTCTGTCTCCTTGACCTGAAATTATGGCTGCACCTTATGCAGCAGATTTTGGTTTAGATCTGCCTGTTTCTCTGGATGTGGTATCTATTTACTCTTGACCTCTGGCTTCTGACATCTGCCTTGCTTCCAGACACCCAACAAAGCACCTGCTTTGGGCTTCTAGGATGAGCTACTCTAGTTTTTCCTGACATTTATTATGATGGAGTCAGGCCATCCTGCTAGGCCAAAATAAATCTGAGGTAACTCTTTTAGAATAAATACAGCTACTCCATATTTATTATGGTAATGAAAACAATTTGGCCCAACAATATAATATGACCACCTCAACCTAATCTAAAGAATAATTTTGCTTGACTTTCTCTATCTTCCAAAGAGAACCTCATTCCATTATAACAAATAAAGGTTCCATTATAACAAATAAAGGTCATTCTTTTTTTTTCTCCCTAAGTGACCTTTTCCCCCATAGAGTTCATTGGAAAAAGGTATACAGTACTACTTTTTGAAAACTCGAATACAACTAGGAGGAATGAAATAAAAATATAGATTTATTACAACGAAATTAGGCAAAGACTTTTTGCGATTAGTTGGTTTATATAATTGTTTGAAACTAGTCCCATAAAATGAAGAGCAATGCTTTCCTGTTTAGTGACAAAATTAAGAATATATGTCATTTTGAAAAAAATATTAAGATGTGTAAGGAGCTGTGCTTTTATGTATAATGTCAGTGATGATTTTTCAGATCTTCATTTGAAAGTTAAGACAAGCATAGATGTGTTTTAAAAGCAATAACAGATGACAAGATATTTTTGTGGGGAGCAGATTAGTCAGATCTTTTATAATGGGGCTCCATAGTTGCCAATCTTTGTTGCATTTCCTATGAAATCTAAAATATACAAATGACTACAAGCAGGTACAATGCTATACAGTATGTAGTATTATACAATACTATAAAGAATAGTATGACTAACTCTATGGCCAATTATAATCAGTTTTCATTATGATAAATGACTGATCTTCTCGATTAGAACAGATACAAAATATACTTTGTATGTAGCTAGTGACACAGCTACCATCAGAGCTACTTAAAATTAGGTTCTCTCTGCAGTAGAATCCACTCAGAGCCAGCACATCATAATGAAGATTTTAGTTCTATAGTTTGGCAACTGCAGCACTGTGACTTTGATTAAGAATCCTTAGTGGAACATTGTAATAAAATATAAACATAATTAGATTTTTTTCTTTTCTTGTATCTATGAATTCCTCATGCAATTTCATTTAATATGCAGTCCTAAAATATAGTTCTATTATCTCAATGGCACATAAATATTTATAGGTGTTAAACTCATAGGAGAAACCAATCAAATTAAATAGGCAAAGATTTTACTTGGTGTTGTAAAAAAGAGGCCATATACGTGACAGAGAATGATGGTCAGAATAAATGTAACAAAAGATGCAAAGAATATAATAAAAACAAATCAGGTATATCTTTGAAAGAAGAAATTTGTCATACATAAGTGAGAAACAGATTTCTACCAAGAAAGTATTTTATAAAGTTTTATCTTAATCAAAACTGATTGTTAAAATAAATACGCTGTTTGTAAATATCTGTTAATCGGTGCTGGCAAATTATTTCTGGATTTACATGTTGAAGACTATACTATGTAGTAATAATCCTCTTATAAACAAGAGTTGTGTTACTAGTAGCACTAGCTTCCTGAAGTAATTTGCTATTGCAATTTATTTAAGAAAAATAAGTAACACACACACACACACACACACACATATATATATATATATATATTTGTAAAGAAAATAATCAATTTCAGAAGATGCAGAACTATTTCTCTTTCATGCACATAGTCCAAATACAAAACAGTCTGGCAATTTCAACTTGCCTGCTCTCACTCTTTATTTTTATTTACCAGATAGAAGAGACATGAGATGGATCACATTTGTGGCTAAGACATTTTACATATTGAAAAGTCAGATTAGATTAAACTGGCCATTTCCACACGAGATCCTGACTGCACAGTTGCTACTGCACAATCATTTAGTACTTGTGTATAGAAGTACTAATGACTGTACAGTAATGACTGTGCAGTATACACAAGTGCAGTAACTGGAATTACTGTGCAGTAGCATTGCTGAACAGCTTTTAGGTGATGCTGACTGTGCAGTAACTTGTTACTATTGTGCAGCGGCATCATATCACACTTTGTGCCATGTGACACTACTGTGCAGTAGTAACAAGCTACTGTGTATTCAGCATCTCATGTAGACATGCCCACTGAATCTTCCCCCAGATTCATCTCAGTTTTGTCAAATTCTCTGTGCCCAGAAAAAAATTAGTCAAATTTGTTGTCATTGTTGTCCTTTCTAAATAAAAGCCTTTCATTTATTCATTTATTTTTTAATTTGACCAACTTTGCTTTAAAATATTTTTAATTAAAAAAAACAAAAACTGAACTCTAAAATGAAACACTTCATTCTGGACCATACAAAAAATTTTAGTTATCCTAGAACTAAATTTTCTTTACTTTTCAAATGACTGAAAATCCAAAGCATTTTCTTTTTTTTACTTTTGTTAATTTCTAGAAACCTGAAAAATCAATTATTCACACCACCATCCAAGAAACCAAAATATGGAATTGAGTAAATGCTGTTTATAAGTTTATCTTAGAAATTAATTTGCTGGCTTCATTATGATTCAGTGACAGATTTCCACATAACAAAATTGAATAGGAGGTGTCTTATTTCAGCAGTGATGCTAGAAATCAGTGCACATTATGGACAATTGGTCAAAGATGCAACATAGATATGGCAATATGGAAAAGCTTTCACTTCCACTGTCCATGCTAGATTGGGCAAATAGATATACAGAAGATGTAGTCAGAAACCAAATATGGCTATCCCACTTCTTAATGGAGTGGGTTTGGGTGGGGGAGGAGGAGAATGAAATCAGAAAGGAGTTGTGCTTTTATGTATTATGTCAGTGCTGATTTTTCAGGCCTCCAAATTAGTGATGCAAGGCCATATCACACATTGCACTTAGGGCATGTTAACTGCACTTAAAATGTGAGCATCCACACATTCAAGCAGTAAAACACATGCTAAGTGTAACAGTATTATACCAAAGTTATGACTTTTTGCTGGAGGAGCAACTCCCAATTGTATCATCAGACTGCTATTGTTGGTCCCAGCCTCAGCACTGCACTGGAGCCAGTTCAAGACTCCTGTGTGGTGCCATGGCTGGGATTCATAATCAGATGATTGTCAGTCCCAGAGCTAGCATTGCACTGAGGCTTGTTCAGGACTGCCAGCAGCAGATGCAGCTCGCCCCATAGATGCAGTGGTAGGTTCAGATCCAGTGGCAGAAGCAGCACACTCTCCTAGGCTCAGCACCCCAGGTCTTTTTCTACCTGCTGCCAGCAGCAGAGACCTAGGATGAACCAGTGAGCATGGGTAGGCTGCAGGCATGACAATTGCACATCCTCATGAGTGGGTGTGTGAGCTGTAGCACCCAGTGCTGGGATATTAATCAGGGATTAGGGCACATCCAGCTCCAGCTTTGTCAGGAGCTGGCTGAGATTGCAGTACACATTACCATGCCACCACTCAGAACACATTCTAAGTTTAAAAGCAGCACAGTAATGCTTACCATCAGCTAAATAAAACATGTTAAGTGCCCCATGCAACAATGTCCTCAGAAGAGTGACTCACAGCTGACTGCATACTTTCCAGAACCGGGAAAGCAAATTCAAATCTCGAGATTACTGTTAGGGCCTAAGAACTAAAGACCATCTGTGGTGAAGAGAGCCTCAAAAAAATTGTATAGACAAAATTCTGACATCCCTAATTACTTACAAAACTATTTATATAATAATCTCAAAGGCCCCATCTACACATACAGGTAAAGGGGTCATGGGATCTAATGCATGAGCCACACAATTGCATCTCCTGCCATGCCACTCCTGTCACACCTTATTGCCTGATCCTGGGCTCCCCCTGAACCAGCAAGGAGCAAGCTCCTGTAACTGGGAGCTCCCTCAACTGAGGGGATCCCAGCCATAGTGGGGGAATGCCTTACACCCTGATTCCCAAGGCCTACATTTTCATGTTGGGCCTGGGGCACACCTGTGACTTGGAGCCCAATCAACTGATGGAGCTCCTGGCTTCAGGGGAGACCCTGCTAAACCTGCAAATTAAAACTTGATGGTAACCAGCTATAAAGTTAGTACACATTTTTGAGGTCTACCTTTATAGCTGGTTGGAGCTTCTATTGTGTGATAGGTACTTTGCACATATACCTGGTCTTAATTTAATTTCACAATTAACCAGTTAATTGCACAATGCCTGAAATGGGTAGAGGGGGTATAAGGCATTTTGATAACATTCTTGTTAATCTTGATAACGTTGTCTCATATTCACCATCCCCATTATTGTATAACATTGGGTAAATGTGTAATATTCTAAAATGTCTTCAAGGAGCCAAATGTATCACAATAAAATATGAATATGTAGATCTTCCATTTCTGCTTATTATGTCAATAAGATACCATTATCTTAGATTTTTTTTTTAAGTTTGTGGGGTTTTACATTTTGTTTGGTTGTTTTCATGGTATTATCACCTGATACTGAGGGGAAAAAGGCCCCCAAAGTTATGTTGGGAGGCACTGGAAGAAGTGTATCCTCTAATAATTATTATCAAGCTGTTATCAAGACCAATATAGAAATGCAAGGATGTGAGATGGGGGGGGGGGGGAGGAGGAGAAGAAAGGCCATTTGTAGGTTGAAGAAGTAGCACATACATTCCTCTGATTATCATACTGCAAAAAGAGGAACCCAGAAGTACTTTTACCCTGTAAGAGGTATCCTCTTTGCAGTCAAGGGTAAAGAAAGGATTAGCAATATTAGCTTATTTCTGGGAGTCACCATTTTGTAAGTGAGCTGTGGTGCACCCGATTGCCACTCATTAGCTAGCAACATAAAATAATGGCCATGCAGTGTGGCAGTATTATATTCAAATGGAAAAATGAAAAAAAAAGACAAAACAAACCATGTTCTTTTTATATACCCTTGTGTTCTACTACTTTATTCTCTTCCCCCCATACAACAGACATTCCTTGGAGGCAGATTATTTAATGGTGTTACAGATAACTTAATACAAACAGAAAATGTAACAGAAAAATGGAGAGGGCAGACTGGGTGCATAAACATGAACTCAGTAATGCATCTTAAGCTGAGTCATAGAAATGAGACATTGTTAAATATTTTATCACTGGCCCTGCTTCACTATATCCAGCAACAATAGTAGCAAAATAATCTTTTTATTAAGAAGAATCCAATGGCTGCATACAATGCTATTCCCTTACCTTTCTTCTAAAAGCAACATAAATTGACCACTTCACACTGTTAGTTTTAGCTTTAAGAATACAAATTAAATTCAAGCTGTGAGACAATGTGTGCCCTAGGGTAGAAGCCTGTAACATGATGGGAGTCATGAGAAGATGGTAGAGGTTATGCGAGTTTATCAGAGAGCATTGTTCTAGCATGTCACCAGCAAATACTTAGTGGGTCATATAAGGTTCAGCAATAACGTCATTTCTTTTGTCAACATATCCTATAGGAATTTGGGAGAAAAACCCAGATAATAAGATTATATAAGAAAATGTGCATTATCTATTTATATTCGCTGACTTCTCTCTGTTCACTTACTACAATACTACAAAAGAAAGAAACCACAAAACACTGCTGCCTCCAGGTAGCAAGAAAGAGGGATCATTGGAAAAGAGAGATTTGTGCTTCTAAATACAAGAACAGAGTAAAAGTTCTGGGATCTGGGGAATGTTCAGTTTGGTGAAGGTAAAGTATTTTTAAAATTGTCTAGATCAGGAGTGTCAAATATATGGCCTGCTTGTCAGATCCTGCCTGAGGGGCCATTTCATCCACGCTGCTGGGCTAGCAGTCAGCCACCTGGGCTAGGGACAGATATTACAGATAAACTAGTTTAAGTGATCAGAAACCAGTTTGAACCTGTAATGGGTGTTCAGTGCACGTACACCAGTTTGAAAATGGCTGAAACCTGTTTGAGATAAACCTGGTTGAATGTAGTATCAGACAGATTTGGCTCAAACTGGTTTATGCAATGTCTGTCCCAGACCCATTGCTAATTTAAGATAAATCAGAGTCCCCCAACATCCCTTCATGCTCTCTGGCTGGGCAGGGCTCTCTGCTGCACAGCAGGGCTGCCCCCTCCCCTCTGCTGCCTTGCTGGAGCTTGGCAGTCTCTGTAGGCATCTGCCTGGCTTCTGCTCCCCACTCCCCTACCCACTCTGTGCTAAGCAGGCATTCCTCCTTCTTCATAGATACCTCAGGATTAGGTAGCAGACCACATGCTGGCTACAGTCTGTGCAGTGGGAGATGACAGAGACAGACAGGCTTTTTGGAGCTATTCAATAGCTGGCTTAATGTCCTGCCTTGGAAAACCTGTTTAAGAACTGTTTGCTCCCCGCTTGCCCTCACCACTCCATGCTAAGCAGGAATTCCCTCCTCCCCTCTGCCTTGCAGAGAAGGTATCTGTGTATTAGCTAGCAGACAACATGCTGGGTCCGTGCTCAACCAGTAGCTGGTAATGTTTTCTTAATGGGGCAATAAACATTGAAATAGGGATGACACTGTTATCAGCTCCCCAACCCCTGGTTTGCTTGCCTGTCAGTTTGCTGCAGGCGTATACAGAAGCAGGGAGGAAGATTGAAAAGCTCCGTGTAGTCAACAGATGCATGCACTGTACACATCCCCTTTTCCTCAGTGCTAGCTGGTGAGCTGGGAAAAGCCTGGGACTGCAGGCAGGCTGGAGGTTTACACCCCTCCCTAATCAGAGCCTCCTACTGGGACCTGGCCACACCCGCCTCAGCTCAGCTCTGCAAGGGAAGGGAAGGCTGCTCTAGCACCCCTTGCTTCCAGCCTGAGCCAGTGTAGGCATGTGCCTGAATTTTCTCAAACCAGAGGGATTGTCTGTGAGGTTGGAGACTGGTTCAGCCTAGTTAGGTTAGACTAACCCACACAGGTTGAATCAATTCAGGCTCCGGCTTTTTGAGTGCCTGTCCTTAGCCCAGAAGTTAGGGGACATGACTGGGAGGGAGTGACCTGCTGCAGAATCTGGAGCCTTTGAGCCCCTATAGTTATAGTGAGCAGGAAGCGAGCAGTCCTGACTGCCTTCTGGCCATGCAACATGTCACCACTGCTGTGAACTTATCTTCCTGGTACACAGCCCCCATCATGTATCCCATGGGCTGAAGCTGCTGTCGCAGCACGGTCCATACAGTGGCAGCAGCTCCAACATGGGACACATGGCAGGGTCCAGAGCTACTGTTACCACTGTGTGCCCTGGATTGGAGCTTGAACTGCTGCAACTGCTCCCACCACGTGCTCTGACTCAGAGCCAGAGCTGCCATTGGCGTTGCCACTTCCTAATGCACTGGGCTAGATCTGTCCTGCAAGAGGGCCTGCAGTCCAGATCCAGCCTGGGGAACTGTGCAAGTTTGATACCCCTGGTCTAGATATATTAAATATGTTTTTTTTTTCTCTATATGTATCTACATTATGAACACAATGAATTGTACTGTTAATAAAATAATAAAATGTCACAGGTTTGTTGATTGCTGTTGTCTGTTGGAGAACATTTTAAAGTACAATTTAAAAGGCTTATCAAGACTGTTATCCCCAAATGATTCCCCAACCTCACTGAACAACCTCCACAAGGAAAGGTTTGAAGACCCACCCCGCAAAAAAAATATTAGGTCCCCAAGGTCAAAAATCAGAGTCTACAGAATTCTTGATCTGCTAACCTTTTTCTGAAGAGTATCGTACTAGGAAACTCAGACAAAATAATCTCAGTTTTCAGGGACGAAGAGGCAGTTTGGCTTTTAAGGTAAAGTGGAATTAAACCATAAAACAGTTTTCTGAGGCCAAAACACACACCTTGATCAATGCAGGGGAATACATTGGCAGCCAAAGCACACTATATAACATTGCTATCATTCGGTTACATCCCTGAGTAAACATAAGAGTTGGATGTGATGCTAGCTAAAAAATTGAGGCACCTTTAGATGTACCCCAACTGAGGCTTTTTCAAAAATGTAAGAACATTACTTCAAAAATGTTAAAAAATGATCAAAAATGACTCCTGGCCAACAAACAGATAGCCAAATGTATTTGAAAGAAATCACATACAGAGCAGGCTACTCCAAGAACTGCAGGTAATAGGGAAAGTTTTGATAACAGCAAGTGTTTCATTCCTGGAGCTGTTGAAGTAAAGTGACTACTGTGGCTGGAAATGGAGAATGGGAAAAGGCAGATCTCGGGCATTAGTGTTTCTAAATGGCAATAGGAAACAATCCTTTCTGAAACTTAGGACTGCCCATAATAGCAGGATTTTTTTGGCAGGAAGTCTGGCCATCAGCTGTATGTCTGTGAGGTAACCCTTATGACTACATATGGGTTTAGGGTGGTTTTTCTTAGCTCAGACTAACTTCCAGAAGCAGACTGAGAATTTTTCTAAAGGAGGTTTGGGAGCAATGACTGCTGCTGTCAGGGTGGCTACAGCCCTCCTCCCCGACATGCTACCAGCCTACTCTGCCCTTCCCCCACACTGGGGTGGGAAGACCACATGGGAGGCACAACAGTAAAGGATTTCAAATCCTGAAGAAGGTAAAAATCCCCCTCTCCCTTCTTCTCCATACTCAAATGCATGACCAGGATAGCGGTATCAGTGGTAACAGTGGGCAGGCCAATTCCCCCTCCCCATGGGAAGCAGGCAGAGAACGGAAGCCCATCTGTCTGCTGCCATCACTGCCACTGCCCTAGGCTGAGCCCAGCCTCTGTGCAGCCCAGATGAAGCATGGCATGAGTCCACCATGCCCCCAGAACAGCAGGGATATCAGCAGCAGGAAGGGGAGGGGAGAAAGAAGGGTCAGGACTTCTTAACTTCTTTGGATCTTAAAAAAGTCCCCAACTGCTATGCCAGCCATGTGGTAAGAAAGGGAGTAGAGAAGTGCAGCCACTTCACTGCATCCCCTCTGGATCTGGCTCCTTACTAACTAATGATAGCCATAACATCAGATGTCTAGCTACTCACACAGCTTTAACTGCTGTTAGATGGATGCTTGCAAATGTGCTTATTGATACCTAGATGTAAAATATCATTTTTATTAGTACCAAGCAAGTGGATCATTAAGGGAGTTATGTTAAATGTACAGTTGCTACCTCAAACTCATTGACACTTTTTTTATCCTTGGGTGACAGGGTTAAACATAACTACTTCTAATCCTTTCAAAGCAGATGCTGGATTTTTTTCAGCATAGATTCCATTGCCTGAGATACCTACTAATGACCTTTGGCTGTCCTCCTGCTGTACTGTATCATTTTGGCACATGCAACTTGTGGAGGCTGCCCTTGGATCCACTTCATTCATTCAAAAAATAGCAACTATATACGAGCAACTGTAGTATCCTACAGATATCCTTACCATGCAGCATGGGAAGTGTCTATAATTTCCTTTAGAACATTACATCTGCAATATCACATGGAGAAAAGTAGCAAAAATGTAGCCTTCAAAAAAGGAAGAGTTCTTCAGTTATTTAGCTTTACTGGTGGGGGGAAAAAGGGGAGGATTTGCCTCTATGGGCAGCTTGCTATTCCTACTGTATTAAAAGAAGTAGAGAAAATAGAAACAAAACAAACAAACAAACTAGAATTACAAAAAATAATACCAAATATTCCTGAGCTCCCTTTCAAGTGAAAACAAAACCTTCTGAAACGTGATACTCATGTTCAAAAGCACTTGCAATTATTTTTAAACACATGTAGCAAGATCTATAAACTGTATAAATTATTTATCAAACATACCTTAAAGACATAGGTGTCTTAATTTTTCCAAAGAATTACTATCTCAGCTGCTTTTTGTCTTCCGTTCTTTCATTTGTTGTACTAGCCTAGGAAACATAAACCTCAGCTTACTTTCAAACAGAAAGCATAAGGCTATACTAAAGGAAAAAAAATGTTAATAGCATTGCTGTTAATTCCTCAGTAATCCTACTTCATTATCTTAAGCAAATACTTCTCAGAAAAGAACTGCCTTATTAAAAGCAAATTAGAAAACTGAATGTCATCCGTACAGGGAGACATTCTCTTAAAAATATAATCAGCAAGAAGTCACATAAATAGGGCACTATATAAAAATGTTCCTATCAGGCAAGCTTTAAAAGATTTTCAATAGTTGTGTACATAACTTTGATTTCACAATTTCCTAAAATAAAAATGTGTCTACATCGTTTATCCTAAACTTCCAAAAGAGTAAAGAAAATAAAAAGTACTCCTAGGAATAATAGTATAAAGATACGTAAAGTGCAGAAATAAATGGTTATAGAAATATCATTCCTCCCACTCTTGGGTGTCATCACAATATTTGATTTACCCAGGAAGACTGAACAAAATAATGGAGATTATTACGTTTTGGTTTTATTGTCACAAAATTCACCATATACCCAGAGGAGTTGTAAGCCTCTAGGTACATTTTAAATACACAATTATCCATAGTTATAGGTATCTGTGAAATTTGTAAGCAGTGCATTGTAAACACTGCATGGTAAAACACAAACTTGAAGCAGTTCAATGCAGCAAGTACCAGATGCATCTAACAGTATTTTCTAATAGCACAATATTTATCACCTACAAGTATCATTTTCAAACCTTTTTGCTTAAAAATAGAAATCATGGGACATTAGCAGGGATCTGGGTGTTAAATTTCTTGCAGAAAAATGCAGGTTTTTCCCTTTAAAAGAGAAAAACACAGATTCTCCCTTTTGAAGTGGGAAACCATGGATTTCTCTTGTTGCAAACAGCTTTCTGCAGGATGGAAGAGTTGCAGTCTGTAATGAGCTGCTTGCAAAAAGACAGTGAAACCCTACACCCTGTGTGGAGGGGGGGGGGGGGGGGAGGGCTAGAGAAGGAAAGGGAGTGGGAGAGGAGGAAGAGGGGGCAAGGACAGGGCCTGAGAATCTGACACTAGCCGGGGCTGGTTCAGAATCACTTTGCCTCCTGCAGCCTTTGGGGTAAGTAGGGCCTGGAGACAGGGAACTGTTGGGGCCCCCTCTGGCAGGGCTTGGGAGGCAAGAGGCTGCAGATTGGCAATGAGGGGCACTGGCGGGGCTCGGGGAGTGGTGGCTTCAGAGTGAGGGGCAAAAACATGGCACCAGCATGTCAGGTTTGCTCAGCATAACAAAGCAATACAGGGGACAGTTTCAGTTGAACCCATGTCCTGATGTGGGGCGGGGGGAGGGGGAGAGGGGGCTGCTGCTGGGAGCAAGTAGGGATTAGGCAGAGGCTGAGGGTCAGGAGTGAGGGGTGCCAGCAGAGCTGGGGGGGTGCTGTGGCTTGAGAGTGAGGGGCACTGGCATATCAGGACTGCTTAGCACCACAGACTAGTGAGCGTGGACAACCGCAGTTGGACCGACATTCTAAGCGAGGAGGGCAGGGGACCTCAGATTTTCTATGATAAAGAAACCAAAATCAAACACCAAAATATATAGGTATTTAGAATTTATTTTATTGTAATGATTGAGGCACTGGTAGGCTTCCAAAATGCTTTAAAATTTGAAATATATCAATAAAACATTGTATTCAACTGGTACCTATATATATATAGTGGCATTTCATTTTAATCACAGAAAAACAGATTTGGGGGGGGTTTAAATCATAGAATTTTGGATTTTTTTAACAAAGGGAACTAGGGTCCCTCATCATTAGATATTTGGAAAAAATTACTAGCATCTAAAACAGATATAAACAGCTGTTCTCCAGAGCTCCCCAAGGGATAACATGGTTTAACGGCCATAAACTCCAGGAAGGCTGATTTAGATTAGACATAAGAAAAAAAAGATCTTTAAGGTGTGAGTGTCCAGGGTCTGGAACAGACTTCCCCCAGAGGTGGTGAAAGCACCTACTCTGGACTCCTTCAAAAAACATTTGAATATTTTTCTTCCTGGGATCACTTGATCCCAGCTGACTTCCTGCTTATGGTAGGGGGGCTGGACTCAATGATCTCACAAGGTCCCTTCCAGCCCCTAATATCAATGAATCTAAAAAACCCAATACTTATATAGAAATATGAACTTGTATTAAGTATATAGAAAATAACTGGTATTTCTATATACCTTCTCCCCGTGTCATTTTCCTCCTCATTAGTATCATATTTCTTTGCTACACTTATGAAATTCTACTTTTCATCTTTTGGTCATGTTCCTGCCCAACCCATTTCTCACATACTCCCACCCAGAGCAGGACTAGAAGCCAATCCTGTCTTATCAGCCCTGTAGTGGCAACTCACAGCTGTACCTCCTAGTTAGGCCCCTACTTGCCAGCCCTCTAGTGGCAAGTCTCAGCTGTGAAGGTGAGGGATAGTGAGAAAAGGTTTTTAGCCTTAAACTGTGACCTTCTCTAAACTCGAGCTAGCCCTAACATCAATCAACATTTCAGCAGCGAAAAGTGCAACATGTTTTTTGGTAACCGATCCTCTGAATCCTGGTGTATATGCAAGAGGTCTATGCAACCACCACACCTATACTTTCCACATGTACATCTAGGCAAGACTACAGAGGAGTAGAGGCTGTCCTAGACCTGCCATCCCCTCTTTAGACCATTGAGACAGTCCAGATGTTCAGTGCTTCAATAGCTGTAGCTTCTACCAGACAGCAACAGATTAGAGGTGCTACAGACTGCCTAATGCTGAGCTCAGCAAGGGCACATTTCCATCAGGGTGATGTCCCTTAGCCTTTCTCCAACTAAGGAGTAACCACAAGGCAGTGAGAGCTAGGTTTCTGAGGCACCCTATACTCATCTTACTCTGGAGATTGCAACAGTGTGGTATTTTATAGGAGATACCCCTCCATGAGTAGCCCCATCATGTAGTCACTAAGCCCTCCATTTGGAAGAAGTTTACAGTCATACTCAGGACCTAAGACAGGGGTAGGCAATTATTTTCAGCAGAGGGCTGCTTACTGAGTTTTGGCAAGCCATTGAGGGCTGCATACCAGGCAGCCCAGGGCAGATAAATATTAATTTTCTAAAATTTTTAGGGGCCCTGAGGGCTGGATAGAATGGCCTGGTGGGCTGTATCTGGCCCCCAGGCTGCATTTTGCCCACCCCTGAGTCCTAAGATGACAAAAGATAAGGCAGGAAGATATTTGTGTTAATACATACTAACAAATGAAAGAAACTGTTAAGGCATGTAAATGAAAACAAAAACAAAAACTCTCTTTGATGGTGTTCCCACTATTATTTCTTTTTCTATATATGAATGCATGTTTGCGTAAAGAATTATACTGGAAGCATTTTAGGGAAAAGATAAAAATTTGGAGTCAAATCTCAGCAGGAGAACAATTTTTATTTATGTATTTTTCAACTTTTTTCTCTCACCTTATATCTTAGTCTATGATATCTATCTTAGGGTTATTTTCTGTCACACAAGCCTAAAGTATCTAATCTCCAGCCACATAAAATCAGTAAGAAAAACAGCCTTCAGTTTCATACTTTCTGGTACTTCTCACTTTTGGATTTTTTGGATGCAAAACAATTCTGCTTCAGGTGAAGTTTCTATTTTGGGAAATGTTAATTTCCTTTTTGTTGGGAAGGTAGTTAGAAGAGGCTTATTGAGTAGAAAAGTTCAACTTTTTTCTTTTCTTCTTTTTTAGAGGAAGTTTTTGTAGCATTTGCTAAAACCAGTCTAACTCTGTTTGACTGATCTCTACTAGGGAGCAATCCCAAAACTAGGTCCCTTTGACAAAGAACACTTTTCCCCAGGCCTCATTTAACTTTGTCCTAGGCTTCGTGACCTGTGTTTTCCCAGTGGAAATGTAGCATCTTTTATTCACAGATTCATAGATTGTTGGGCTGGAAGGGACCTCGGAAGATCATCGGGTCCAGCCCCCTGCACCAAGCAAGAAAGATGCTGGGGTCACCTGACCCCCAGTTAAGGTGACTGTATAGTCTCCTTTTGAAGATTTCCAGGGTAGGTGATTGCACCACTTCTGGAGGGAGCTTATTTCACAGTCTGGACACCCTGACCGTGAGGAAATTTTTTCCTACAGTTGAGCCTGAATCGATCTTCCAGGAGTTTGTGGCCATTACTCCTGGTTTTCCAAAGGGGTGCCCTGGTGAGCAGTTGCTCATCAAGCCATTGATGTATTCCTTTGCAAAAGCTGCTTGGAAACAATTGTTATATTGTGCAGGGATTTAAGTTATGTACTGCTGGTCTGTTAGAACATCCTCCATAACTGAGGCAGGCATATCAAATTCCGTAGCTCTGAACAATTTCTGAATGAGTCATAGTACTAAAATTAAGAAAAAACCTGAGTAATACCTAGAGGTCTAAACATTCAAATACAGGAAGAGGATTCAACCTTATTTAGTTAAGTCAACATTTGTGCCTGTATTTGTGCCAGTGCTATTTGAAGCAGGGCACATCTGGCATGAGGCACTATGTCACCGTAAGGACGAGCTACAGCGACATAGCTCATCGCTACAACAATGTAGCGTTGGCAGGTACAAACGATGACACTGATTCTACACCGCTGTAGGGATGAGCTATGTTGCTGTAGCTCATCCCTACAGCAATGTAGCATCTAAAAATAATTGTGCAGTGCCAGGACTTGCTAAAGAACTAAATGCACAGTCAGGGGCATGTGTAGTATGACTGACTATAAACTGCTATATTCAAAAAGGACCTGGAAAACAACCTGGTGTGCCCTCCAGAATAGAGCTTATTTTTTCAATCTACAAACATGATTTGAAAACTGCATATAAAAAGAGATTTTGTGGTTACAGAATATCAATCTATAGAGTAATGGACAAATGCACTTGCCAAAACTGTAGGAAAACAGAAGTGCAGACCTAGACAATATACATGTTTGTCTGATAAAAAGAAACAAATGAAAAATAAAAGATCTTCAGTCACAGATTGAGTGTGACCTGTCATTTCCAGAGTTACTGCAGATGATGAAGCACTTCAAAAGTGATTCAGGATATAGGCACATGGTGGCTGGGGCAATATATTTCCAGCCCCTAATATCACTGTAAGATATATTACTTGAGTGATTGTTTTTTTTTTTTCAATAAAGTGCAAGGATGTTACAGAAAAATGTTAAAATAAAAAAAAACCATGGAAGTTCTTTAAGGTATTAAAACAGTTTAAGAGAAGAGTAGAATAGTTCTATACTGGGTTCAAATCAACAGTGACATTTAGGAAGTTGTTAAGGCTTTTGCTTATATCAAAAAACTGACCAAGCCTGTAGTGATACAAGTTATGATTTAGACACGTCTTAATTCAGAGGAAGTTGGTAACTGCAAGATGGTCCCTCACTTGAGTAGCTCATTTGTAAGAGAAATCAAAGAACTGCAGAGGCTTGACTACAGCTCCACAAATAATAGTTATTGTTAGTTCTTTGCATTGTACATCTATGTTTATAGAATTGTGTTTACTACAGAGTCAAATGAAAAAAAGCATGTGGTGGCACTGGAAAAATTTGCTTCCCTTGAAGTAAGTAAGCATAGATTTGTTTCAGCTGGCTGAAACACTATGTATTTGTCCTAAGCCATTAGTCTCATTGCCCCAAAAAACCCATATAAGAAGCTAAACGACTCATCATTTATATGTAATCCATTTTGACTGGATATGTTATACTTGTCATGGTAATATCTGATTATCAAACCCAAGTTAGTGAGTTTGAATTTAAACAGTTTGCAGATAAGTCTGGGTGAAGCTGTACCGTCATTAGTTCCAACGATCTCTTTCCGAATATTTTGGTGGGAAATTGTGTTGAAATAAGAAAAGGAGCTTATTTAAAAGTTTTGCAAATGCAACTGTGATCAGCAATTCATACTTGTAAATGCTGAATGGCACCAATGTGGTATGGATCATCACCTGTTAACATTTGCTCAACAATCCCCGCCCCCTGAAAAAAACAATGCCAGATCTATTAGAAATTGATGTCAGAATTACCGGGGACTTGTAGGGTGAGAACAAATATAAAACTTGAACCATTTCAAGAATGTCACTGATTGGGAACCAATGTCCTAGTTTAGAATAACAGATAATTAGGGTTAGAAGAGATCTCAGGAGGTCATCTAGTCCAACCCCATGCTCAAAGCAGGACCATCCCCAACTACATCATCCCAGCCAAAGCTCTGTCTAGCTGGGTCCTAAAAACTTCCAAGGATGGAGATTCCACCACCTCTCTGGGTAACCTCTTTCAGTGTTTTACTAACCTCCTAGTGAGAAAAATCTTCTGAATATCTAACCTTAACTTCCCTTGCTGCAACTTGAGACCATTGCTCCTTAATCTGTCGTTTGCTACCACTGAGAACAGCCTCGTTCCATCCTCTTTTGAACCCACCCTTCAGATAGGTTCAATCCCCTCTTAGTCTTCTCTTCTCTAGACTAAATAAGCTCAGTTCCCTCGGTCTTTCCTCATAAATCATGTCTCCTAGCACCCTCACCATTCGTGTCGCACTCTGCTGGACTCTCTCCAATTTGACCACATCATTTCTGAGGTGGAAGTCCCAAAACTGAACACAGTACTCCAGATGTGGCCTCACCAGTGCTGAGTAGAGGGGAATTATCACTTCCCTTGCCCTGCTGGAAACACACCTACCAATGCAGCCCAATATGCTGTTAGCCATCTTTGCAACAAGGGCACACGCCTGGCTCATATTCAGCTTATTGTCCACTGTAGCCCCCAGGTCCTTTTCTGCAGAGCTGATGCCCAGGCAGTCAGCCCCCAGCTTGTACTGGTGCATGGGACTTTTCCATCCTAAGCACAGGACTTTGCACTTGTCCTTTTTGAACCTCATCAGTTTTCTTTTGGCCCAACCCTCCAATTTGTCTAGGTCATCCTGAATCCTAGCTATGCCCTCCAGTGGATCTATTACTCCTCCCAGCTTGGTGTAATCTGCAAACTTGCTGAGGGTGCACTCTTCCAGGTGGTTGATTAAGAGACTGAACAAAACCTGCCCCGGGACTGACGCTTAGGGCATTCCTCTTGATACTGGCTGCCAACTAGACATTGAGCCATTGATTACTACCTTCTGAACCCAATACCCCAGCCAGTTTTCTATCCATCTTACAGTCCATTCATTTAGCCTGTACTTCCTTAACTTGCCTCTGAGAACATTGTGAAAGACCATATCAGAAGCCTTGCTAAAATCAAGGTATACCACATCCACTGTTGAGAAGCCTCAGTTTAGAGGCACAGAAACATATGTCTTTAGCTGTAAGAGGGGAAAAAAGTGAACTTGTGGACACAGCAACATGATTAAAATATATTTCTTAACATGAATGGTTCCTTAGATTAAGACTTAAATCTACCACTCCCCTCCCCTCCCCCGTTATATGGCTAAGTAACACTTAAGTGGTAAACATTAGCTGCATATGTGGAATTACGTGCATTTTAGATCCTACTTCCCTTTGCAACTCATCTTGCCTTCTTAGCAAGCTAGAAGGGATCCAATCTGGCAACTTAAACTCTGTTGTGATCCTAATTCCCTCAGAAAGGCATGTAACTATGCAAATATATTTTCCAGCAGGCCAGTGTATGGCCTAGAGATAAGGAAACTTTGATTAAAGCTGCATAGTTTCATAGTTGGTAGGGTCAGAAGGGACCTGAGCAGATCATCAAGTCCGACCCCCTGCCATGGCAGGAAAAAGTACTGGGGTCAAACGACCCCAGCAAGGTGTTTGTCTAACCTCCTCTTAAAGATCCCCAGGGTAGAAGCCAGCACTTCACTTGGAAGTTGGTTCCAGATCCTAGCCACCCTGACTGTGATGTAGTGCCTCCTGATGTCTAGTCTGAATCTACCCTCTGCCAGCTTGTGACCGTTATTTCTAGTCACTCCTGGTAGTGCTCGAGGGAACAGGGACTCCGCCAATGCCTGCTGGTCACCTCTGCCTAGTTTGTAACAGGCCACTAGATCCCCCCTCAGCCTTCTCTTGTGGAGGATGAACAGGTTCAGGTCCCATAGCTTCTCCTTGTAGGGCCTGCCCTGCTGCCCCCTGATCATGAGGGTGGCCCTCCTCTGAACCCTCTCAATGCTGTCCACATCCCTCCTGAAGTGCGGCACCCAGAACTGGATGCAGTACTCCAAATGCAGCCTGACCAGTGCCGCATAGACGGGGAGCATCACCTCCTTGGATCTGCTCGAGATGCACCTGTGGATGCATGACAATTTGTGGCTGGCCTTCCTGACCGCATCCCCACACTGTCGGCCCATGTTCATTTTGGCATCAATAATGATTCCAAGATCCTTTTCTGTCTCTGCACTGACAAGAAGGGAGTTCCCCAGCCTGTAGGTATGCTGCTGGTTCCTCTTCCCCAAGTGCAGCACCTTGCACTTGTCAGTGTTGAAACCCATTCTGTTCTCATCTGCCCTCCCCTGTAGCCTGTCTAGGTCCAATTGCAGCCTATTCCTCCCTTCTAGCATGCCCACATCCCCCCACATCTTAGTGTCGTCAGCAAATTTGAATAGGGTGCTTTTTACCCCCTCGGCCAAGTCATCGATGAAGAAGTTGAACAGTGCGGGCCCAAGGACCGAGCCCTGGGAGACCCCACTGTCCACATCCCTCCAGGTCGAAAATGACCCATCCACCACCACTCTCTGGGTGCGGCCCTCCAGCCAGTTAGCAACCCATTTGACTGTGTAGGTGTCAATGCCACAGTCCCCTAGTTTTTTAATGAGAATGGGGTGAGAGAAATTGTCAAAGGCCTTCCTCAAGTCCAGAAAGACTATGTCCACTGCTACCCCTGCATCTAAGGATTTTGTGACCTGGTCAAAGAAGGCCACCAGGTTGGTCTGACAGGACCTGCCTCTAATGAACCCATGTTGGTTGCCCCTAAGCATACCTCCCCTGCTGGCCCTTCATGGACATGTGCCAGGATATTTCTCTCAAAAAGCTTACCCAGGATTGAGATAAGAGTAACTGGCCTATAGTTTCCTGTGTTGAAGGTTCAGCTCTCTTTAGTTGAGCGAGGCCTGAGATCCTGGGTTTCTCACTCTCACCACCACACTATTGGGATAAAAGTTGGGATGGCCTCTCCCCCAGATGCTTCTTTTATGATATACAGTAGGGTTGTCCAACTGGTAGCCCCTGCGTTCCCACCCAGCCATTGGAATTGTCCATGTTTTCTTCCTCTAGATATTGCATTCTTCTGCTTCTTGGGCTGCATGTGCAGTCTAGAAAGAGGGGTTGTGCGCATGGCCTCTGCACTGGGGAAAAAGGAAGAAGAGTGCCAGGCTGCTTCTATGGCAAGAGGGACTCCAGAGTCTGCGACCCCCTAATATCCCAAAAGTGGAAGCCCTTACCTGCCTTCCAAGGGGGGAGTAAAACCTCAAAATTTTGTTTATAATAAAAATGTATTTAAATAGTAAAATGTGTGTACATACACAAACACACACGCACAGAGCCAGGAGAAAAAGGAGTTGAAACTATAAACATTTCACTATTCTGTTGTAGTGAAGTAAATGTAGTTCTTTGAAACCAATTGTATTAGGACCTTTGTTATGGTATATACAGACTTACAGAGTGAACCAAGCTTAAATTGACTAAACACATTCATTGTTTAACAGGTTCAATAATTCTGTGATCAATAAAGATAAAAATGCTGTCTTTTGCTATTTTTTCTGAACCTTTTTCAATGAGAAGAGTGGAAAATAAAAATCAATGGGTTCAGAATTTCTCTACTTCTGGTAGTCAAAAAGATGCAGAAAAAGTACACAAAAGGGTCCTATCACACACAAAATGACTCCATAGTCACTTTATATACCCTTATATATCCATCATGGGGTTTTACTTAAATTCAGAGTTCTGTGGGCTGGAAAAAAGGGGGAGGGTCAGGTGGGAGCCATCCTTCAGCCCTGCAATAGCTCTGGGTAGAAGTAGTAGAGATAAAGCAATTTGATGAAAAATATTTGCTGAACCTCATGTGTTCCTTTCCAAGGTAAGAAGAAAAGATGATAATGTTTTATTCTAAATGGAAGGGAAAGTAACCACCCTTGGTAAAATTTCTCTGCTCCAGAGTATTTTATAATCTGATTAATAATTTTAGAAGCCACTGTTAATAAACATGTAGCTGAAATACCTTGAAAATAAGATCTAGATTCTTTATATATGAAATTATCATATTTAGGATATTGCTTCTGTCTTCAAATACATGTTTTTAGATTTGGCACTCATTTTAATAGATTCTTAAATTAGATGTTTGCGTTGCACATCAGCCAAAGCTGTTCAGTTTTATCCAAATATTTAAATTTTCAAAATCTGGGGACACTGGATTATAGTATTTGGTTTTATTCTTCTTCTACCCAAAATAAAGATCTAAAAACAAATGATTTTTTTACTCTTAATGGCATCTACAAGATTTCCCCTTGTTGTCTCCCTAAATTATCTTTTGTAAAATACTCAATAATTTGAAAGAACAGTTCCCTAAAACCCAAATATTAATTTTAATTATCCTCTGTAGAAATGTTATCAAGAGTTAGTTCAGCTTTATCCCTAAAGTAGCTTTCAGTTCATGCTTTCAATTACATTTTCATTACAGTGAGATTTTTGTGATGGGACCATTAGTAAAACATTTCCATTGTTAAACTTACTAAAAAGAATTCTAATTTAAAGTAATTTATTTCAACAGTAATAATAAAATAGATCAAATTCTACACTCAGTTTCATAGCCTCACTCATATTCATGTAGTTGCACACAGCATAAGTCAGGTAAAATTCAGTTCTTAGTAGACTGATAACCATTACCCATGTTCAAGGAAACTTCAAGTTAAATTGTCTATTTCCATATCTTTTAACATGTAAACTGGCTTTCTTTTCAGCATGAAGAACAAACATAACAAAGTTCTAGCACTGACCAAAAGATGTTATCTAGTGGTATACAATTTCTACGTAAAGTTTAATACTTCTGTCCACTTCTAGACAGGAATTCTTGAAAGTTTTCTTTACTTTATGTACTTACAGGGATAGCAGGCCCCACACCAGCACTTGAAAAGATATGAAAATTACACCACAAAAGATAAAGCTTACTAGATAAGGTCAGTGCTCAGAAGATGTTGACTATAGACTCTGCTTTATTAAAAGATTATATGTATTACAGCATAGAACTACAATAGTTTCTTTAGTACCATGTATGCAAGAGTTCAAGAGGAAAACAAATTGAGGATTAAGGGAATAAATGGGTTAATAAAAATGTTGTGTGAAAAGAATAAAAAGGGAATAAAAAATATCAAAATGGAAATAGTTTGATATCTCTGCTTAACCTTTTCTTGGGCTACATACCCTTTTAAGATGCGAACACTGTGAATCCTCATGATTCAGTGTTATGGATTATGAAAAATAGTGAGCCCTTTAGATCCCTACAGCCTCACTCTAACCTGCCCAGGAAACAGAGAGATGGTAGAGTTTTCTTCATTTTCCTTCCATTTATATTATCATCTTACCTTCTGCCTTCCCAATTCCTCTTTAGGCATACCCTCTAGAAGTTCACCACATACTCCTCAGGGCTCTGTACACCTCGGTTTGAAAATGCTGGTCTATGGCATCTTTAATGATAGTTTAACATATCTCCTCAGATCAGTTAGGATAATTATAATTTTAACCAATCTGTCCCATGATCTCTCTCATTCATCCAGCTATTAGCCAATCTCACTGTTTCACTTCTGATTAATGAAGACATTTGTCCTTATTCTGAGAGAATATAATTTCCAACTGTAAAAAAGGACCATCCCGGGGCCAGTCTAAATGTTGGTCCACCCACTTGTTTAAGGCAATCTACCCGCCTGCCTCTCCTGCCACACCTTTGATGCATCTTTGTGTTGTTCCCAGGCAGAAGGCTGCCTATTTAATTGCCCAGATGCCAGGGGTGTATACACTGCTCCATACTTCTCCTTAAACTGTGTCCCATGCCTCGCAGCTGGCATCCATGTCCACAAACTCCCCCAGCCCCTTAACTGGCCTCACCCAGCCTAACCTGGGCCTCAGGCATCCTCAAACTCACCTGAACCTCATACCACCCACACTTAGGGTGTGCTCCCCTAGCCTTTCCCCTCCATGGGGTCACCTGCAAGAGAGCTGGGACTGAGGTTAGTGCCCCATACATGTCCTTCACTGGGGATGCATAGGTGTGCCATTTCCTGGAAGCTGCCCTGCCACAAGCATCTCCACCACACCATCCTCCCCAACAGAATGTAGTTTTAGGTCATGCTCCAGGACCCGGAACCTCCACCATCCCCGTAGTTCCTACCTTGAACCTCCAAGCTGTTCTGGGAGCAGGAGCTGGCTGGGTGGTGTTGCTTCTTCGGCCCCCCTGAAGGAACTGCCCACCCTGCTCTGGGGCCTAGCCATATACCCAGGCTCCCAGCCCTTTCCACAAATCAGGTGGCCTCCAGCTTAACATATAACTACCTGATTGGGCCTGCTCCCATTTGCAGGCTGCTTACTGCCTGCCCAAATCCTTTTGAATGACAAGCACAACCTGTGCTTAGGGTGGCCATCATAAAGGACAGTCCAGTTGTCCTCTGTCTTCTATTGATATGAAACAGGATGCCTTGATGTCCTCTTTGTTTTTCCTTACAATCTGCCAAGGAACAGAGTCAAGGTAGGGCTGTGACTCAGGCCAAGGACAAATGTGCATCTGTGTTACAACTGCCACAGCACTTTGGAGCATTGCAAACATTTGTAACACAACAAATACTGTTGTAATACTGAAAACAATATCCATCCACAGCCTCAGATACAGGTCACAGTTCTGCTTTAGCTCCTTCCATTCTGCATGGAGGATGTTAAATTACATCTACTCTTTTCCTGGTGCAGCCTGTTTCATGCTCTGTGCTTGCTAGTGCAATGGATACACAGAGTCAACACTCCATCCATTCCCAAGAAACTGGTGCAGAAGAAATAACAGTGCTTGTACAGCAGAAATCCTCCCCCCAACCCCCATATTGAGTGTCTGACATTTTATCTAGCGTTTATAGA
Source organism: Alligator mississippiensis (assembly GCF_030867095.1). Taxonomy (NCBI): domain Eukaryota; kingdom Metazoa; phylum Chordata; order Crocodylia; family Alligatoridae; genus Alligator; species Alligator mississippiensis. Next base: position 104,340,444 of record NC_081828.1, read on the forward strand.
GCTGTACAGTATTATCTTTAATTTCTCCTTTTTTAAAGGTAATCATGGTCATTAATGGTCAATAAGGATGTGGACAGATTGGAAAGGGTCCAGATGTGGGCAACAAAAGTGATTAGAAGCATGGGAAGCAAGATATATGAGGAAAGGCTTAAAGAAGTAGGGTTATTTAAGAAGAGAAGGCTTAGGAGAGATTTAACAACAACTTCAAATACCTGAAGGATGATAACACAGTGGATAGATATGGGCTTTCTTTGTTGTCCCAGGGGACAGGATTAGAAGTGTACCAAACCCCCAAACCCCAGGAACTGACACAGAGAACCACCAAAGGAGGTTTCCACTTTTATACAGGGATCCTGGGAATTAGGGTCACAAGCCAATGGGCAAAGGCAGGGTGGGCAATTATCTTGGCTGAGAGACAACTTAACAAGTTTTGGCAAGCTATTGAGGGCTGCACACACAAAATCTTTCAGAAGATATCCTTTTAACAAACTATAGATAAAAATATCATATACTAAAAATAAGCATCTAACATATTTTAATTTTATTTAAAAAATATTTGTCCTGATTTATGTTTTTTTGAGCAGTGTATATAGAGACAATTAAATAACAGCTCAAAATATAGTCTTACTTTTGTATATTGCGTGTGGGGAGGGTGGGGGGTGCCTGTGCACTAGGTCCCGCGGGCCAGCCAGGAGTGGGTGGAGGGAAGGGTGGGGCAGGGGGTGTGTCCAGCAGAGCTTGCCCTGGCAGTGCAGATGTGTTTCCCCCAACTACATCTGGCCTGTGGCTGCCCCCATAGTGCTCTGCAAGGGGCCAAGCCCTCCCTGCTCCATATTCCTGCCCACACTCTCCAGATGGCACTACCCCAGCTCAGGCCAGCATGCACAGTTTCCCACTGGGGCTTCTCCAGCAGCTGCCCAGGTACTGCTTGGCTCCCCACCCGCCACCTCTAGCAACTCCTCCTCCTTCTTCCCCTTCTGTGCTGCTCTGGGCAGCAGGTAAAGTGAGTAATCCATGGGAATGTATGCCAGGCCAGGAGATGCCTAGCCAGGCAGGGAGGAAGCTAAAGCTGGGAGGCTTCTGCCCCAGCATGCGGGGCTCTGGCTCCAGCTCCCAGCTGTCTTTCACCTACTCCTTCTGTTTGGCATGATAAGCAGCTGCGGGCTGTTACGCCTCAGCTCTGTATTCTTGGGCAACCCTGGCACAGGATGCAGTCTGTCTGACTCACAAAGGACTCACCCCCCCCTCCCTCCCCTCCTCTACCTAAATGAAACTGATTAAGATGCAGTGAGAGACGCACCTAAAACTCTCCAGATAAGGGTGATAAGAGTGAAACCACTGCCCTAGGTCTCATTTACATCCGAGATGGAACCAGATGACCATTCATTTACATGAGAGATGGAAAACAGAAAGCCTGAAGCAGAGACTGCAGTGAATTCTGGGACCAGAGAAGCAGGAGAGCGCTGCATAATGGGGAATCTGTGCTTCCAATGTTAATCAACCCATGTTCACACACACCCAGCTCAGCATTTACCAGACCAGTTCTAATCTGGATTTGCTAAGGACTTTTCTCCCCCCCAGACACACACACACAGCTCTAAGTTTAATAGGCATCTCGGGCCGTACATTCCTCGGTCCCACTATAGGAAGCCTATTTAAACTTGATTGACTAAAACTTGGTTGCCGGGTTAGGGAATGCTGAGGCAAGAGACCAAGTCAGAGGGGGTATGGGCAACATTTGAACAATGGTTAAGGGTTCATCACAGCATCCAGCCTGCTGGAGCCCTAATCCCAGGTGTTGTCGTATCTTTCCCGAGACGACTGGTGGAAGTCCTCTCCACAAAAGGTTATGAGCACCCCAATAATTGCTTTAAATGTGGAAAAGTCATGCTAAGCTGAGGCTTGTGCACAACAAGTAAAAATCCAAAATTCTGATGCTGCAAGCTATCTATTGTTCCTGAAGAAACCATGAGATATCCCATCAGTATATCTGCCATTCATAGGAATTGGGTTACTCCCTAATCTTGTGTTTCCTGATTATCAATCAGTTTCCTGAGATGGTCCAAACCAGATAACCCCTTGTCAATAGAAAAGACAATGATTTATACTACTGAGGGTGCTTCAAAGCAGCTGAACTGAGGGTATAAAAATCTGTAAGTGTGTGTGCTTAAAAGAAAAAAGAAAGAAAGAAGAAGAAGAAGCAGGAGGAAAGAGGGAGAAAAGGAAAGAAGAAGAAAACTCCTGTGCTGACACCATCCCCTGTCGTTCTTGGGACGCTGGAAGAACAGATCATCTCTCTCTTCAAGGACTGTGCTACGGACTGTGCCTGTCAGCTTTGCAGCCTGAGTACCATGGACTCGGTGAGATTCCCAGAGTTCTCTCTCTCCTCTCTAGGCATAAACTTCTGAACCTGAACTGTATCAGTTAAACTTGAGCTAAGTTTCCCCAAATACTTAGTGAAACCAGGGTATTATTGACATTGTTTGTGTTTGTTTTTCTTTTGCATGTCTATTACTACTAGTACTATTATATATTTCATATGCTTAGCAATAAATATCTTTTATAGGCAAACTGGTAGTAATTGGGTGTATTTTTCCTTCTCTGCTTCTTTTTCCTCCCGTGCTCTGCAGCAACGCTTCTTTTACCTATGCTAAAGATCCCTGTGAAGCCTAAATTATTGTGGGGTCTGCTCATCAAGAGGCCAAAGATTGGGATGTGCTGAGTTTGAAACACATAAGGGGATCAGCTTGTACAGGCTGATTGACCCAGTTTGACTCAGACATGCCCTTATAAACTGAATGCTGGCCCATGAGGGTGTCAGCTGGACACCCAGCTGGATTCAGAGGGATTCTGTTTACCTATGTGCTTGTGTTTGACTGCATTTTATTGTTGCTCTTATGAACTGATTCTTGGCATATGAGTGTGTCAGCCTGTCCATGCTGATCAGCCCGGCCAGGTCAGGCGTGTCACGTTAATTTGTGTGTGTTTTTTGTGTATGACTGATTTGGTGACTGGAGGAACCCAGTCCCATTGAGATTGAGTCCTGCAAGATAGCTCCACTGGGGGTGAGGGCTTGCAGAAGGGAGAAATACAGCTCCGTATAGTAACACAAGCAGCACATTGACAGAATCACCAAGACCCTAGAAACTATCCCTAATAAATGAGCACACCCCAAAGTAATGGGCAAATTTGGTAACAGGGCAGCTGAGTGGGTGGAAGGTGACTGGGAGTTGGAACCCTATGCACTGGGGTAGGAGCTGACCACCTGCAACTTCCCCCAACACCCCCCCAACTGGCTGGGCATGTGATGTCTGGACCACATCCCCATGGTTGCTGCTCTTCCCCATGCTACTTGCTGCCCACAGTGGATGCAGTGCAGCAGTAAAAGGAGGAGCTGCTGGAGGTGGGGAAAGCTGAACACTATCTGGGCAGCTGAAGCTGCACTACCAACAGACCTGCTGGGAAGTTGTGCCAGAGCCAGGGCCCTCAGTGGGCAGGGACAGGAACAGGAGAACAGGCTGCCCTGGGCAGGAGTGGGCAGGGCTCAGCCCCATGCAGAGTTCCATGGGCCAATACAATCAATTCGTGGGCACCTGCCCATCGGCTGGATCCAATCAGTTGGCAGGCTGGATCTGGCCCGCTGGCCAGACTTTGCCCACCTTGGGCTAAGGAGATTGGGAAAAGCACAGATAAGTAAACAGATAATAAATGTCACTGGGTGATACTACCCAAGAACAGGTAACAGATAGGGAGTTGTATTGCATGCTACAGTTCATTTTCTCAGTCCCCTGGAGGCTTCTGGGAGTTACAGTTAACACCATGGTATATATATTTGAACAACTTTAAACCTTCTCCACAACCCCAGAGGGACTTCAAACTCTGGTCCCAAAACACTTAATTGCCACCTATCTGGGCTTCATGTCTGCTACAGTTCACAGTCCTAACTGCTTTCTGCTTTCATGCCACATGCCTATTCTACCCCTCCCCACCCCATGTTGCTTCTTTTGCTTCCTCTCATCTTGTGCAGCCTTCTGGGAGTTGTAGTGCATGCTACCAAGCATTTTCTCAGTCCCCTGGAGCCTTCTGGGAATTGCAGTTCACACTAGAGTTCCTTCCTCAAGTCCCCTGGAGGGTTTTGGGAGCTGTAGTTCACTTTATAACATTAAAGTACATTACAGGAGCAATAGCCTTAAGCAGCAGCAGGGGAAATTTAAGTTGGAGATTAGGAAGTACTTTTGATTATGCAGGGCAGTCAAACATTGGAACAGGCTACCCAGAGAATTTGTGGAATCTCCATCCCTGGAGGTTTTTTAAGAGCAAGTTAATCATTTGGCTTGGTTTAGTCCGAGGTGATCCCATTTTGAGCAAGAGGCTGGATTAGATGACATTGTGAGGTCCCTTCCAGCCCTACTTTTCTGTGATCTCTGTAACAGTTTTTCTTTTATTATAGAGAAACCTAAGCTGACTCATAATTGAGTACTTGATTGGGGGGGGGGGGGGGGTTGAAGGTGACTGCATCTAGCCACAAATAATAATCTAATGAAAACCTCATCATGCACTGTCATTCATAATTTAAAAGCATTTTGGCATAAAACAGCATTACTCAAAGGCAAATGCATAAGAAACAATGATTCATGAGAAAGATAGCTACTGAGAATACTTACTGATATTATACTGTTTTCTACAAGTAACTAGCATTTTTAAAGGTTTTTAGATAAATTAAGTTTTTCACAATTGGAAAATAGTTTTTTCTACATAGTATTTAGATGTTTCATTGCTTCATGATTTTAAGAGTAAGATCAAATAGGCTAAATTTGATGGTAATGAATTGTGTTGACAACTTGGCAGTTCAAAATTTGGAGACCAAGCCAAGGTTTCCTTTAAAAGGTGACCCTGCAATTATGGAAGCATTTGTGCTAATTTAAATTGAAGCCATGATACATTTGCTGTCCCCCATTCCCCAAACCATGGTAGGATTCTACCGCACCACCAGCCAATCAGATCCAAAGACTGAAGATATATAGATTATATCTAATGCTAAAAATGCAGAACAAAATGGTTTTGAGTTTTTACATGTGTATTCTTGTTTACTGTAAGTGATAAGACTGCTCTCACACATTCCAGATGATGTAACAGCGTTACATACTACAACTCAGGAACTTCTAATTTTTTGTACCAGTGATAAAAGTTCTAATTTATAGATGTTAACAGAAGATTGTAGGATTTGGGAATTGGGAGATGGCCCCTCAAATAGAGAGCAACTATCTAGTCAGTTATAGACAAAGAGTTTGCAAGGGTTGCCTACTACGCCACAATTGAAGTTTGCTGTTTAGTCCTTTTCATTTATGTACAACTGTGGGTCCTGGCACACATTACAATTAGGACATGAGTAATATGTAAATAGTAGTAACCCAGCCACACATTAAAGCCAATTTATGGCATGATAATATAGCAAATGCACCAGAAATACATTCCATATATAACATGAATCCTCTTTGTGTCTTGTTTGTATCACAACTTAAATTGAAGGTGTTGCATGTTGGGGCTGAACCATGAGAGATCCCAAAGCTCAGCTGAGCTTGGGAACTTGACATGAGGCAGCTCCAGGTTCAAGACAGCCATCCCCTACTCAATCAGTGGGATCAGGATGTGGGCAACCCTGGGTCCTGGATCTGGAAAAGAAGACAGAGACAGAGCAGGTGCTGTGAGCCCAACATCAGGAAGCATTTCCCAATCTCATTTTCACTGTGCTTTAGAGAACAAACGTGCCGATGAGCCCTGCACTGCATGCCTACTGAGCACCTCTCTGCTCCTAGAAGTGGGGCATCACTTTACAGTGTGGGGCATGGGAAGCTAGGAGCTCCCAGATCCCTGTGTCCCATACCACAGGTCATGGTGCACAGGGACCTTTAAAAAGCATGCTGAGGCATCCTCTTTGCCTGGTGATTTCAAGATTCCACTACAGCTTTGGCTTGGCTGTTGGGGTGTATGGGATCAGAGGATCACAGCAGGCTTTCCAGATCCCAGTGGGAAAAAATCTCTTCAGCTCCCACCACCTGTGCCAGGAGGCTCTGATCCCTCATACCTGGCAGCCTGGCCAGAGATGCCAGGTGTAGGGTTTTGACAAACAGCTAATTGTTGGTCTGACTCAGACACCTTTGGTCTTGAACCAGACCCAGCACACTCCAAGCCACAGGCATACCAGAGCTGGTTCTAGTTCCTGGTGCAGTCCTGGTGCTAGAGCTGACAATTATATGATTTTCAGCTCCAGCTGCACCTGTTGGCACTCCTCCTTCAACTTGTCAATGTACGGGGAGCCTGGGGTTATGTTTATGAACCTGTGCCCACTCCTCCCCCCTGCCATAATAGCAAGTAGTAATGTCATGTGACGGGCTGGCTGGTGGTGACTTAGCCCAGGGGTTTTGAAAGGGCAAAAGATGATTGGAGGACTTGGTATTCCCTTTCCTTACCAATCTGGTAATGATTTGGCCCAGGGGTTTTGAAGGGGTAATGGATGATTGGAGGACTTGGGATTCCCTTTCCTCACCAATCAGGCCCCAGAGACTCACCCTCCATGTCCCCCAGAGGGGGATAAAAGGGACAGCACAGATGACTCAGGGAAGAGACCAGCGAGGGACCATGAATAAGGAGCTTCAAAGAGCTGAGCCAGCAGGGCAGGAGCAGTTGCCTTAAAAGAGCCTGAAGGAGTGGGACCTGCAGGTAGCAGTTGGACCCTCAGCAGCATGGCGTGCAGCCAGCAGGAGAGGCTTTCTGCTGGGCTCCAGGATCCCCTACAAGAGGCTGTGGCCAGCAGGAGAGGCTCCCCCACTCCAGCAAGGATCTGAGCAGTAACCTGAGAGGTCCCCAGCTTGGCTTCCAGCTCCTCCAATCAGAGGCCAGGCAGCTCGATGTGAGGCTAGGGCTCCAGGAAGGTCAAGACCCCTAGGAGCTTGGAGCAGTACTACCAGTGGTGGCTGTATAGCAGCATTTCTATCTACCATGTGGAAGATCCAAGTTCAAGTCCCAGCTGGGGTGACTTGGGGTGAGTGAGCTAATAAGAAACAAATCTTCTTGCAGTGGAAAGGGGCCATTGTGCTTTCCCCCTTTCTCCCCCTCCAGGTACCTAGGCCTTATATTTCCTTGTATTTGACATTTTGTATTTTGTGCCTTTTTATATTTTACCATCCAGTATTGTTTGCTCTGCTGTTTGTGTTTTATATTTTGTAGAGAGAAACAACCCCCCCCCCCCCCCAAAACAAGAAAACCTAACTGACTTGATGGAATTATGTAGCAGAATTTCATTTCACAATATTTCAATAAGTGTTTCTTTTAAATTTTTAAACAATTTATTTTTTAAAAAAATCAATACATTGTGTTATAGAACTGCTTATTATATTACATATATAGTACACCATTTTAGAATTATAAAACAAAAAGGTATTTCACAATTTAAAATTCGAATGTTCAATTCCAGAAAGGTAACAGAGTATTGCAACAATTATCAGATTGTTCTTTTCCATTTTTCCAATGGAAAATTTGGTACAAAACATGTTTTGCTTTAAGTAAATCAGCATTTTTAAAAATAGTAAAACATTCTGCTGGGTAAAGTCCAATCAGCTTTATTTATTGCCTAGTCTCAAATCAGAGAATAGCCTCAGACTGGTAGTTTCAATGGCATTTTAATTTATACCACAGAAATTTAAAGACCAACAGAAAAGATGCACTAAAAATAAGGGAAGGAAAATGAGAAACTAAGGCACGATGGACAAAAACAAAAGAAGCAAAATAAAGAAACTTTATACTATTAAACAATCACAGTAGCAATCATAATACAGTTGAATTTACTTTAGAAAACAACAGCAAAAGTGAACGTTGGGATAACCATATTCCCTTGTCAAGCAATCAAGTGTCTACGGAAAAAACTTGTCTAAGGAAAGGTAGGACTTTCTTTAGACAAGTGAAAGACATTTTCTCCTTCAGAATGGTTTACCCCCACTTTACATACCCCAGACATATTTCAAGGTAAGGTAGTAAACAATATTCATAAGCCATTTCTGTATTCAGTTTTTTTTATCCTCAAAAAAAGTTGTGTAGTGTATTTGAAGATACTATGTAGCACCCAGCCATTATTCCTCATACACGCTGCAGACAGAACTGACATTTTTCACCCTTTCTGGCCATAGAAAGTGGTCTATAGCTGTGACCAAACACAAAATGGCTGCAGACCACTTTAAAAAAAACCAATTGGATGAAAATCTGAATCCTCACTGCATGAGGGAGCAGAGGGAGTTTGGTTTGAGGTTTTGTCAGCTCCCCCACACATTGGGGAGTCTCCAATTTCACTACTCCACCTCCATTGCAGACTGGGGAACCCCTCGAACAAGGTCCCTCTGCTCCCTTCCCCCCCCCCCCCTCTCATTCTGAAAACAGCATGGCTGGCAGGGAGGAGGGACTGTTACTAGGGGAAACTGGCTTTAGGCTGCACACAGCAGCCAGATTCCCCTCCCCTCCAGAACCAACACTGAACTTCTTTTTGGTCTAGGGGATTGTTGTAACTCAGAACACTTCCTGCATAGCGTTCTCAATGATAGCTAGGAGCTGCACTTCTGTCTGCAGCCACAGTATACTAAGAATGAGTAAGTGGGTCACTTACTCTGCTGCCTTAGGCCAATCAGCTTCACTCTTAGCTTCTGAGACTAGTCTTATTTTTCATGAAAACAGCCTACAGCTAAACACAAAATAATCCAAAACCCTCTCTTCTTTCCAGACATTAGGAAAAAGAAGGCATGTTGACTCTGGGCTTCTTCCCAGAAAGCAACTTACCCTCTCATTTCCTAAAGAACTCACCTCCTAGAGTTTGTAGCTCTATGCTCATTAGCTGGTCATCACTTCATATCAGCCCCAAGACTCCCACGCTAGCAAATTACTATCTACTGATCCCTTGCACTGGGTTCCATACCCTTAATGAGTCAACCAACATCCATACCATACCATATTTTATGTGGTACATCTAGTTGTCAGAGTATACTGGGAGAGCATTAATATGTTGGCTCTTTCTCAAGAAAATTGACTTAGAATCATAGAAAATTAGAATTGAAAGGGACCTCAGGAGGTAATTTAGTCCAAGCCCCTACTCAAAGCAGGGCCATCCCCAACTAGACCATCTCAGCCAGGAGTTTGTGTAGCCAGGTCTTAAAAACCTCAAAGGATGGAGATTCCACAACTTCTCTGAGTAACCTGTACCAGTTTTACTACCCTCCTAGGCTAGGGACAGAAATTACACATAAACTGATTTATGTGATCAGAAACTGGATTAAACCTGTAACAGAAGTTCAGTGCACATAAACCCATTTCAAAATGGCTGAAACTGGTTTAAGATAAAATGGGTTGAAGATAGTATCAGAAGTAACTGATTTAGGTCAAACCAGTTTGTGAAGCTTCTCTCCTAGACTCCTTCCTGGCTCAAATTAAATCAGAGTCCTCCAGCACCCAGCATGCTTTGCAGCCCCAGCTGGGCTCTGCTATCTGCTCCAGAGAGCAGGGCTGGCCCCACCCCTCTCCTTAGCTGGAGCAGTGAGGGCTCGCTCACTGGCTTCACTGGCTGGCTCATTGCCCCACTCCCCCCAGGCAAATGCTGGCTGGGGTCCCAAATACTGTGGGGTAATAGCTTGGGCTTCCAGCATAGTGAAGAGCTGGCCCTTTCTCAGCCTTTTGGAAACATCATATATCATATGCTCTTTCAATTTATAAAAATAACCAGTAAGAGAAAATAAGAAGATAAGCATAATTAGAGCATATTCATGAAGCGACAGAACTCTGATGGTTTAATATTATGTCACTCATTTGCCCTAGAATCCTGAGCATTTTCAATAAATATTCTGTATCTTAGTTTCCCCACCTATAACATGTGTATAACCACACTGTAAATCTTTTATTTAATTAAATTGACATTTATGAAGCATTTCTGAGTCCCTACAATGGGAAAAAAAACTAGACAAATTCGAAGTTGGGGGGGGGACCCGCCTGTTATTAATAATTATTTTCTTATATGTTGCTACCAAAGTTGCCAAGGAAATATTCATATTTTATAGTGAAACCTTTCTGGTCTTGTGAATATGGTTTGCAGAATCAGGCTTTAATCATACTGTTCACATTACTTTGAAAAACTGTAGAATTTAATAGAATGTTATATACCTTCTATAAGTATAGAGCTTTTCTCTATCTTCAAAACTATTTTTTTTAATGCTACAGCAGGCATAGAATTCTCTAGGATTGTTCCAAAAAGGTTATTTTCTATTCTTTATTTAAGGTCTTTACCACGGGGAGTAAACTCTATCTGAAATAATTGATGTTCTCACACTTGTTATTTGAAAACATAAGATTAAATACCCTGCTAACATAGGCAAAAACAAATGCAAATATAGACTAGCAAGACCACAGAAACATGAAGAAATACACTTTCAACATAGTGCATGTCAGTTTACCATGAAACCTCTATTGAAGATAATGGGAATCACACAGCTAAATCCCCATGAACTGCTGTGAAAATGCATCTAGAAGAAGCAATAAGGTAGTCACATAAATTTTATTTTCAGTACCTTATTCCCAGGCAAGCATGGATATAAGCTATAGTTCTTCAGTGTAACCACAGAAGAGCCTTACTCAATAAACTCCCTTTCTCTCTCTCTCTCTCCATTGACATTCCAAGAGCAAGTAAATTTAACAATACAACAGGTTGCAGTCTCAACAATGAGTATCACAAAGGCTGAAAAACATACACACTGCATTTTAGAAGCTATTATTGGGTACAGGCAGATAAACTATTGATCCTGAATTTAGAAGCAGAAGAAATTTACCATGTCTGTGCTGCTGCTGTACAGTAACTACCCTTATAGACACTTACCCAACATTTGGTAAAAGTTAAATCATTGCAGTTTCATCCCCAAGACATACAAAGAGGCTGCTACCACAGACAATCTGAGTTATGGAATTCCTGACCTTTTTTTACCATGCAGTAAATAGTTCATCTTCCCATATAAATTGATTAATATTCATATAGAATCATGGGAATATGTGGTACTGTACTGACAAAGATACTGTTAGGGGCTGGGATTTTTAAAGAAAGTGCTTAAATGTCACTGAATATGATTTGGCTGCCTAATTCCTTCAGGTTCATTTCAAGTACACCGGAAATGATCTTACTGCAAGAAATTTATCATAACTGCAAGGAACAAGGGAGGGATGAGATGATCTCTTCAACTATCTTTTACTATCTTGCTTAGGTCTCAATCTAAGTAGCTTTAGTACTGAACTGTGCAAAATAGTTGTATCATTCTTACTTTTGCTCCCTACCTGTACAGGCTTCTGTGTTATGATTACATCACTGAGTTTACAAGAGATTATAGATCATGAGAAAAGTGTAAGAGTACAGTGGGAAATAAGAATATCTGGATTTGCACCTGTACATGAAAATGTCTCTACCTTCTCCACTGTTCAGGCAATGAGATCCACTTCATCTCAACAAGGGAACATTGACACTGCTTCCTCTGAGTTGCTTTCAAGAGTACTTTGCTTATTCCCCCTTATTCTTTATATGCCACAAAACAGACATTTATGGCCTACTTCACTACAAAGCATTTACAAAGGCAGAAGACTCCTGACATTAGAAGGCAAGCAATTTTTTGGTTGAAATAGGCATAATAAGATCCAACAGCAAGAAGATAAAGTTGAGGAAATCCTAAAACAAGTAAAGTAACTTTTACATGCATAGGTTATTAACCAGGGTTATTATATACCAGAACAGATTATCAAAGCATAGGGTCAATGTTCCATTACTTGATGTCTGTAAATCAAGACTGGATACATTTCTGAGAGAAATTTATCGTCAGTCCTAGGTAGGAAGTTAAATTATATGATTATACTTGTCCCTTCTTGTCTTAAAATTCTATGAGACGTGTGAAATTTGTGAAGACTGAAGTCCTATGTGTATTTAAAGAGGAAGTTTTAAAGTGCAGTGATCGTCCAAGATCGAACATAGCATCCTGTAAATATCTTGTGATACCACTCAATGGGGGACACATCTAGGGTGCGAAAGCTTGATTCATTTCTATTCAACCCCTGTTATTTCTTAGACTTCCCAGATGTACAAGGTAATTTAATCTGTGATTGTGATCTTTTTATACCTTTTATGAAATTACTTGTCACAATCCAAATCCCTTCAAACATAACATTGATTCATTAATACTAGTGTGTGATAGATGTTTCTGTGAAGTGGACTATAATTGTGAGTTGTGTGTGTGCAAGGAAGAGAACATGAAGCTTATAGGTAGAATTTCAGAGAGCTACACTGCAAACATAGATGTAAAAACTAGCAAAATGGATGATTTAATCTGTTCTTGATATTAAGAAACAAACATGGAGATTGTATTATTGTCACAAAATTCTTATTGTTTAGGTTAAATTTGCAGATTTAGTACAACTGATTTAGCATAATGCTTTCTTGGAATCTTGTACTGCCAAGTGTGTTCTTTGTAATGCATAAATCAAAAAGACATAAAAAAGACACTGAGGAATAACAAGACATAAAAATTCAGTCAATTCATTTCCTATGGAATAAGCTGCAGATCTGTCTGATGGCACTGCTTATCCATTACAGATGGAAAAATTGAGTTGGCAAAGGTGGATTTGTTTTTCAGTCAGCCAAGTGTCTCCACCTCTCTGGGGAGCAATTTTTTTAATGAATAGGTTGTCTCAGAACTTCAGATTAGGTAAACAATGGGGATCATTTATAAATTAAAAACAGAGGGATTTATTCTACTTATCTGTCTTTCATCTTTGCTTCGAGAAACTTTCCTTTCCTTGCTGATGAGGCAAGAACCCTTTTACAAAAGAGCCTGAAGAGATAATTAGGAAACTTCTGGAATTTCCAGCCAAATCCATAAGCAGAAGAGCAACAGCATCTGATAAGGAAAACAAGAGGCTCTTCCCCCATGCCTTTAAAATAGTCTCTTCAGGGTTCCTCTACCAAACACAGGAAGCTTCTATTAATCCTCCCACCCCCCTCCCAATTTACATAAAGAAAAGGGGAAGAAGTAGAGGTCTATCCCTCTCCCAGGCTGCCTCCATTCTCCTCAATGCAGGACAAGAGTAACATAACATAAAGAGTTAAGCTAATCTTTCTCTTTAAATGCCTTTCCACTATTTTAAGCAACTAAAATTGAAATATTTGTCAAGCAGAATAGTTCCTTGCCACATTTTCACTTCATTTGTCAACTGAGTACAAATTGGGGAGAGGCACCATTCATGTCTTGCTTTAGGGAGATGGCTAACAATATCTTATGTTGAGTGGTATAGAACAGCTAAAAGATAAAACTCACACCAAGGGGCATATTTTTAAAATGTTTAAAACCCTTTAATGGATGAAGTTTAAATTCCTTCATGATGGTTCAAAGGTAACTTTTTACACCACAATGAGACTCTGAAAGAGAGTTTTTTGATTTTTTTTTCCCATTCATTGTGGAAGAGAGGGGGTTTACTGGCTTCTGTGGGTGAGTAAGAAATATGGACCTGTGTTCTCATGTTACCATCTGTCAGAGCCAACAGTGGTATTAATGCAATTACATATGTGTACTTAGCACAACAACAAAGTCTGTCCCCAGCCCCTTTGCACAACTGAGTCCTTAATGTATTAGCATGGATGTATTCCAGAATATAAAAAGAAGACCCTATTTTGTCTAGTTATTACTGTGTAGTAGGAATATACACACCTATACCACTAATATTTGTACTATAGTAGTGAGAGGCCTCAAATTAGACCATGGTCCTTTTGTGCTACATCAGTAGTTTTCAACCTTTTTTCATTTGCGGACCCCTAAAAAATTCTCAATAGAGGTACAGAGCCCTTTTAATTGTAAGTGTAGGTGAAGACAGAATGGATAATTTTTGCCCAATCTGGCCCCTGAAAAAGCTCTACAGCTCTGACCAAACAGAAGTGCATGACTGCAGATTACTTTAAAAAGGCCTGACTGAGGTAGATTATGTTGGTTCAGATTAAATGAGGGTTCAGATGAAGATGCTTTAAAATGGAACACCCTTAGTAACTTCTGTCTGTGCATGCCTGAACAAAGCTTAGCACTGCTCCTGGTGTTGTTTTCAGAATGGGAAGAGGGAGAAGTCTCGGAAGGGAGATCTATTTTGGGGGAATCCCCAGCCATGCTGGAGTGGAGGGGCAGGTGAATTGGGAGGGCTCCAATCCACCTGCTCCTCCTCTCCAGCATGCTGGGAGTCCCCCAGAATGGACCTCCCTCCCTTGCCTTTTCCTCCTCCCATCCTGAGACAGAATAGGATACAGATTGCAGACATGGAGGCTTTTTCCCTGCACCAGCTCTGAATTGGAGCTGATCCTTCACTCTCCCGATCCAACAACTCATGTCTGTTGGCTTGGGAGAATTGGTCATACTTATGGAGCTTTCTGTGATGCACCATGAGTTGGACCAGGGAGCAACATTTTTGTCTGTGCCTTTTGGGTATTCATATACTTTGATTGATCATAATTATCTTTCACAGACCACTTAGACATAGGATGCCTAAAGGGCATCCTTAGGAAGCCTAAGGTCCATACCCAGGGGTCTGTGGACCACAGATTGAAACCACAGTGCTACATTGTATAAAACCCTTTGCAATTCTCTATTATAGTTAATTTGAAGAGGAAGACAATGCTTCACATTTCTCTCTAGTTGTGTGACTTGCTGGTGAGTGTGCATTATATGTCCATCCCTCACTTCCTCTCTAAGCCTGGATTCATAGAGGATGCAAAGCTGTTACAACCCAAGCTGGAAGTCATGGTACTGACCCAGTTTCAGCCAAGTTGTGAGTGTGTAGCTTTATAATTTCTCACTTTAAAAGAATGCTTCTGCTTCACATTGCTGAATATTAACTGGGCCCTTTGCTTTTAAAATAAAGCAAAAATATTTCTTAGTATAGCCTATTTACAATTTTACCCTAGAATAAATTTAATTGGCTATATTGCTAGAATTCAGGCTGCTGTTCTGCTTTTGGGATAGCAAGACCTAAGATAGGGATGTAAAGGATATGACAGTAATCTGGAGAGTTTAAGCTCTAGGCTTTACACTGAAAATACCACACTATATTCACCATTCTTATAATCCAATAACTTGTTGTGATAATATTTATTATTCCAGAAAGGTTTTAGAAACAGAAAATATTAATACATCCCAACTCTAGTTAAATTTAGATTGTGTTTTACCCATTATTTCATTTCAAAAGCAGTCTGTGATCAAAATGGTTATCAGGCCATGAAGGGACAACTGCATAAAGTGAAGAACTAACATTAATTTACAGTCATATTCTCTCTAATTCAGAAATAATGTAGTCAATGACTTAAAAGCAAACATTTGTGTGCTTCTAATTAGTGTGCAGTGCAAGTGGAAGACAAACTGAATCATCTTTACCAGTTGCCTTCGGGAAAGAAGGTTGATCTCCAAAGCCAAAGAAGGATTTGCTTTAGTAAGATTACAGACAAAAATCTATTATTTCTCATTTAAAATGAAATACATGTCCACAGGGTTTGGAGAGCATGGAGCTGTTGTGAACTGTATCCATTCTATCATCTTCCAACCCCACAGTCAAGTGCTTCCAAGATTGTTTAAGGGACCAACTCAGATGGGATACTCTTCTCCCAGCTCCCATAACATCATCATCAATTTTATTTTTATGTGAGGTTTTATCCACAGCACAGCATCTACATAACACAAATCTTAGTGTTAAGTACACTTACTCACACAAAGTGTATACATCTAAATAAACTCATCAACTCATGTAAGTACTATTTCAGGGAATTAAGGGCATGTCTACACTTTGTCCCTGATATTTGCAAGGAGCATTGCTCTTGATTACATCTGTCTAGCCTCACCTGATCTTACATGCCAAACTTGGAAATGTTGCAGGAAATCTGCTGTGGGGGTGCTCCCTCCAGCCATGTGGCACTTGTTAGAGACAGATTTCTCAAGAAAATCTGTAGGGATGGATGCCCCAGGAGTGGCTTCACTGCTGCAATTCCATGTTTCGTACAAATGAACAGGAGCAGGTTGGTGTGTCATGCTCAAAAGTGTTCCTACCAACAGGGACACAGTTGCAGAAATAGTTTGCAGAAATAGGTTTTGAAATAATAGTGTCTGTCTTGCTTCTAGTTTCAGAAAGGAATCAGTAGATTTTAAAACCAGAAGAAGTTATCAGGATCATCTGATATTAGCACCTCACACAATAATTTGTTCCTCAAGCCTATAACTGCTGTTCAAGTTGGAACATATCTTGTAAAAGTACTCAGTTTTCATGTACAGACTTCAAATGAAGGAGAATCTAACACTTCCTAGGAGAGTTGTTCCTGCACTGATTAATTATCTGCATTTAAAAATGACCACTTCAGTTCTCCTCTGAATCTGTCTAGCTTTAGATTCCAAACCTTAGATCTTGATATGCCATTTTCTTTGAACTTAAAGGATTTTTTACTACCAGGAAGCTCCTTTTTATGTAGGTTCCTATAGTCCACAATCAAGATAAAATTAGTCATTCACTGTAAGAGACAGGTTTTCTGTACATTGTACATTATTGTAAGGATTGCATCATTACAATCAATCATTACAATTCACAATTGCAATCAATTTACAGTTCACAATTACAATCAATTTACAATTCACAATTATAACCATTACAATCAATACAATGATTGTATCATTACAATTATATCCTTCTTTTCCAAACCTTGCAATTCTTTTTGACATGGGGACAGCAGAAATGGATTTCAAGCAGTCTTAGAATGTTGGGGCAACCAAAGCAGCTTACTTCTAACATATGTCAAATGTAAATTATATTTTTTCTTTATCTCACTACTATGCAGTAGGGATTGGGGGGCAAAAGGCTTAAGCAACACACCCCACACCTAGCTACTGGAGTCAGAATCATTGGAAAACTGATGACTACAGGGAGCTTTCAATCAGGCTGCATCTCACATTTCACTGTATAGAAAATGCATGTGTAGGTGTAAAAGGGGAAGTACTGCAGAACACAATCTTTTGTTACACATTCGGAATGTAGCCACATATTCTTTCAAATTATTCATTTACTGTTTGTAGACCTTTGGTGATGTCCTAATAAAGGACTTCCATAAGCATATCCAACTCCTCAGTCATTTCCTATTCGTGGACTTAACCTGGGCTCTAAAGAAATCATTCATTCCATACAAAGCTCCTGCAGAGGGCATCATACAGCGTACAAAATTGCAGCGACTATGTCACCAAGGTTGTGTTCTTCTTAGACCACAAGAAAAGGCCCCCTCTATCTGTGCAGCTACAATAATCAGAGCAGGAAGGCCTTAGAGGAATGAAAACTACCAACAATAAAATGTCCTAAATCTCTCTATAAGTATTTATAAAGTTGCTTCCTTAAACAACTGAATATCACACAATTGATTTACTTTTAAAGAAATCTTTCCAAACAACCATACACACCAACAAATGAAGTGATAAGTAAATATACAAATGTGCATATTACTTTATACATACACTCTACATCATATGAACTAACATATTAACACATTGGAGTTAAGCTTCTCTGTTACAGGGTAATTTTAATTCAGCTTATACAAATGCACTGAGGGCACTGCACTGCTAAAAAGTGAAGTGTGAAACACTGGACTCAATACTAATATATCAGCATGGGTGTATATTGGGAAAGTCATAAGAAAGTCCCAATCCATCTCTGAGTGGAGGTAAAAAAAGAACTTCCAGAAAGTTCTCTGACACTTGGCTTGGGTTCCTAATGGCTACAAATTATGCTGAAAGTCATTATTGCATTGTTTATACTCTTACTATTCATGTTCTTGTTAAGAAACACATCGCAGAAGCCTAAACACTAAATTAATATTATTTTCCATGTTGGACTATGTGCATATGGAGATAGTAACACATCATAACTTTAAATAATATAAAAGGATTAGTAAGAAATGAAAGCAGATGAGAGGGGTTTTTTTTGTCAATAATACTGCACTCCTTTTAATTGTAGACATGCAGAGAAACATCTCCCCTCCTAAATAAGCATAGCTACTGAGAAGGTGTTTTGGGAAAATATAATGAAGCAGTGAAACTCTGTTAAAGTGTTGCTTTCACCCTCCCAGGCTTGTTATGTTGTTTTTGTGACTTACTAGTTTCTAAGTGGTGCTACAAAGGTACTTCTGGAAAGCTGAAATGCTGCTGCTAAAGTGTAACATGTTAATTAGAAGCAGCTATTACAATACTCATGTGTCCAAGTATCTAGGAGCCTGCAGAGAAGATATGAGAAAGATACTTTGCTTGCAATTTGCTGTTTGCCTAAAGTGGTCCACCTACTACTTTCAATCTGCAGATATTTGGTTCAATTCACAATAAGGATAGACTTTTGTATATTTGTATAGAGGGATTTAGATTTGAGGAACTGATTTAATATTGCTGTCCACTAACTTTGGCCTCATAATCCACTAGATTAAGAATTGCCAGTTAGTGGCTAAGGTACTTTCAAAGTGCTCCATCAGCATTCAGAAAGCCACAGAACACATAGGGTTGGATTTCTCATTGGTCAGTGCTTAGACAGCTAGTTATACTTGTTCTTATATACAAGTTTATGCACCTCCGATTCAGTTAGTCTATTAGGTATCACTCTATCCTGTCTTCTGTCCAACTTCAGACCAACACAACTTACTACCTCTCTTTGTGCAACATGGTATAAAAGAGTATTTAATACCATTTTGTGAAGGTATAACAAAGAATTATACACAATGGAAAGCAATAAAGACTTTGTTTACTACAGAAAATGGAACATGGAAGCAGTTACCCAAATAGTTTTATTATGGAGGGATCATGTGCCATTCCCTTGTGAGGCCCTATTGCACTATTTCAGATTAATAAAAATTGCACTTCCATTCTACTGCTCAGGAGATCTTTGCTAGAAGAAAATGGTTTGGAGTAATTTATAGATGTTGACTTTTTTAAATAACTGCATCATAGCAAAAGCATGGACTGTGTCTAAGTGTTTATGTGGTTTTATGTCAGAAAAAGACAAAATGGCAATGTCAAGTGTTAGATCCACAACAGCAGAGTTAAGCACATGTACAGCAGTTCAAAGTCAGTGTCAGGCCACCTTTATCTGGCCTTACACCATTCTGGTGGCTACTGGTTTCCACTTAGCCACTGATGAAAGTTAAAGCAACCTTAACATTCTGATAGGGCTGTAATGGCACTTCAGATCACTGATCAAGCCCACTCCACCCCTTAGTATATCCTCTATTGAAAACTCATGGCAATCAGGAGAGGTCCCAGATGATTGGAAGAGGGCAAATATAGTGCCCATATTTAAGAAAGGGAAAAGGGAGGATCCAGGGAACTACAGACTAGTCAGCCTCACCTCAGTCCCTGGAAAAATCATGGGGCTGTTCCTCAAGGAATCAATTGCTAAGCACTTGGAGAAGAAGGTGATTAGGAACAGTCAGCATGGATTCACCAAGGGCAAGTCATGCTTGACCAACCTGATTGACTTCTATAATGAGATCACTGGCTCTGTGGACATAGCGAGATCAGTGGATGTGGTATACCTTGATTTTAGCAAGGCTTTTGATATGGTCTCCCACAATATTCTTGCAGGCAAGCTAAAGAAGTACAGGCTGGATGAATGGACTTTAAGGTGGATAGAAAACTGGCTGGAGCATCAGGCTCAGAGGATGGTAATAAAAGGGTGGACCTAGACAAACTGGAAAGACCTATACACATTGGAAGATTGGGCCAAAAGGTATCTCATAAGGTTCAACAAGGACAAGTACAAAGTCCTGCACTCCCATGCACCAGTACAGACTAGGGGCTGACTGGCTGGGCAGCAGCTTTGTGGAAAAGGACCTGAGGTTACAGTGGACAACAAGCTGACTATGAGCCAACAGTGTGCCCTTGTTGCAAAAAAGGTCAACAGTATACTGGGCTGCATTGGTAGGTACATTGCCAGCAGGTCAAGAGAAGAGGGTGATTATTTCCCTTCTGGACACATCTGGAGTACTGTGTCCAGTTTTAGGCCCCCCAGAAAGGGCATGAAGAAATTGGAGAGAGTCTAGCAGAGAGCAACAAAATGGTGAGGAGGCTTGGGCACATGTCTTATGAGGAGAGTCTGAGGGTACTGGGTTTATTTAGTCTAGTGAAGACAATACTGAGAGGGGATTTAATAGCAACTTTTAACTACCTGAACGGTGGTTCCAAAGAGGATGGAGTGAGACTTCTCAGTGGTGGCAGATGATGGAACTGTCTCAGCTGGGAAGAACCAACCGAGGGAAACGCTGGTTAATTAAGTGAACGTCAGGCGGGCTGGTGGATGGAGAGGCGAGACAGTGTATTGGTTGCAAAATAGTTTTTACTTACGCCACTGTTGGCCGCGACGCAGGTTGTAAAGGCCGCTTACGTAGTTGCAATGAGTTGCTCCAACTGGCAAAACTCGAGCCAGTGAGTCCACAGATGAACCGGGCATGCAGGGGAAGGGTACGTCGGGGATAAGCGCTCGGCGATGGGATGAAAAATCGGTAGTTGATCAGGCTACTGATTCGCTTTGCCACGAGTCAGGAATTCTTTTAAGTCACTCTGCAGCGTGCTCAAAGTTCTCCAACTTGGGCAGAAGTCGTGCGGATTTTTATACAGCTAGCAAGCCAATTATTAGCCGTTAAGTAGGAATAATTTAGAATCAGTCAATAATGGGGTGCGAATTTACATACAAATGGCGGGAACCTTTTTGCACTGGAGTTTACTCTTTGCAGCAGAAAATCCTACCGTGCAAAGAAGCTCCAGTGTGGCGGGAAAATTCCACTGTGCCGAGGCACTAAAATCATTGGATTATGACAGGAACAAGGACGAACAGGTCCCAAGTTTTAGCAAGCGAAGTTTAGGTTAGATATTAGGAAGAATGTTCTTGCTAGGAGGGTAGTAAAACATAGGAACAGGTTACTTAGAGAGGTGGTGGAATCTCCATCCTTGGAAGTTTTTAGGACCCAGCTAGACAAAGCTTTGGCAGGGATGATCTAGTTGGGGATGGTCCTGCTTTGAGCAGGGGGTTGGACTAGATGACCTCCTGAGGTTCCTTCCTACCCTACTTTTCTATGATTCAGTTCCAGAAGAGGGGTGGCTACGCTTTGCTAGGGTGTGGAAGAATTCTCAGCTGCCTTGGGAGAGAGACTTTAAGTACTCTGAAATACCAGAGTGACAGAAAGAGAAGTTACCTGGTCATAGCAATATTTCAAGTGATTTTTGACTTGCTAGCATTTTTGCACAAGAATGTTATAGTATGCTACATATTTCTGGCACACCAAAGATAACTTAAAATGCAGAATTGCTATTGATTGTATCAACAAGCACAGTAGATGAAATCTCTGAACAGTTAACTAATTGTTCCTTTTTAACTATCCTTTAATACAGCTAAGTACACTTTTAATAAAAGTAGTTTCAGACTCTGTGAGTTTGATTATGAAAGGGGTACTGCAAATTAAACCCAAAACTCAGATCTAGTACGCATCAGGGTATTGACTTTCTCCCATTAACCTTACAGTGGGTGCCAGGGGGACTCAGCAGGGAAACAAATTTTTAAGTTTCCCATTTGATGAAATCCTCTAATTGTCTTGTTCATGTAAAGTATCCCAGAAAGTTTCACTCTGTGATACTGCAGATGCCCATGAAGTGGATGAGACTTTTTGTCTATCAGACTCAGTGGTAATTATTAGTGAATTAAGAACTGGGAAGTTTTTTTGGAGATAATGGAATGTGCTTATGAGAATCTAAGGTTAAACTTCTTACTGTCGACTTTTATTGTTGACAATTGATTTGTACTTTTATTTTATGTTCACCGTGCACTCTATGGCTAGCCTGGTGGCATTCTGATTCACCCAAATGCCATAAGTCACCTTGCTTCTCACTGCATTTGGGGAAAACAAATGTTTTCACAAGAGGAAATTTTTGATTTTGAGGAGCTCTGGTTTACAGCTGTTTTTGTTTTATATAGTCTAGTTAGTAGGGGCACTGGAATTAATTCTGAAAACTAGAATTGGAGGCATTGGGAATGAGGTGCCCTATAATTCCATGATCAGACCAGATGAGCAGTGATGTGTGTGTTTAATTCACTTATTTTGATTTTACAGCTGTCCTTTCTTGAGATCACTGCAAATCAGTTAATGTCTGCTTCTACATAAAGATATGCAAAACCTTGATACTGCAATGTACATCAGTTAAATGGTTGTGGTGAAATTCTTGCTCTATAGACAGCAGGATGTGTGCAGCCCTAACCCTTCTCTTCCTTAGCTGAAAAGTTTGTGGAAAGAAAGTAACAGCTTTCTTCCGTTTTCATTCTGAGTATTCTTTTTCATTGCTCTAATTGCTCCAACCATTCCCTTCACTGCTGACATTAATGTCATTCCAATTGCCCCCACAAACCCTTCTTCATGCTGCTCTTCAACCTTTCTCACCTCTTATCTTTTCCTGTCTTGCCTTCTCACTTACTCTTCTTCTTTAGTATTTCTAAAATACATCTTAAAATAAAAGATAATATATTCAAAACCTCACCTAAAAGCATCTGTCCATGTGCAGACGCAAATTCCCTGCCCCGTGCAAAAAAAGCCACATACTACAATGTCTCCTTACTCTATTTACTATGCATATATATTTTTTATCCCTTTGGTCTAGCCTACCTGTCTTTTCTAGTTAAACTGTAATCTCTTCAGAGCAGGACTGCCTCTTACATTTGGTTTAATACAGTACCTAGTACAATGGATCTCTGATTAATGGTAGGGGACTCTAGCCTCTACCATAACACAAATAAAAATAGTAATAATTGTTATTATTGATATTATAGTTCAGCATTTCTAACCATTATATTGACTTGCCATAATCTTTAACTGGCCATTCTCTTTAGTCCTTCTATAGATAAAAAAAACAGAACATGTTTAAAACTTCAAATATTTGTCAAATCATGTGAATGAAATTGAAACTTACAGTAAAAACAGAAAATAAATTGACACACCATGAGTCCTGAAAACAAACCTCCAATTGACTTAACACAAAATACTACATTACCGTAAAATGAAGCATAGAGTTCAAAGGGATCTTTCTTCTCTTATGCTACTCTTTAAAACCCACAGGAAATCTTCAAAGAACTCTTTATAGTTAAGTTTATTTATTTATTTTTTTGGTGGGTGCATGTGTGTGTTCGTGTGTGTGTGTCTGAAACTAAAACAAAAATGGAACTGTAATGATAGAGCTTAAAACAAACGTTTGCTACTGATTCTGGATGAGTGTCAGTTAAATGAACTAACAGTAGGTGGGGGAAGTCAGTGAGTACACTACTCCTCATTGAAATGAAATACAGACCTATGAAAAAGGCTCTGTTTTGCCTATAGAATGATGGCTTGTATTCTCTGATGGAATTAAAAATATTTAGTGAATAAAATACTAACAGTGATTATTCTGCTAAATTTCACAGAATCAGTTTAATTTGTATTCATGGATAAGACAAACATTTTTGCAAGAAAAATCAGATTTTTTCAGGTAGCATATGAAAGTCTAATACCAAGTTGTTCAGACTGGGTTGCCTGAATTTAAATAACTATTTACAATTTAAGTGACTTAACTGCTTAATATTTTGTGTACCTATAAGTCTGATTTATATTAATAAAACTTTGGGTGTTGAGAACCTTGGAAACTCTTGCCATTTAATTTATATTTAGGTGTACAAATATAGACTTAGAGTTTATTTGTACACCCAAGTTTGAAATTTTGGGGTTTTGAGGTTTTACTCAGAACATGAAGATGTATGGAAATTTTGAGTTTTTTGTGGTATTGTATAACTTTTCAATTTGGTTGGAATGTGGAGAGAACTTCTAAGCAGAAGATATGTCCACGTTTGCCACTACTGTCACACACACTGCATAGTTAGTATAACTGTACCATTTGTTCTATATACATTCAGTTTGTCTAATGCATAGTAATCAAACATCCAGCCTGCAGGGCTCCATTGGACATGACTGTTGGTACAAGGGGTGGGGAGTAAGGACTATGCTGCTGTCACTTGGCCCTCTACTATTCACCCCATGGCTGCTTGGCCAAAGGTTGCTTGTCCCACTGCCTCCACCACCAGTTTGCCCTGCTGCTGGCCCAGCTGCTGCCTCTGCTGCCACTTGCCTTGACATTCTCAGGTCCAGATCCAGCCTGAGGCACATGGTAAGTCTGACATTCTTGATCTGAGATAAAGGTTGCTTGTCATTCAATGCCAAATCCTTCACTTAAAACCATCCCAAGCCATTCCATTCTAGGTGAATACACCACCAGACAGAGGGAGAGATATCATGTATTACTGCCTTCAGCTAAGGAGGTTTCACCTACCTTTGGCATACTGTCCTCTTTCCTTCCCTAGCTGATGGTCAGCCAGCCAAGGTTGAGCCCACCCACTTTGTACTGGAACACTATCACCCAAGGTCATTCCTTTTATTCTAGCTGCAAGAGCAAGTTCTGTAACAACCCCTGGGAAGGATTAACTATTGTCTACTTTTCAACATCACACAGTTGCTACAACTGATATTTATTCCAGTTCTAGCATCATGTGTAGAACGCCGCTATTCACTGTGCCACTAAGGTTCCATTTTTCTCTGCGTGAAGAGGCATGCTTTTCATTTCTCAGCAACTACAATTAATGCTATGGAAATTATGCAGGCCAATTTAAAAAGCAACTGCCCTACCATGTTTTAGCTGACATTTGTAACTAACTACTAACTGCACTATTTAGCAACGTGAGCTACTCTGTTGTTGATTAAAAAAAACCTTCAAACAGTTCCTTACTATTCATTACTAAATAGTTCAAAGATATTGCTGACTGTGGACAAGCAATGCCTTTGGTTCTTCTTTTCAATTAACATTTTGATTTGTCATAAGGATGCTTCTGCTTAGGGAAATTCCTATGTTTTCCTCCTTTTACTCTCCCAGTAATAACATTTGATAAGAAAGAGAATTATGCTAAATATTTCAATCACAAAACACCTTTCTTGCTCTACTTTTCCCCCACCTTCTCATTAAGAATGACCAAATTATCCTTCTATTTTCTGGTATTATTTTTCATTTTTCATTAAATAAATGTATTACTTCAAGCACAATGAAGAAACAGAAGTGACTGAAAATACATCTGAATTTAGTCACAAGCATTATTAGTAGTGACAACAGATCTAACAAGAACTGAAGTTCAAAAAAATGGAAATTAAATTTCCAACTCTCACCATAATTCTAATATAAACATGAACATTAAGCTCGGGTAATGTGCTACTCAGATTTTTAACAGCCAGTATTACTATTAAATCTGTCATTTTCCAAAGTGCTAAAAAGTATAGGTAACAAAAACCTAATGGAACAAGGTATATCAGGATTTGCCTTAAAGAAAATGTAAGCTGACCTGTTAGGAAACTTAAAAAGAAATAAAGAAAAAAAAATTAGCTCACCTAATTTGAACTTTCCCTCATTATTCTTGTCATTTTGGGCCTTGGAGTGACTTTTTTCTCCAATATGAAATTTAGAACTTTATAAAACCTAAAAGAAAAATGAGTAGTTTGAAATAATAACACAATGAATGTTGTGAAACAAAGCATTCTTGTGTTTCTACTTTGACTTACAATATCAGAGGGGTACTTCGTTTAGCAGAGGTCATCAAGGGTCAGGAGGAAAGATGGAACTGTGCTTTCTTTTGAACATTTTTCAAACTATTGACTTTACTTAAATAAATGTTGAAAGCACAGTCTGTAACTTTATCCATTTCCCCTTGATTTTTTTCATTAACAGTGTGGATAAAGAAAAACAGGGATTATCAAAATATGCTTACTTATAATTTGCAAATATATTCAAAACTTTTCACTCAGAAATGCACAGAGAATTAAAAGCATTCTTTGTCAGGGTATTTAAGGACATTGGAAAGAAAATGAATATAAGAAACTGATTTGGAACAAAAAAAGTGAAATTAAAGTATTTGACTGAGTAAATGTTATTACTGTGTTAAAATAAAAGTCAATGGGGGAAATTAATGTTTAATGATAATAGTATGCAAAAAGAAAAACATAAGAACTATTTGAAATATATATCTGAAACATTCTGACGTAGCATTCTATTCTTATGGAAAAATCACTTTTTTTTCACTTCTCATTTTTAGATTTATTGACAATTTCAGGTCAACACAACACAAATAACACTGGAAAAAGTAGGCTGTTGTCTATGAAAGCATATGCCTCAGAATTAGTTAGTCTATGTGCCCTGTCTTCTTCCTACATTCTGTCTAATATAGCTAACTATTTTTCTCTACAACCTGAGTGTTTTAAGTCTTCCTTGTGATGCAGTTCTTGGATAGAGACTATACCATTATAATGTGTATCCTTATAATGTATACTGCCTACCATTTTCAGTTAGCTGAAATATTATTTGTGGAGCTGAACTACATGATATGCATCACTTTATGACTAAAGCAGTAAGGTAGTCTTCCTTTGGAATGGTATAAATAGGAATTACAAGGGAAGGTCTCTTTACTAATAAACCACAACATACAGAAAGCTATTGGGTGAGCTTGGCACAGGGAGTATTTTTCATGATAGGAAATTGATTTGCATTTCTTTAATTTGTGTGTGTGTGTGTGTGTGTGTGAAGACCTTATGACTATTGGTAATACTAAAAAAAACAATGCTTTAACTGTCTCATGATAAGGGAAAGTGAGAACCTGATGTGAAGACCAAAGTGACATACAAACGTTCAGTTTCTCTTGGGGGAGTCACTGCTTTCCCAGGAGAAACCATAAGTGTACAGTCTATCCTGTGTCTATCAGACTGTCACCCTAAGAGCCTTGGGTTCCTTCATGGAATTCTTACACAGGTAAAACTTGCAGTGAATTCAAAGGAAATTTGACCTAGCTACCAAATGGTACTAAGCTATTTTTTCTTTATTTTATTCAGAAAAAAACACATAAATAAAAGTGTTTAAGTGAGTCATTCTTCAGTATAATGGAATGGAAATTAGTTTTCTTCCCCAAAAATTCAAAAAAGCAAATCTACAACAGCTTTGATATTAAGTAACTCTGGAGTTAAAACGGATTGTTCTATTAGATGAGCACAACCCCGAACTGGCTTGTTCTTGTCAAATTACAAGTAATTGTTTTAGTAATTTTTCTTAAATTGGAATAAGGATGAAAGCATAAATCATTATTGTTGATCAATGTCTAATTATCATAATTGAACAATACTATGAACAAAAATTCAAAAGTAAAAAATATAAATTTTTAGTAAGAAAGTATACTTCCTTCTCCTCATACTTAAAACTTTTGCAGTATATTTGTATACTTAAAGTTCCTTTTATTAATCTAATTTATCTAATTACCAGGGATCTGGGTTTTCAATTTGCCATGGAAAAACATGGTGAAATTTGGATTTTTCAAATTTTAAGGGGAAAAAAATCCATGGATTTTCTTTTTTTAAAGAGAAAAATACAATTTTCTCCTTTAAAGGGGAAAAACACAGGAAACAGTGCTTTCCCTTGCAGGCTGGCAGACTTCCAGTCTGCAAGGGGCTGGGGAAAGTGGGAGGAGGGCGAGGGGGCATCATGTGCATGTGTGTGCATATACATGCATGTGGGAGCCAGGAAGTATGGAGAGCAACTCCCACAGCTCCCTGCAGGTAGGTTTGTGTGTGTGTGTATGGGGGGGGGAGGTGGTAATTGAGGCCCCCATAGTGAGGGAGAGAAGGAAGAAAGAAAGGAGTTAGGCAGGGCTGGGAGCGCTGCCTAGCTAAAGGCAGCGAGTGGGGCCCAGTGAGGAAATGTGTGGCTGCATGGCTTGGCTAGGGAGCAGGACAGAGCCATGGGTGGCTTGTCTGGGCAGTAGTGTGGGGAAGGGGGTTATCTTCCTTCTGCTGTGTACACCCTTGGGGGGGGAGGCATGGGGAGCAGAAGCCCCACAGATTTGTGCAGGGGGCAGATGCTGGCTGGCAGCTGCAGGCTCAGGGTTCCCTGCCCTGCTGCTCTTACCCTGAGGGCCTCCACAGGCTCACAATGCCATGGTGAGGCACTCCCTGTCCACCCAGCAGCAGCAGGTGTGGTGCTGCAGAGTTGTGCCCCCTGCTGATGCTGGGTGGGCAGGGAGCACCTCGCCATAGTGCCATGAGACTTCTGGTGGTGGCACCAAGCCTCCCCACCCTGCCCTGATCTCTGAGGTCCCAGCCACTGGATCACAGAGTCCCCCAGAGGGATGGCAGCAGGTCAGGGAGCCTCAAGCCTGCAACGGGCAGCCCACAATTGCCTCCTTTCATGGTCTCTGCTTCAGCTGTGCCACCCATGGGGGAGGGGGAGCTGAGCACTGTACTTCTGTCTGGCCATAGGCAACAGCTGGCGCTTGGGCGCTGCTGGCAGGGGTGGAGACTGCAGACCCAGACCGCCAGCCATGTAGCGCTGGGAGCTGTGGGTAGGGCTGGGGTGGGGTAGGGGGCAGGGAACTGTGAGTCATGAGTGAGGGGCACCAGAATGGGTGGGGGCATTGTAGGTTAGGGAATAAGGCATAATGGTAGGGCCAGGGGGCTGCAGGTGGCAAGTGAAGGGCACTGGTAGATCTGGGGGGTTGTGGGTAGGGAGAGAGGGAAAATGGCATTTATTTATTTTAAAATGAAAATGTTGGGGGTGAAGGGTGTGAGAGGGAGGATCCATATAGTTTGGATATAAAATATTATCCCAGTAACACACACACACACACACACACACACACACTAACCTTTTTTTCCTCATGATGCAAGGAATTCTTAGAGTGATAGCTTATCTTAGACCAACTGTATAAGTGAGATAGAGTTAGACAAGCTTTCAAATCATGACTTTATCGCACCATTAAACACTCCAAGATTAAGATTCCTATTAACAAATAAAGACTTGGTGAAAAACACTGATAGTTTCATAGTTTCTAGGGTCAGAAGGGACATGAACAGATCATCAAGTCTGACCCCCTGCTCTGGGCAGGAACAAGTGCTGGGATCATAATAACCCAGCCAGATATCTATCCAACCTCCTCTTGAAGACCCCCAAGGTAGGGGGACAGCACCACCTCCCTTGGGAGCCTGTTCCAGAGCCTGGAAGCCCTATCCATAAAGTAATGCCTCCTGATATCGAGCCTGAACCTGCTCTCAATCAATTCGTGGCCGTTATTCCTTGTTCTCCCAGGTGGTGTCCAGGGGAACAGAGCCTCACCTACTTTTCACTCGTCCCCCCCTGGTGAGTTTATAGATGGCCACCAAATCCCCTCTCAGTCTTCTCTTGTGAAGGCTGAATAGATTCAGGCCCTTTAGTCTATTTTCGTAGGGCCTGGCCTGCTTCCCCCAACCATGCAAGTGGCCTTCCTCTGGACCTTCTCAAGATTAGCCACATCCCTCTTGAAGTGTGGCACCCAGAACTGGATGCAGTACTCCAACCGGCTTGGCTAAAAGTCTTGTCCATCTTTTATTTTTTAATTCTCTTCTTTGAACTGAAGAAAACACAGTAACTTAAGTGGCTAATTCTGAACAGGAAATATATTTGCTTACAATTTTTCACTTGCAATTAACAACTGGGTTTTACTGGTAGCTCTCTGATCTATAACTACCCAATTAAGCTTGCATATTTTTTGTGTATATCTTAAAATGATCTTCATTGATTTTTTGCAAAAAGAAGAATAGTAGCCACCATTACAAAGTTGTTTTCCATCCAAACACACAACACATTATCTTGCAACAGGGCAAGATATACTGGTAATGGTGTTCCTAGAAATATGAAAAATGAGCTCTTTATTTTGCCATGAAAATACTACTGAGACAAAGGAGAGATTGTGGTGATAAATGTTAGCTCATACAGGGCATGCCTACATAAGTGTTTATTGAGAAGTACACTAGTTAGCGCCATAGTAAAATGTCTCAATCTACACATGGCCCTACTGGGCCTACCCCAGCAGGGTAGTACTTATACATACTAGTACTATCCTGCTGAATAGTTGGTTTTTTTTTTACTTTGGAGCAATGACAATGCATGAGGATTCTTCAGTGCGGGGGCTGCCTGCTAGTTAGCCCCACACTGGAGTACCCTTGTGCCCCAGCCAGTCCCTCTGCAGCACATTGAACTGGGTTGGAGCATCCCCAGGTCAATTCCCCAGGCCTCCTGCCAGTTGGGACTTCTCTGACCCAGCTCAACATGCTATGGTCCCAGGGCCATATTCAA
Organism: Alligator mississippiensis; assembly: GCF_030867095.1. Taxonomy (NCBI): domain Eukaryota; kingdom Metazoa; phylum Chordata; order Crocodylia; family Alligatoridae; genus Alligator; species Alligator mississippiensis. Next base: position 104,370,749 of record NC_081828.1, read on the forward strand.
ACAGCATACCCAGGAGCAAAAAACTGGCACATGTAGACACACGCATTGACAATATGATTAGACTAAATTGAATTAAGACACATCGAAGAAACAGATGAATAATTTAACTACTCACCATTCTAGAAGAATGGAGAGGATAGAAACTCATGATTCAGTAATACTCCTGTTCAGGTCCCCATGATATGCAAAACAAGTTTTGATTATGTCCTGTATTACGCACTAAAGAATTCTAATACATTGTACTTCCACCTCTGTTCCTGTTGAGTTAATTTATCCTATAATAGCTCATACAAATACAAATTTCAGGCATCCCAAGGGTTATCATAATAAGCAAGAAATCATAAGGCTGACATCTAATTTATTACATAAATTATATCTACTTAATAATTTAGACAGACATCTTTCTTCCCTGTGTAGAAACTAAAGCCTTTAAACTATAATTTAATGTACTAGCATAATGAAGAAAAAAAGTTTGTGAAGAAAAAAGGCTTAAACATTTGGATGGTGATTCCAATCATGAAAACAAATAATTTATAAGCACATATTTAATATTAACTAAGGGACTGTCGGAGGGCACTAAGGTGTCTTGCTCCTTTAAGGGCTGAAATTGCTAGGAAGAGAGCCCTAGGAGTCAGTAGGGAGCCCCAGCTGCTGGTTACCAGGACAGCCAGAATGAGATAGTTGGTCCACACCTGCCAGTGGTCAGCTGACCAGAAGGGGCAGGGCCTGGCACATATATAAACCCCAGGTCTGGGACCAGGGAGGTAGTTCTCTGTCAGTGGTCAAGGGGGAAAAAGCCTGACTAAGTTCTGCACCTGGTAATGTTAAGGGACAGAGCACACCCTATGCAGCTTAAGTTATGGTGTAGCCTAGGGCCTTCTATTTTTAATTTTGTTTATAACACTGGTGGTTTGGGGGAAGGAGGAGGCCTCATTGGGGGCCCACTACAGCGTGGGGACCCCAGTGCCAGAGAGGCTACTGTGTTTGGGGGTGCACAGGCCCCCACGCCAGAGAGGGTGCGGTGTTCGGGGCTGCAGAGAGCCCAGCACCAGTGTGGGCACAGAGCGAGACAGGGCTGCGGAGAGCCCAGCGCTGAGGGGCACAGAAAGAGAGAGAGACAGGGCTGTGGAGACCTCAGTGACAACCCAAGGCCGAGTAAAACAAAGGCCTTGGAGGGATGCTGTGAGAATACCATCTGCAAGGCTTGGGGCATGGTAAAGGGGTGGTTTGGAGCCACACATATAGCCCATAAGGCTGGGGGACGGGGGGTCTTGAGACATCTATTTTGAAATGGGAACCACAAGGGGTCCAGGAACCCACAGGGTTTAGTGGGGTCTGTCAGGACCGTGTCCAACTAGACTTGAAGGCAGCCTCCCTATTTTATTATAATGACATCAACATGTGGCAGGTGAGGAAAGAGGGTGCCCATCAGGCCAAATTGGCATGGTTGAGGGGCCCTAGGGTATCACGGCCATCCTTGGGTACCCTATCCCATGACAGGGACTCTCTATGCTTGCAGGTGAAGGCATGATGGGATCTAATAAGCAATCCACACAATTGTGCCCCCTGCCATGCCACATGCACATGGCAGGAAGCGTGACTGTGGGCTCTTGCCTAAGGTACCTTATTGCTGGTGCAGGGAGAACCCAGGATTGCCATGCCAAGTTTGCCCACCCCCCTGCTCTGCTCCCCATCCCTGGGACTGTCAGCCCTGGCTGAGCTCCAAGTGCTGCCAGGGATGACTTCAGCAGCTATGGTTTCCCAGCAGGAGGGGCATACACTACACATTAAAGCTGGATGGAAACCAGCTATAAAGCTATTACACATTTTTGAGCATTGACTTGATAGCCAATTGGACCATTCTAAGGCACCATAGTTAATTTGCACATGTAGCCAGTCTAAATTAATTATGCAATTAACCAGCTAATTGCACAATAGATGTAATAGATATAATGCATAGAGGGGAGCCTAAGAGTAGTGTCATTTCCCTCCCCTTCTTAGACTATTTAGGGCAACATTTGTAGGATAGGGGGAGAACACAAGATGCACCCAAACAACTTTTGAGCTTGTATATAGGTGGATTTTATACACTTCTCTGAAGTATTCTGCTTTGGCTCCTGTGGGATACAGGAAATTGGAACAAAAGGATCATGTGTTAGTTTGGATATGCAGCCTCTGTTCATTTTGGCTGGTCTAGAAGCCATTAAGGTAGAACACTGGCATAGGAAAAAATACTGTACAAGTTAGTGTTAAATTTCACCCTGAATACCTTTCCATCAACCTCCACTAGTCCTGATGCAAAGGGAGAGGATTTGTATCTTTGTAAAAATGGATTTACTGTTAAGCTATTGAGTTATATTTATCCCTCTAGAAACAAATAACTTAATTCATTTTTATATTGGAAATGAGCTATGCTCTTTTCTTTATTGACCTATATTATTGATTGATATTTGGAATGTTTACTGTTTTATTTAACCTGTTTCAAAATAATTGTCCAATAAAAAACACACATAAAATAGCTTACTGGAAATAAGAGATGCCACTATTCTATTTTTTACAGTACTCCAACATTTTAAATAGTGAATCGGCTATCTGATATGCATTTAAATGTTGTATTTAAAACTTTGTTTAAGGTACCCATGCTTATCAAAATAGATGGTTTTTACATTGCCATATTGATTCTTAAGACAGGAGGCAATGATATTAGTATGCCATTGTAATTTAGCTCCCTATTCTTCCTTTCTATTGTTAGTATCTTTTCCTCCTCATGAAAACTTAACACTTTAAAAGTGTTGCATTTACATAGTTATCTTTTTACCTTTGTCTGATGCTATACCCATTACATGGTTCTTCACTGCTCAACTAAATGAACAGATCTTCTTTTTATACAAAGGTGGAGAACCAAAATTTGAAAGACAGTGAGACTTTTTCCTACCTGTTTGGGGTCTAGTTTGGGTAAATCCCATATAATCATGATGGGGCCATTGGAGCAGGTCCCAGGTACCCAAGTTGATCAACTAACACCTTGCACTCGGCTCTCACCTCCCTCCCCCTCAATGTCCCAAGTGCCTCATTTTCTCTCACCTGTCATGACTCTGATGGTAAGGATTATGGAAGAGTGGCCCCTCAGTTCAGCTGAAAAGAAAAACCTTCAGTGCCCCTCCAGCTATGGTCATATCACAGGGCCTCCCCTGGTCACCCTGTACATTGTTTGGGATTAGAGGACCGTGCCACATCCCCTGACCAGCTCTGCAGACTTCTAAACTCTGACTAGCCCCCCAGACTCACCAGTGTGTAAACAGGAAGTCTCCAGACCTCCCTGGCACCAATTAGAAGTTTCTCCAGGGCTTGCTATCCCAAAACAACCCATAAATAGACTACACATTCCTTCAAAGTACCTTCAATGGCCTTCTGTCTTCCCCTGTAGCTGCCCCAGGCTTCATAGCTTAGATTCCTACAGCCAGGGATCTGCCTTGCAAAAGTCCAAACAGAATCCAGCTCTGGGGTGCTTTTGCTAGGCCTCTTCCCAAAGCTTCTCTTCTATCCCGCTAGGATAAAACCAGCTCCAGCCCTCTTGTGCCTACTCACTTCTCAGAGTCTGCAGTTCAGCTTCTATAGCTTGTAGCAGGGAGCTTCCTCCACCAGCAGTGTGTAGGTCTGCTTTACTTTCTTCCCTTGAACTGAACTTACATAGCCCTAGGACCAACCCGTTCTGGCCTCCAAAGAATCTACCTTTTCTATTCGTACAGCTACTCTCAGTCTCTAGTACTGGGGTTAGAGCTCTCCCATTACAGCCATCATTCTACTGTTGCTGCTACTTGATCAGGGAGAAATTCAAGTATTGCTTTTAAATAGTACTTCAAGTTGTTCTGAGACCTTGGAACTCCCATTTTAATTGTTCATATCTTCTCCTCCCTGCTATCTGTAGGCATTTTGAACCTGTTCTAGGCAACCTGCTTGATTCATCGAGCCAATTCCCCTTCAAAGAACTGTTTTGTTGCTGCAGCTGTTTCACACTCTGAAGGGAGCGAGTCAGAGGTCCTTTGAAATCAATGAAGTGATCTATGACTCACTTTCCCAGAAGTACCTAACATTAAATCTCCCCCCTCCTCTGCCCCCCTAGCTTTTATCTACTTAATTACATATAGAGCTTAAAGCAGCAACGTTTTAAACAAAATGTGAGATATTCTATTTCAACACTCACATACTCTGTCCTTGCAACAGAAACTCAATAATTTCAAAGGCTCCTGCTTCCCCTTTGAAACAGAAATGCCACCATTGAGAGAGTCAGAGGGCCCAGTGCTGGGCTCAAAAATTTTTAGCAACAGAGGACACCTAAAGAGACCAGGCTCAAAGCTGAGCATAGCCTGAATAATTAGAATGGACTCTTCCTTAATTCCAGTGGAGCTTTAACAATTTATATGCAACCAGTCCCAAATAGCCCTGGGAGTCCTGGAGAACAGAAGCTAAAGAAAAGGAGGCTGGACATATTTTCTACACAGAGGGACCTCTTTCTCTCACCCAACTAATATGAAAAACAAATCTGTCATGAAACAATGCAAAATAAATGGATTGAGTATACATACAGCATAGTGCAGCAAACAGATGGATAAAAAGCAGAACAATAGTTTTCATGATTAGTCTTATCTCAAGTCCTATTAGAGTACCTGCAGAGAATCTCAACAATCTCTTTATAAACTGATATAAAAGTAGGACCATTTACCTTGATGTTATCATAGAATTACAAGCTGACAATAAATTTATACAATGAGCATGCTCCTTGATCTGAATCTCTGCAGCAACCAGAATGTGAGTGCAATCCTGGACCATTAACGAAACTAGCTCCATTAATGAAATCTATTCTTCACTTTCTTCTGCTGATGGCCCTAAACTTCATGAATGGCTGAAAGTATTATAGGATTTAGGATTTAATAAGGACTTGGGACACACATGGCCTATTCCTTTGTGTAATATCATCTTGTAGGACTTATAAATACCCTCTAGTTAGAGCTTTAAACAGGAAAAGAATTGGTTCTAGTGCCTAACTAATATTTGGCTATCCACAATTGATGTTACAGGCAGTCTAAGATTATATTACATTTGTGCAAGAGGGGGCTCTCTTAAACATACTGTCCACATTTGATATCAACACTCTGTCATAGGATTTAGTGATTCCTCTAGTTTCCTACAGTTTTCTGCTAAACTGAAGCCTCCAGCTCCATCTGCAATTTAATTTTCTTTCCTTTTGTGCTTGTTACCCTTATAGCTTTGGTACCATTCACATATTTGAACTCAGTAAAATGTACAACAAATAAAGATTATAGTATCCCAGTAGAACTACAAAAGTATTGATGTCATTATGAACGACACTGACAAGGTCTAAAACCCTTGCTCAAGAAAGCACCCATTCAACCTGGAGTAGATGCAAATAAGGGCTCCTAGGATGATCAGGGCAGTGGAAACTGTTTCATGAAAGTAGGCTAAAGAAAGTGTTCCTTGTTTATTTTAGCTGGCAATCAAGTTTGGTTGTGTCGGGCTGATGACATCAGCCTCTGGTGCCACTGCAGGAAGTTTAAAAGGCCTGGTAAGGGCCAACCAAAGGGGAGCATGGCCACAGGGTGGGACCACTCTGGGAGTGGAGTAACCTGGGAAGCCATGACTCCAGGGCAATTACAGGTGAGCCAAGCCCTGTGGAAGCTGGAGCAGAACAGCACCTAGGAGCTGGATGGGCCCAGGCAGCAAGACTGCTCTGGATAGGCTACGTTTCTATTTTTTTAAATTTATTTTGGGTCTTCACTTTGGGATCTTGTCATTCTCAAAGGTGAGGTGACAGGGTGGAGGAGGAGCTGGTGGGAGAATAGTGCCAGAACCCAAACTCAGTGCCTGACCAGGTGGTCAGAGCTGTCCAGGACTGAGTCTAAGAGGCTTTTTTTAGTACTTTGATTATTGTCATTTTGCTATCAGCACTGACACAGAGAGTGGGAGAAAAAAACTCTGCACTGTAGCATGAGCATTCACCGGTGAACCAGACACTGGGATAAGCCTGGGTGGAAAAATATGATGCACAGCCAAGCCTCAGTGAGCTGGTCCAGAAGCCTGAGGAGGTGACAGCTGACAGTGTCACTTCTATCGTATGGCTGGTAAGTGGAAAAGGTGTAGGGGAAGCAGAGCCCCTAGGTCAACTGCACTGGATGCAGGAGTACTACCCATCCTGAGAAGGAAGGAACTCCGCCTTGAAGTAATTTTCCAGCGAGACATGGCAGGCAAGTAGGGGATCCCTGCATGGGGCCAAGGAGGCTCACACGACCAGAGTTACAGTGCAGAAACTTGACAGGAAGCTTAGGCTTGGCAGGCTTCTAGTGCCCCATGCACTGTCTCTGCTACCTTCCCACCAGCTGGGACCAACCAAGAATGGGCTGGCTTGCCCCTGGGGCATTGTGGAAAGGGGGCAGGAGGGTGGCTAGGTATTTGGCAGCCAGAAAATGCAGCAGGGATGCTGTACAAGGCACTGGAAGCCCACCAAGCCTGAGTTTTCCTGAGCATGGCTGAAATTCCAGCACCCCATTCACCATCCTCGCCGTCTTCTCTGGCCACCAGCACACCCATGTGGCATGTACATGTGCATAATTTCATCCACAATGGGACAATTTGCCCTTAATAAAATATATAATTTTAAACCTTAAACTAAAATATATTGGAGGTGGTCTAAGTTGCCAAGTTCAAAGAAAGTTTGGCATGAAAAAAATTGTACAAGTGTACCTGGTGACACCATTACATTAGACAAATGATGTTTTCTTGTCATTTTTTGTCATGTGTACAAGCACCCAGGTAGTAAAAACTAAAGTGGAGTAAAGAACTATTTATGCTAAAAGAAAATCTTGGAACAAAAGCAAATGGGTATAACCTGGCTATGGAGGCATTTAGGCAGGAGTCATCAGATTTTGACTTTTTCTAATAATTAGAGATGTGAGGTTCTAGAACCACTTTCTCTGGCCTTTTTGCACCTTACATGGTAAGCTGCACAAATGTTGACTAGTGTTAATGCTAGATCAAGTTTGGAGTAGTTGCAATTCAAGTCAGCAGGGGCCTAGAGCAGAGGTTCCCAACCACCGGGCCACAGCCCGATACCAGGCCACAAAGGGTTGGGTGCTGAGTCATGGCACGACCCCCCTGCTTGGATCCCCATCTATGTGCCAGGGTGAGCAGCTTCCACCGCTGGCAGTCTCGTGACAGGTTAAAGCTAGATGGCGGGGCAGTCCTGGCAGGCAGCCAGCTCTGTGCACCCTGTCCCACTCCTATGCTGGTCCACAGAAAAAAAGTTGGAAACTACTGGCCTAAGGGACTGAAATGCAAGAATCCCTCCCCTCCCCCACTCCCATTCCAGGCTTTAACCCTACCCTCTGACCCCCGCCAATTTCCCCCATGCCTGGGGCTCCATCTCCTGTCCCCTTCCCCACTTACTTGTGTCTGCCCACACTGTCTCAGGGAATCTGGCAGGGAAGAGTTATCCTGTCTGTCCAGCTGCTAATTGCTGCTGTTCTTTTCTAGATTGAATCTGGCCTAGAGAGCAGCAGCAGTGATAGTGGCAGTGGCTAACCCTTCCCTGCCTTTTCCCCTGGGACAGATAGCCCAAGCAGGACCAAGTAAGCAGGGGGCAGTAAGCATGGATCTGGGGTGCTGGGGAACAGGGGGCCTAATCTTGGCCACTGGAAGGGTGGGTGGGGTGTTTACATTACACGAAGGTGTAGCCACTCTAGGCTACACCTTAGTGTAAAGTGAGTTGGATAATATGGATCAGAGATGATCCTGCTTTTGAGATGCCTAAAACTAGTTTCAGGTGTTAATGTGTGGAAAATTCAGGTGTTAAGACCTCCAGGAGCTGCCCAAAATTACTGTACATCAAGGCCCTAACAGAAGTAGTGCAGGCAAAACACCAAGCTAATAATACGAAGGGGGTCTTAATAATGCACATGAATGTGTCATGGTGACCTGTGATAGAACTGAAAGGGACCTTTTGGGTCCAATCCTCTGCTATCAGATACTTCCCATTCACAGAAAAAATGCCTTCAGCTGGAAGTGGATAAAGATCATGGCAGGGCTCAAATGTTCTTCATTCCCTATGCTCTTCCTTGCAGAACTACTTAGAAGAAAAGCATTTAAAATTACTTTTTTCCCTCCATTTAGTTGGTGAACAATATGCTTTGAGAACTGCAAGACAGTCCTGAGATAGTTTTCAATTAGCAGGAAATCTCACCACTAAAATAGCAGTACTACCAACAGCAATGAGCACAACTTTTGGAAGCAACTCCATAGACTATCAAGCACAGGCCACATAGAGAAACAACAGGAAAGAGACCTATAAATCATATTTTACTTTCCTGGATGAAACAAGGGTTATATCTACCAAACCAGAATAATTCCCTATGCAATCATAAATACTTTGCTTTCAGTATAGTTTTGAGTGAGTGCTTGATAGCACCTGTAACCAGTATATGTGTTTGTCAATATGACACAAATACCTAGATCAGACACTTCAGGACAACTATAAAGTCATAGGTACATTCAATGAGTTACAGATTCTCTTTTAAACTCTACCTTCTGCCTTCCTGATCAGATACAGCTAGGTTGCCCCTGGTCTGCAATTAGCTCTGTGTATAAATCTGATTTGTTACAAAATAATACAGCATTGTAAAGTGCACCTTGTGAAGCAACAGAAGCTGAACACGGGCAGATTCTTGCCCTCATTGGCCACAAGAAAATCCAGTTATAGTTTGGATATAGGTCTAATAGCTGCTTCATACCGATCACAGGGCAGGATCCCCAGGGGTAACTGTGATGCCACTGGTGGCTCCATGACAGTGCCAGCTCTGCCCCAAGGGTGCTCTCCTCTCACTTACCACATCTTACTGGTAAAATAAATCGGGATGCTGCCTATGGGCTTTTGTGTGGCCCCAGTCTGCTGACCCTCACCAGAACTCCCTGGTCCTTGAGCCCTTCACTGGACCTCTCTTCAGTATTGTGCTGCAGAGGCACCTCAGGCTAATTGTGTGTTACAACAGTTGTCACCTCTGTTGGTGCCTCGGCCTATTTGACTACTGCCCCTTTAATCTGGTTAGGCCTTCTAGCCTAGGCCCACTAAATCAGACCTGGTCTTGAGGCACTAGCTGTGCTTGCTTTCCTCGGGTCATTTGGCCCCCACCCCCATCTAAGTGTGCCCCTCTGGTGCTGGGTTCCCTGGCCCTGTCTGCTGGGCCCCTCTGTTGCTGGTCTGCTGGCCCATGTAGCTGCACCCCTTGGGCACCATGTATACAGTCCCTGACTGGCAGCATCCTTCTGGTACCAGGCCTTCTGTGTCCTGTGCCTTGCACTCTCTGCCCATTGTAGGCTTTCCTAACTGCTCAAGCCCTGTGCCTGCTTCTGGCAGGGCTCAAGATGATTGCATGCCCACTCTGGGCACTAATGAGGCATCCATAACTCCCCTTCCAGCCTCATCCCAAATCACTGGTTCAAACAATAACACTAATATAAGCCCCTGGGCTATAACATAACCATAACAAAGAGGCAGAGTGTGGTCTCTTTTAAAGAAGGCAAATGTCTCCCCTTGTATAGTGTGCCTCCTAGCCCTGGGTATCTTATGGGCTCCTGGAGTCTTACTGTTCTTGGGGGTAGAAAAGTGGGCAACAAAATGTCCCAGATAGTTTTCTTGTGCAGGAGCTCCTTCTCTTAGCAATTGCCAGAGAGAGTCAACTCTGCCAGCTCCAGTCCTGAGCTTATATTCTCCCAGGGCCCTGCCTCCTTCTGGTCAGTTGACCACCTAAGATGCTGGCTAATTACCTCATTAGCCAGTTACTCAGGCAACCTGCAGCTGTGGAGCTCTGCCTAGCCCGAACGGCCCCTTTGCTAGGCTGCTTCTGCCCTGAAATGAGCAGGCACATCTTATTGTCCTGCGACATAACTATATCAGGTTTGAAGAGACACAAAAAAATATTTTGCACTTCAACGATGCTTAACAGTGTTCACTTCCTCTTTCGATCTCTTTTGCCCTTTTCTCTAGCTATCTCTATGCTTTTATAACAACACTAATATGTATATGTATAAACACACAAAGTGCCAAATAGGAACTAATCTCCCCATTAGTCTTTCAGCTCTGCAGCACAACATAATTCCTATCCAAAATACGGTGCTACAAGTACAGCTGTGTGACCAATTGTTTTATCAGTTCACTGACTGAACCCTAAAATATTTTTAAAACCTTCTTTGAGGCAAACACAAACAAAATCTAAACAACAAACAAAAAGCCTATCTGTATTTTTTTTTGTCTGTTTGTTTGCGGGTATTTATTTAAAAAACAAAAACAAAATGAAGTAAATCTGATAAAGGAAATATCCTTCCAAAATGAAAAATCTAAAAATCTAAATGTTTTCCAAGATGTACAATTGAAATATTTTAATATTTTTCATTTATGTGCATGTTTTCAGACAAACCAATTCCATGAATTCAACACAAGTTGGTGAAATAGTTGTATCAAACATTTTTTTTTTCCAAAAACACTTTTGACTAAAAATTTTGTTCAGATGCAGTTAGAAAGCATGGCTGGAAAAACTGCTACAGGAATACAAGTACTACTTGCCCAAGGTTTATCCCATGCCAAAGGGTTGTTTATTTCATCTTTAGGGGGATCCAGATCCAGACAAAAGTACATTTGACAGACATACTAGATGAAAGAGTATTAGACAAGTTTGGAAAAAGTAGGAGAAAGACATGCATCAAGGTTTTAAAAAGGATTTTAAAAAGTTGTTTAAAGAATGAGGTAAAGGCAAGTGAGAGACTCTAAGATTCAGAGAGGTAAGTATGTAATAGGCAAAAAGGGCAATGTAGGCAACAATAAGAAAGGAGAATACAGAAATCTGAAGAAGGAAGAGGATAGAAATAAGACTCTTGGGTTAGGTACAGACATTACACTTTTACTGGTGTAAATGACCAGAAACTGGTCAATACCCATAACAGAACAGATGTTCAGCATACATAGACTGGTTTAAAAATGGCAGAACATGGTCTAAGATTTGTCCCCCGACCAAAGGGCAAATGTGTGTTCTGATTGCTACCGATCTCAACTATGTCACTTGCAGAAAACCACATAATTTAGAGTGATTCCACCTCAGGTTTTTTGAATGTTTACACCTAGGCTTGGGGCTGATATAAAAAATAAAATCTGTATGTGTCAATCAGAAGAAAGGAGGTAGGAGACATGTCAGGAAAAGTGAAAATGAGAGTAAGCATAGACACATAGGTGCTTGGGACAGGCATTACACACAAACCAATTTAAGTGATCAGAAACTAGTTTAAACTTGTAACAGAACATAAGTTCAGTGCACATAAACCAGTTTCAAAATGACTTGAAACTGGTTTAAGATTAACCTGGTTGAATATAGTATCAGACTTAACTGATTTGGGTCAAACCAGTTTATGCAGTTTGTGTCCCAGACTCTTCCTGGCTTAAGTTAAACCAGAGTCCTCCAGCATCCCAGCTGCTTTGCAGGGCTGTGCTGTCTGCCCCAGAGAACAGGACTTGCCCTGACCCTCTGCTCCCTGGCCAGAGCTCTGGCAGAAACTGTAAGCACAGCAGGTTCTGCCTGGCTTCTCCCCCCGCCCGCCCCCAATCACTACTTGCTGCTCAAGCAGGGATCCCTCACTTCCTTTCTCCTCTCTCCCACAGCATGGACCCCAGCCCTACAGACCATAGGCATGTGGCATGCTAGCTAGGTGTGTGTGTGTGTCTCTAATTTCACTGGGACAGGACAAAGGCAGACAGGACAGTGTCCACTTAGGGCTTTTTGGAGCTAATCAACAGGTCAGCTGGTAATGTCCTTATATTCCTTCCTTGGAAAAAGCTGTTTAAGAAGAATTTAAACTAATGAGAGAAGCTTTTGTTTTGCTGATGGGCTAATAACCTCTGTGGTTTTATCAGCCCCCCCTGCTGGTTTACAGCCCTGTCAGGTTTGCAGAGAGGTTTGCTGACAGGGAGAGGAAGATTGAAATCTCAGTATCATCAACAGATGCATGCACTGCATACCCCCCCCCCCTTTGCCTCAGACTGCTAGCCTGGGTCTGAGGTCTGGCAACACTCCCTCTCCTTCAGCAGCGAACAGGGAAAAGCATGGGATGGTGCAGGCAGGGTGGGGGTTTACACCCCTCCCTAATCAGAGCATCCTGCCGGGGCCTGGCTATTCCCCACCTCAGTTCAACATTGTGGAATGGAAGGGAGGGCTGCTCTAGCACCCCTCCCCCCCGCCAGCTTCTAGCCTGAGTCACTGCAAGCATGTGCTTGCATTTCCTCAGTCCAGAGGGCATGTCTGTACAATTGCAAAGTGGTTCAACCTAGGCAGGTTACACTAACCTGCAAATATTGAATCAATTCAAGCTCTGGCTTTTTGAATGACAGTCCCTAGTCAGGGAGGAAGTGAATGAAGAAAAGTATGGAAAAGGGCACTAAAGAGTTAGACAGGAAAAGAAATAATCTAAAAGAAGAAATAATGGAAAGAAAAATAGGATGCAATGACCTGCAAAGATAGAAAATCTTATGTATTTACATCTGTTCCTTTGTGTGCTGTAGGGAGCAGTTTTCAAGGACATGGTTTATTTGATTCACTTTTTTAAACAGCACTGATCTTTTTCCTTTCCACTTTGCTGTGGCAAAAGTGTGTGAAACAGATGTTGCCAAACAGTCTTCTCAGGGTCCTAACATTTGCTTTTTTCTACAATTTGCCTCTTCTCGTGATCCTTTTCTTTTGGACAAAAAGTACTCTAAGAGTATGTTCCCAGGCCATAATCCTTCTGCCTTGGGGAGAAGTTAGGACCCTATGCTTTTCATCTCCTCCCATGGTTCATGTAATATTAGTGGGAATTTAGAAGCTGTATGCGGAAAGGCTTTCAGGAGTGAGATACAGTGCTGGAAGATGACACTCATGAAGCGAACAAGAGGAAGGTCAGTGCATATTACAGTGGGAACAAGTAGATATGAGCAGGGAGAAATAACTTAAACTGCTTTATATAACACATAATACAAATAATCACATGGAAGCATGTATGTACTGATTTACCTTGCATTGAACATATGTTTACTTTACAAGATGGCTTTTTTATTTTGTCTTTCATTTTACACATCACTGTAAAATCTGCACATATATTTGGAAAGCCAAGAAGTATTATGGAATATATGTGTGGATGACTTTAGATTTGGGGGTTAGATATAAATGTGGTGAAATATGTTTGTGTGAACAGTGGAAGTGGGAGTGCACAAATGGGACACAACCAAAAGCTGCTAGACATGGAGGTTGCTGCTCATTTTTTATATTCCTAAAAGCTACCAATGTCACTAATTCTACACAGTCCTGCCTTTAAAATAACCTTAAACTTATTTGTATTATTTATTATCTGTGATTCTGTGACTGGCTTAATATAGGTGAATTACAACAATTGAATACAGAAATCCTGTATCCTTCCATAAATTTTCTTAATTCATGATATTCTGATGAGTCCTGTTCATGAAAAATCTAAGACTGATATGAAATGCAGTAGCTTGAAATAATTAAATTAGCTCAAGTGTTTCTTAAAATGATGATCATTGCTAATTGCTTCATCATGTAATCACTCTCTTCAGCATATTTTCTATGATGGTTTCTCTCTAGGGATATTCAGTTATTTTGACCAAGTTGTTTGGCATAATAACACTGGGCTTATAAAGGCATGTTATTTAAAAGTTGGCTGGTGACTGAATAAGCCATTTGTGATGTTATGCTGGAAGAAATATTGTAGTCCATACTATCAGGTGTAGGCATATTAGCTTCATGATACACGCTTATTCTTGTTGCCGATTAATTTAAAAGAGAACAACTTCTAAAAGAAAAAAATATATAAACTAAAAGAAGTACAGAAATAATTGTAAAAACAATATACAAATTAAAATTAAATAATATTCTACTAGATTTTTGGATGTAGTAACAAGGCAAAAAAAATAAAACCTCAATATCCTTAATTTTACTGTGTGGGCACCAACTTTCTCCTGAAGGAGTTCCTTGATTTTTTACGAGTGCTCTCTGCCCCTTCAGTCCCAAGCAGGTCAGGTTCCCACTGCAATCATGACTTCTGCACATTAGAACATTTTATTTCTGTGCCTGAATATTGATTTGGAAATCTTGCTTTAGACCAGCAAATGTCTTTTAAGTGATGCTACTACTCAGTAGCCTAATAATACTGCACAGTAGCATATTAGCAATGTCCGTGCTGTGATGCACTACTGCATAATATTATTAGGCTACTGTGCAGTCAGTGTCTCATGTAGACATTCCCTACAGCTAAGGGAAGTAATTATAATATTTATCTCCTGTGGCTTATTTTTCAATGCTCAGAAGACAGGTGTTTGAAAGATGACATGGAAACAAAAAGTAAATATTTATATTTAATATAACTGCCTTCCATTATATCTTTGTTTCTTGATTCAGGTAACTGTAAGTTATAACTAGACATTTTAAAGTAGAATACTTGCTACTCATTAAGGCATTTGAAAAGCATACATACTTCTTCATTTGTGTAGCTGGAACTTTTATTTAAAATCTGTTATGCCTTCCTCCCCCATAGTAAAGTCAATAGACTACAATAGTATTCATTAGGCACCTTCTACACCTTATTTAAATAGAGCTTAAAGTAGATGCAACAGAAATAATGAAAAATACTTTATTTTCAGAAATGGCCAATTTTTCCATCAAAAGTAATCCAATAAGAGAAGGATAACAACATTCTTTTGTATAAATACCATCACTTTTATGGATTTCATCCACCATAGATTTTATACCGTTTACCATATTGTGATGCAAAATGGTAGTGTTTAATGGTAATAACAATAATATTAGCAATACTACTACTACCAATAATTTGAAATGGAACCTAATGCATTCATGAAAATATCATTTAAATGATGTGAAAAATTAGTAGTAGACCCTGAGACATAATCTAGACCCACTACCAATAAGTCTTCCATGCTAGGTACAGAGAAGAACTTTATTGATTACAAGGAGTAGGCTTAGAATAAGGTACAGGGTAGAGCAATATCAAAGAATAAGCATTAGAGTAAACAATGGCATAGTAGTCTTTGATCATGCATCTGAGTTACTGCAAGCTATATATCTAGTTAGATTTCAAGTAGCTTACTCACAAGTATCATCCAGAGGCTGATAGAGCCTTCCTCTGGAGGCAGGCAGTTCGTGGTGTGTCCATGTATAGAGAGAGAGAGCTGTAGATGTCCAGCTCATCCCTGTGTCTTCATCATGGTTGATGCCCCTCCTTATATAGACCTTATGACCTCCTTTACCTGATCCAATGAAGACCAGCAGATACTGGGTAGACTGGCAGGGTCTCTAGCTCCGCTCCCAGTCATGGTGTCATTGCTTAGAACCATCGGGGGCTTAAGCCCCCCTCCCTCAGAAATGTATCCAGTTCGGGTTACAACTCAGGGTTGCCTGAAGCAGATGAGGACAGGGGTGCCTGCCCTCTGCAGTGACCATGGTAACCAAATTGTCAGATAGGTAATAAGCCTGATAGCAGAGTATGGGGAGAGACTGAGGTGGCATTCTGCCACCAAGGGAAGGTCAGCAATTGCTAACAATTTGTACCCTACAAGGGTTTGTACCATGCAAATCACCATTCGCCATCCTGCAACATTCAAGTCAATGAACTTACTGACTTGAATCAGAGTAAGATCCAGCCTCAGTATGTAGATAGGGTTTACATCATACAATTCTAATAATAGGAGAGAGGAGGCTAATTGTGAGCATACTTGATTTTTCTACACATGTGGCCCATACAGCGGTGATAAGAGTTAAATGAGGTAGATGTCTGACCCATAGAATCAAACAAAAACAGTAAGTAGCATCACATTGGCTTTACAGTGTTTAAAAGATCTGAATGGAAAATACTGCAATGTGTCTACCTCGAATATATTGCTGAGTAGTAATGGATCACAGTTACAGAAACATGGTAAAGTAGTTCCAGTCTACACTGTTCAATAATACTATATCATAAAATTGTAATCTGATAAATAATTTTCTCTGAATGCCATTTTCAAATAAAGAAAATCAGGCTCTTTTCATCACAAAATGAAAATCAATGGCTTCCTATAATGGAGGGAAATCAAAGTTATTAACGTTCTACTTATATACCCGGGTAAATCAGAAGCCTAGATCTATACCCTGCCATGCCATCTGTATATCAAGGCGGACCTATCCCCATTTATAACATTTGTAATTTACAGGCTGTTATGCCTCAGCTGTGTGTTCTTGGGCAACCCTGGCACAGGATGCAGTCTGTCTGACTCACAAAGGACTCTCCCCCCCCCCCCTACCTAAACGAAATTAATTAAGATGCAGTGAGAGACACACCTAAGACCCTCCAGATAAGGGTGACAAGAGTGAACCAACTGCCCTAGGTCTCATTTGCATCCGAGATGGAACCAGATGACCATTCATTTACATGAGAGATGGAGAACAAAAAGCCTGAAGCAGAGACTGCAGTGAATTCTGGGACCAGAGAAGCAAGGGAGCACTGCATGATGGGGAATCTGTGCTTCAAATGTTAATCAACCCATGTTCACACACACCCAGCTCAGCATTTATCAGACCAGTTCTAATCTGGATTTACTAAGGACTTTCCCCACCCCCCCAGACACACACACACAGCTCTAAGTTTAATAGGCATCTCGGGCCGTACATTCCCCGGTCCCACTATGGGAGGCCTATTTAAACTTGATTGACTAAAACTCGGTTGCCGGGTTAGGGAATGCTGAGGCAAGAGACCGAGTCAGAGGGGGTATGGGCAACATTTGAACAATGGTTAAGGGTTCATCACAGCATCCAGCCTGCTGGAGCCCTAATCCCAGGTGTTGTCATACTTTTCCTGAGACGACTGGTGGGAGTCCTCTCCACAAAAGGTTATGAGCACCCTAATAATTGTCTTAAGTCTATTAAAAGACTATAGTAAAATCTGGAAAAGTCATGCTAAGCTGAGGCTTGTGCACAACAAGTAAAAATCTAAAATCCTGATGCTGCAAGCTATCTATTGTTCCTGAAGAAACCATGAGATATCCCATCAGTATATCTGCCATCCATAGGAATTTCAAGCTGGCTCCCAAGTATTTGGGTTACCTCCTAACCTTAAGTGTTTCCTGATTATCAATCAGTTTCTTGAGATGTTCCAAACCAGATAACCCCTTGTCAATAGAAAAGACAATGATTTACACTACTGAGGGTGCTTCGAAGCAGCTGAACTGAGGGTATAAAAATCTGTAAAAAGTGTGTGTGCTTAAAAAAAAAAAGAAGAAGGAGGAAAGAAGAAGAAGAAGAAGGAAGAGAAGAAAACTCCAGTGCTGACACCATCCCCTGTCGTTCTTGGGACACTGGAAGAACAGATCGTCTCTCTCTTCAAGGATTGTGCTACGGACTGTGCCTGTCAGCTTTGCAGCCTGAGTACCTTGGACTAGGTGAGATCCCAACGCTCGCTCTCTCTCTTCTCTCTAGGCATAAAATTCTGAACCTGAACTGTATTAGTTAAGCTTGAGCTAAGTTTCCCCAAATACTTAGTGAAACCAGGGTAGTATTGTCATTGTTGGTGTTTGTTTTTCTTTTGCATGTCTATTACTACTAGCACTATTATATATTTCATATGCTTAGCAATAAATAACTTTTATAGTCAAACTGGTAGTAATTGGGTATATTTTTTCTTCTCTGCTTCTCTTTCCTCCCGTGCTCTGCAGCAACGCTTCTTTTACCTAAGCTAAAGATCCCTGTGAAGCCCAAAAATATTGTGGGGTCTGCTTATCAAGAGGCCAAAGATTGGGACGTGCTGAGTTTGAAACACATAAGGGGATCAGCTTGTACAGGCTGATTGACCCAGTTTGACTCAGATGTGCCCTTATGAACTGAATGCTGGCCCATGAGGGTGTCAGCTGGACACCCAGCCGGATTCAGAGGGATTCTGTTTACCTGTGTGCTTGTGTCTGACTGCATTTTATTGTTGCTCTTATGAACTGATTCTTGGCATATGAGGGTGTCAGCCTGTCCATGCTGATCAGCCCGGCCAGGTCAGGCGTGTCACGTTAATTTGTGTGTGTTTGTGTGTATGACTGATTTGGTGACTGGAGGAACCCAGCCCCATTGAAATTGATTCCTGCAAGATAGCTCCACTGGGGGTGAGGGCTTGCAGAAGGGAGAGATACAGCTCCGTATAGTAACACAAGCAGCACATTGACAGAATCACCAAGACACTAGAAACTATCCCTAATAAATGAGCACACCCCAAAGTAATGGGCAAATTTGGTTACAAGGCGAATTGTAAATTCACAGGTAAATAATATGGCAATGAATATATGAGTTTGTTACATTGTCAGTATATATCCTGCTGCAACTTCTGCATTAGTATGCATACATGCAGCTAAAATGCTTTTATTTATGTCATAAATATATTTTGATCCCCTTCTTTCTAATGAACTATTTCTTCCATGGTTTTTAAATCCTTGTGATGCAAAGTTTAGGTCCCCGCCTGTGCACTTTTTATTCAATGATTGTCCTATGCAGGCTAAATTATGCATGCACAAAGCCATGCAAGTTTGTCATCCCTTTTTTATGTGTTATGTGGATTTCTATAGTACAGAAAAGGGAGCTGTAGCCGAGCCCAGCCATGACAATATATCCTTTTCTTTTTCTTTCTAAATTTTTCCAGAGTATTAAATATTACTAAAAGAAATTAAGTTAATTTAGTTGGATTTGATATATCTCAGTAAAACATGTCATGTGGTCTGAGCATATAAACTGCAAGTTTTCAGTATTATTTTGTTATTAATAAACACATGAAATTATAGTGGATCACGCTGGATTATGTTATCTCATGTCCATTAAATTTGTTTTACAGTGCAAACAGATGTATGCAATACTACCAGTTGCAGAAAGTGCTATTATGTTATATGAAGTAAGCTTTGGGAACGAATGTGCTTAACTGCAATAAAAAGGTATAGTAACCTTTCTCCACATCTGTGTATACTACTCACATACAATAATGAGGTTTGAGTTTAAACGTTATTTTAAAACATATATAAAGTGGAAATCTCTATTTAGGGCTCTAGACAGACATTAAAATGATTGCACATTTTGAATTGGAGGAATTTTAAACACCATCAGAAAAGTTGTATCTCCTACCATGTCAGATACGGTAGGATATAATGATGTATAGAATTGGGCAAGAAATTCCTCAGATCCCAATTACACAACTACTGAAACTGTTAGAGTGTGCAGCTGGGGATTGACATTCCAGCTGGGGCTGGATTCCCTTGATGCCAGCTGCCTGTACCATCTTCTGCAGTCCCTCAATAAAAAGACAAAAGTCGTTCACTAAATAGGAAAATCATAGGTGCATCCAGAGATGACTGAAGAGGCTGATCTAAGATCCATAGGCTTGACTGCAGACATGTGAAATAGTTCCAGGGGCAATGGAAGTGGTGATGTTGGGCTACAGCTTTTTTCTTTGTCTCTCTCATCTCTCTGCCTCCATGGTAAGCTAAGTTTGCTCGAAATGATCAATGCCTTGTTATATATCATGGCACCAGTGGGGCTAAGTCAGTGTTTGAGACTCCTAGGTATTGATGTTAATATTGCATTTCTTTAGATTGGCTTTCAAGGTGTCCTTGAATCTCATATTTTGCCACTCTAGAGTGGTACCCATTGGTGGGTTGGGAGGATAGGACCTGTTTTGGGGGCTAGTGTTCAGGCATCTTTGTGAGCAGAGCTCGGACCATATAAACATTGCTTCAATGCTGGTCATGTTTGTTTGAACCAGAATACTGGCATTCATTCTTCTGTTCTTCCAGCTGATCTGGAGAATTTTGGGGAGATATGAATGGATATGATAGAATGTACCAATGTTGATCTTTCTAGCAATCATGTGCACTGGTCATAGTGCTGATGATACAGAAGTTGCAATGGCAGATTTTAGCTGGTGTTGAATATCATTTTCTCTGTTTGCTAATTGGAAAAGATGGGTACCCTGCTAGGGGAAATGGGTCACTGTTCAAGTACTGTCCTTTTGCTGTAATACTTGGAGGAGTAGGTGGTTGGCTCAAGGTGGTTTGGTAAAGTATCTTGGTTTTTGTGAAACTGACAATGAGCCCAAGAATTTCATAAGCTTCACAGAAATAATCAAGAATGATCGGTAGTTCTTCAATTGAGTGGGCACGCATAACACAGTCTATAGATTATTGAAGATCAGTAATGGAGATATTGGTTAACTTGGATTTGGAATGTAACAGGTAAAGAGATTCCTATTCATGTGATAGTGGATGCTAATTCCAGGTGGAAGTCTGTCAGCAATGAGATGTGGATTAGCTGTGATATGGATGAAAGAGTCTATGTGTAATCATGCATCCTTGCTTGCCTCCAGTTCTAATAGTGAAGGGGTCCATTTCTGATGGAAGGGGTCCATACAGATGTTGTGATGGTTCCAGGCACACAACATAGTTAATCAGGTTATAGTGTTTTGAGTGGGAGTGCATCCATATCTTGGTTGCTTTGATGGAATAGGGACTTTGTAATGATAAGCTTACATTCCATTCACTTGTTAAGGAGAAGAAATTACATTTGAATTGAATTCCTCCATTCCTTCTTTCCAATTGTTCCTTTCCAAAGTTCAGGCTCTCTGGCCAAACTCTGGCTCTCCCTTGGTGATTTAAAAAAACTGTCATAGTGGACCTTTAAATGTCTGTGAGTGCTGGGAGCCAATGAGCTCCCACCATAGTTGGTAATGTAAAGCCCTTACTGAATGGCAGGGGGCAGCCTTGTACTCCAGACACAAGGATCTTCACAGGATTCAGACTACCTCTTCAGTATCTGGCAGAAGGAATCCGTTGGTCTGAGACCCAGGGTTATCTCCATGGGATGAGGCAGAGGAAAGCTCTGGGTCCCCAGGACCTGGAGCTGCCCTCTGCTTGATACATGGGACAGCTGTGCCAAATGGACCAGATAATTCAATATGACCATCAATTGATCTCTGTCATTGGGTAAGAGGTCCAGGACATGCCATATTTTCAATTTAAAGCTAGATTCAAATCGACCACAAAGGCATTCCACCTTTAATGGCTGGCTTCCCATTTTATCCCACAAAAAATTCCCTGAATGTGTGGCATGTTACAATTTACCATGGGATTAACATGTTAGTCACACAAGAAATACACACCTAAGCTCCAGGCAGATGTTATAATTTTGAGTGTAATCAAATATTCCCTTTTTTGCCATCCATGATATCAATTTAAGTTACAAATCCTTAATGTATTTGTATGCATGTGTGCACGATGACACTCTCATGCATGTAAGTGTGTGTATAGAAGTTGTAATTTTGTGAGTTCATCCTTCAACTGTCCTATGCTGCCCAGAATGTCAGCAATAATAAGTTGGTTTTATAGCTTTACATGGTTCTCATTACTTTTCATTACTGGAGCCACTGAAATAATCATCCTCATTTTTTTTTTCTCCAATGGAAACAATAGTACTTATCATTTGCTCACTGCTTCAATGAATAGCCCTACTTTAATGAAATGTGGTAGTTCAGATGAAAATTTATCATCTTTGTTGTTTGACTTTATGATAATTTATTTTTAGACTTATTTTATAGAAAAATATTCAATATCAGTAACTCATTTTCATTTTCATTTTGAAGGATAATTGCAAGAGAACAATATATAAAACATATAAAGAAAAAGAAAAGAAAAAAATACTTACAAATAGTGCCTGCATAACTGACATTTTAGTCATTTGATACAAATATAGCAAAATATCTTTACATAGGAAGAAAAAATTAAAACAATATTCATTGTTCATGTTATCCCTTGTGTTTGGAGTAAGCTCACTCTTTTCTAGGTCAAGATAACTAATCTCTTATATGAAATTCTTTTTAAAAGACACATCCATATAATCTTAAAAAAAAAAACACAAAAAATTCTAAAATGAGCTCAAACTCTTGCTAGTATTTGTTATTAGGTATGAACCTAAACATTGCTTTGAGTAACACTACTGAGGTCTTATCTGAGACTTCAGTAGTAAATCTGCTCTGAGCTGACCCTCTGTACAAGGACGAATTTCATCCCAAATGAACAAAGTGATGCTTATGAAAAACACATGAAATAAGTTCCTTGTATAGCAAGCCTCTGAGTTGCTGCATTCTATGGCTACTGCTACGTTCTGAGAAGCTGAAATTTTCTAAGAGTTACCGTTACTTGAAAATTTGATTTAATCGATTTCATAGACATTAGGGCTGAAGGGACCTCAGAAGATTATCAAGTCCAGCCCCCCACCCAAAGGATGACAGATGAAAGGCCGACACAAAG
Organism: Alligator mississippiensis; assembly: GCF_030867095.1. NCBI lineage: Eukaryota > Metazoa > Chordata > Crocodylia > Alligatoridae > Alligator > Alligator mississippiensis. The sequence goes on from NC_081828.1 coordinate 104,393,166, forward strand.
TACCCATTTAATAGGTTGGCTTTTTCCTGGGCATCAGTTGTCCCATCTGGTTCAGCAGGGGTCCAATGTTGCTCTTGCTTTTCCTCTGGCTCCCCACATATCTGAAAAAGGACTTTTTATTGTCCTTGATACTTGAAGCTAGTTGGAGTTCAGTCGCAGCCTTGGCTTTCCTGGTTTGCTCCCTGCAGGACCAGACCAGTGCAGAATATTCCTCCTTGGAGGTGCATCCCATCCTCCATCCATTTTAGGCCTTTCTTTTTAGCCTTAGGAGGTCTGCTAGATCCCTGGAGAGCCAGGGGGGCTGCTGTATCCTCTTGCTGCCTTTCCTCTGAGATGGAATAGAATTAGCTTGTGCATTGAGGATCGCTCCCTTGAGGAGCAACCACTCTTCCTCAACTCCCCTCCCCCTGGGGTCGTGATCCCTTAGGGCCTCACTGACAAGCCTCCTGAGCTTGTCAAAGTCGGGTTTCCTGAAGTCAAGGACTTCAGCGTTGCTGACTGACTTGCCAGCTTTACGGTGGATGGTGAAGGTGATCATCTCATGGTCGCTGTCATCCAGCTTCCCATTGATCACTAGGTCACTGATTATGTCATCCCCAGTTGCTAGTATGAGGTTGAGCAGCACTTTACCTCTCGTTGGCCCATAGACCTCATGTCAGATAGAGCTCATCCATGCACATGAGGAAGCTTTGTGACTGCTCGGATTTAGCTGAGTGCTCTTCCCACAAAATGTCTGGGTAGTTGAAGTCTCCCAGGACAACCATGGACCTGGAGCATGTGGCCTCAGCCAAATCCCTGGCAAACTCCTGGTCAAGCTCATGTACACATATAGTGTATATGAAATAAAAGTGATCACACATCACTTTTATTTCATATACACTATATTTCATTCTATGATTGAATGTTGAGGGGCAACACATGAGGAGAAGGCTTAGTTACAAATTAGAAAGCATAGGCGGTGGAAGGGGGGGGCTAACAGGGCTTCTGGCAGCTGCAGCAGGATTGGGGAGGGAGTGAGGCTGGGGCTCTGTTGTCGGACCCAGAGGGTGGTGGTTGATGGATGTCAATCATCATGGTGCCCTGTGACCAGTGGGATTCCTCAAGGCTCTGTCCTTGGGCCTATATTGTTCCACATCTTCATTAATGATGTGGACATTGGAGTCAGAAGCGGACTGGCCAAGTTTGCTGATGATACCCAACTCTGGGGTAAAGCATCCACATCTGAAGACAGGAGGGCAATCCAGGATGACCTAGACAAGCTCAGGAAATGGGCGGATGAGAACCTGATGGTGTTCAACACCAAAAAATGTAAAGTTTTCCATCCTGGGAGGAGAAACCTGCAGCATCCTTATAAGCTCGGCAGTGCTATGCTGGCTAGCTCTATGAATGAAGAGGACTTGGGGGTCATCATTGACTACAAGATGAACATGAGCCTTCAGTGTGATGCCATGGCTAGTAAAGCAAGCAAAACACTGGCTTGCATCCATAGATGCTTCTCAAGAAAATCCCAGGACGTCCTTCTCCCATTGTACTTGGCCTTGGTGAGGCTGCAGCTGAAGTACTGCATTCAATTCTGGGCTCCACAATTCAAGAAGGATGTGGAGAAGTTTGAGAGAGTACAGAGGAGAGCTGCATGCATGATCAGAGGTCAAGAGAATAGGCCTTATGAAGAGAGGCTGGATGTTTATCTTTCTGGGATCCTGTGACCCCAGCTGACTTCCTGCCCCTGGGGCAGGGGGCTGGAATCGATGATCTTCCAGGGTCCCTTCCAGCCCGAATGTCTATGGCACACACACACACATAAATACAAATTAACATGTCAAGAATAAGAATTTTTTTTTGCTACAAAAAGAGTTTGGAACTAGAACATATGTAAGTATGTAATTTATCACTATTGGCCTTAGGGGACACTGGCTGCCTCCGCTATCTTCATCCATTTCCATCTGTTGTGCGTCTTCACCATCCAGTTGTCCACAACTAATTTCTGTAGGCCTGACACTGTCATCTAGCTTTGTTCTAAATCTAAAGTTTTTATTTTTGACTGAATTATAAATTTAGAAAAAATAATTAATCCTGTCCCAAAAATGGTTCACTCTAAACCAGTTCACAGTTTGAATACTTACCTTTACTCAGAATTTTAGGTTGGAACAGACCTCAGGAATCATTTAATCCAACCTCCTGGAGACATGGAGAATGTACTGTTACAAAACCATTCCAGATAAATTATTAAACAGCTTTTTTTTTTAAATCCTTAATTAGTGAATTTCTACAACTTTCTTAGGCAGGGAAGATTCTCTGAGACTGTAAGTTCTCAGAACAGCAGAGATTTCCTATGCCTGAAGAAGGGTGACTGTGCCCAAAAGCTGGCTAAGAACTTTCCCCCAACTACTCAGTTGGTCTAATAAAAGATATCACACCAACTCAAACAACCTTACCTGCCTAAGTCCTTAGATGAACACAGCTACAACCAAAACCCAACAACTTTCTTATGCGTTTGTTCCACTGTTGTACTGTTTTCACATTAAGAAGGCATTTTCATTAGACTTTATATAGATCTGTTTTACTATAGCTTAAAGCATTCCTGCTGTCCTGTCTTTTGTAGCAAGACAGAAAGCTTTCCAAATATTTAAAAGATACTATCATGTCCTCCCCTCTCAACAACCTCCCACCAGCAATATCTAAACACACCTAGTTCCTGTCAGCCTTTCCTCATATGGTATTTCAAACCCTTATGATCAGGAAAGTAGGAAGGAAACTCAGGAGGCCAATTCCCTCAAGGCTCAATCCCTGACTAAACCATCCTAGTCAAGTGTCTGTTTTGATTTGCTCTTAAAAACATCCAAGAATGGAGATTGTTGTCCAATGCTTAAACACCCTCATGGTGAGAGAGTTCCTCTTCATCTTCAACCTAAATTTCCTTTGCTGCAATTTGAAGCCATTGATGCTAGTCCTGTCCTCTACAGTCATAGACAATATAGTTTCCATTTCCTTTATCATCTTTATCACTAGTGGGCCTTAAACACCCTAACCTAATGGACTGCTAGGCTCTGGCAGACCTTTTTTATACAGGGAAATAAGGTAACATAAGGATTGCTAAAGACCTTCCACAGGTATCCATATCTTTAGAGGCTACAAGGGGAAAAAGTAACTTCCTCCAGACTTCTGACTTCTCCTAGAGAAAACAGGGAATGGGAAGAGTCATGGCTTGATGCAACATTAGTCTCAGGTAACAGATCTACCATAAATAAAAGGTGGTCAAAAGAGTGTTTTTGCATCACATTTTTCTAAGGCACAAATAAGAACCAAATTTGACCCAAGATCATGCTCAAATCAGTGATTCTCAACCAGGATGCTGCACCACCCTAGCATGCCTTGAGATCTTTCAATGGTACCAAGGGTTGCCATGTAATGTTAGCACTGTCAGCCTTGCAAACATGATTCACAAGATCAATCCAGAGATTTCAAATAGGAATCCACAGTATTAAAGTTATTTTGACCTGTTGTGATCTTACTGAGTTCTTTGGGATAGAAAAAAATGGTCTATTAATATTTTGGAGTAAAAAATGAGTTAAAAACTAAGAGCTGCTATTTTCTGAGGGGTGCCTTGGGTCTAACAAGTGGTGCTTTGAGTCTAAAAAGGTTGAAAGCAACCTCTACATATTTAATTATTTTTTACTAGGATACTATTATTACTAGGATACTACTTACTGCCCCTTACTTGGATTAAGATGTTAGATTGTAATTCACTATGCACGTGGGATCCAAACCTCATAAACCTTGTCAACTTAAAATTTCCTGTCCTAAAGAAAATTTCTTATCATCAACACATCCTAAGACTCTTTCAAACTAAAAGAGAACTTTCTGTTTACAGAAATAAAAATAAAAGAATAATGTCAAATAGTTATCATTGCTGATATCCACACATTACAGGATAGTTAACCATCAATGCTGCTAAAATATTCTGCTTGAGACAAAACTCATCTACAGTATTTGCAATTGCAAGAATTAACTGTCAGAGTTGTCACCAGGTGAAATCAAATTAGATTTGACAATCAAGATTTCAACTGCAAAGTGATCTTCAGTAATTAATATAATTAACAGCAAGAGAACAATGTACCAACATCATGAGCATATTGTTTGCTCAGATGAATCATTTTCACTTTACTCTTTAATTGATGTGACTTCTGCTTTAGCTACACTACAATTACCATGTCATGTTTCTGATAAAGTAGATAGAGGGAAATTTGGCTAAATTACTGTTGGTTTTTTTTAGAATAAAAGTTTAATTACCCCTTATAAAAACTCCATGCACAGTTAGGTGATGAAGTAGACACAAGTACTGGGCAATTGTCCTTAAAAAAACTCTCCACTTTTAGCATGAAAATATCTAAGCTTGACTATTGTGACTACCTAGCCCATACCTTCAAAGTTTGCAGTGGCTCAAATACAACATATATAAGGAAGCTAACGGTGATATTCTACATGGAGAAAAGCCAAGTCATATATTCTAGATCCTCCATTTTCCCCTTAATTTACTTTAGCATCCAGTTCAACCTTGCTCTTTGTGTTTTTTAAACTTTCTAGCAATTTGTTCTGACCTGTTTTACATTTACATAATTCTCCTCTAGCTGCATGTCACTCATTTAGCACCAAGCTCCTTTCTTTTCAGTTGCATGGTCTCAACACTGTTACTGAGGTCAGCCATAAGATACAGCAGAAAAAGACAGTCTCTCTAAAGATGTCACCCTGCTTTACCTTCTTCACGACACTGTTACTGCAAGAGCTTTCTCCTTTTCCACTCCTATAGTATTTTCTCACAACTTACTTACAATTAGTTCTGGATCAGAACAGGCAGAGGCATAAAAACCTAATTCGTTAGTTCCAACTCACATTGTCTTCTGAGCACTATAACCAACTTCAAACATTGATTAGGCTCCCAAACCATAATATCATCTTATGGTTCAGCATGAGGATTTTTTTTTTAAATAACCATTCTGGATTTTTCCCCCCACATTGTTTTCTCATTTTTGAACATTTAAGGTTCATTTGCTTTATGTAATTGGGAAAAGCAGTCAGTATCTTTTAAAGCTTTGCTCTGCAAGTGACACAGGTAGAAACTTTTCCCTTAAAAAGAATAAACTGAGATTCTCAGATAATTTATTGCTTTCAAGAGACTGGGTTTTTAGAATAATAGCAAATACCAAAAGACTTACAATCAAGTCATGACATCTGGTAGCACTGCCAGCATTTGTTTTAGAGAAGGCATCACTTTCAAAAGGGCACAGCACCCAGTCATGGCAATTTATTTCAGCAGCACACAAGACTCAGGGGAATGGCAATAGGATGTCTAGCTCATTTGTTTGGTTCACGTTGAAAAGACTACAATTTGTTACCATCTGTTGGCTTTGTAGCTGTGTCATTGTTAATCAGCTGTTAGGCCTCATTCCAGTGGTAGACTCAGGGGCAGATCCAAAGAGGGTAAAGTAGTACAACCACACCCTGCTTTTGGACCACATGGCAGAAGCAGCATCCTGGAACTTTTTTAAGTCCTGAAGAAGGTAAGAATTCCCCACCTGCCTTCCTCTCTGGGCTCGGAGGCATGTCCCAACTCTGCCCCTCTTCTGCCTGTTGCTGCTAACATCTCCAGTGTTCTAGGGCTGAGGAGAGCACCTGTCCCACTCCAGCCAGGTTGCCAGGGGGCTGGGCTTAGCTTGAGACACCAGTGGCAGTGGTAGACATGGTGGCAGGCACGTGGGTGGATTCTCCCTCTCTGCCTGCTTTCCTCTGGTGTTCCCTGACAGTCAGGCACAGGGAAGAGGAACCCATCCACCTGCCTGCCCACCACTATTGTCCTGGGCTTGGCTCAGCACCTGTGCAGCCTCGCTGGAGCAGAGCAGGAGCTCCCCTTACCCCCAGGACAGTACAGACAACAGGGATACTTGAGCAGCAGGTGCAGGAGCAGGGAATGGGAGAAGAGGGGAGGGAAAGATGAAAGGACATTCTTCTGAACATGGAAAAAACTAGGAGGGGGATTTTTGTCTTTTTTTGGACTTAAAGTCTTGCTGCCCCAGTGGGGAGGAGGGGATAGAAGAGGCTGGGAATTGGGGAGTTCAGCCACCCCTGCAACATTGGTCCCTGCTTTTGCAGCCCCCTTTCTAAAATCCTGAATCTGCTGAAGCCGTTGATGGCTGAACTGATCATCTTAATAAAAGCCCTAGGGAAAAAAAGTGGCCACATTATTCAAATACCATTATATATGGTTTGTTTTTGCTGATCTCAGAAGAAGAATGGAATGGCAAATATTCAGTCTCTTGCAACTATATAGTAGGATCTCAGTTATATGAAAAGCAATGTTTTATCAGAAGGTTAAGTGAAGCCTGAATAGATGACCAGCTGGTTCCCTCAAAGCCAATCATCTCATTAAAACGTCATTTTCTGTATATTAAATTTGTGACTATACACACATCTACTAAGTAGAAACAAATACTTTAATGTGCAGCATCACTTATTTCACCACAGTAAATCCTACCATTAATCCCACAATTTACTACCACTCAAACTAAATCATTTGACCCTGCTGATTTAGGCTAGATACAGATGTTACACTTAGAAGTTCAGGAGGTTAGACTGAGCAAAAATGGCCACCCAATCTAACATAGTTTGCCCTTCTGCAGACTTTACACTTAGATCCCTAGTTAGGATGATTTAAATTTGAAAGTGTCAAACTGTGCAGATGTTCCCTAGAGGTTGGACTAGAAAACAATGGCCAACCCAATCTAACTTAGTTCACCTGAGATAAGCATTGTTAGATTGGACATGGGTTAAACCAACCTACTGAATATCTTTACGTGTTTGGAGCATAGCCCTGAGGTTGGGAAAACCCAGTCATGCCCCAGCACTGCACTTTTCCTACTCTGTCAAGCTATTTTGAACCTCCTGACCGTCCCCCAGCTCCAGCTGGACATTCCCCCTTGCAGATCAACCAATCCCTGCCCACTGACCTGCTAGTCCTCAAACCCTGCCAACTCCCCCCACTAATCTCACAAACTGGCCTTCATGCCAGTTTTTATAGATGTTCACCAGTGCTGGGAGCCCTATCTAATTAAGTCAGCATGGGCAGGATCTGGAGCCTTACCGGGTCAGTAGGGGAGGGTTGGTCTGCAGGGGGGTTGCCCACCTGGGGCTGGAGTAGGTCGGGGCACTAAAAATAGTCCGGTCAGGGTGGGGAGTGTGGCAGGACAGTAGGGGTTGCTACTATGCTGAGCCACCCTCCTCACTGTGCCTAGCCCAAAACTTCACTTCAGGAGTCTCCCCTGGGGTGCCTATATCTGGCCATCCCGCTTCCTGGAGCCCACCTATAAGCCTGGGGTAATGCTGCCACCACCCAGGCACTGGCCTCTGTCAGGGCTCTGTGAAGCCTGGGGTACACAGACCCAGCCAGCCTTGGGGGTGCTTTGCCTACTGGAAGTGTTTCTGGGTGTTTCTTATAGCCTGGAGCCTTCCAGGATTCTCTCAGGTAGGACTGAATTAGTTAATAAAACAGCCAAATTCCCCTCAGCTCAGCTGAGCAAAGAGAGCAAAAAGGATCGTCTCTCCCCTCTTCCCTCAAGAGTACACAGCCAGGTGAGCTGTAACAGATTAAGAGATAGCTTTATTGATCAGAGAGGGAGAAGATGGTGGAGGGGATACAGGACAAATGAATATTAAAAGAAAACAATTTTAGCAAACCAGAATTAATTGAGCCTTTCAAATATGGGCTTGTGGCCCTTTTAACGTGTGGCTGAAAACTTACAAATCTTCCAGAGAGCCTGTTTCTCATGGAGGCACATCCTTCTGTGTCTGTGTTTCCAAAATGACTGCCTGTGTCCTTCCCAAAGTGCCTGCTCCAGGACAAAGGAAGAGTGATCTCCCCTTCCTTTAGGAATTTTTACATCCCTAAGTGACCAGGTAGTGTGAAAAACAGAGGGGCCTGAGCTGTCCCAATACAGAGGTGAGGCAGACTGAGGAACATTTTTTCACAGGGAGAACTTCTCTGATCCCACCAAACCCTATCACCTGGACCCCACAAACACCCCTGTAGACCTAGAGTGCCCCAACCCTCAAAACCCCCTCATAGTGCTCTTAACTCCCTAATCCTGCCTGTTCTTCTCCCAACCCAGCAGAGATACATGTGTAAAATTGGCACTGGGGTGGTTTGCAGCATCAGAGGGATGGGGGTTTGGGATCTGAGGGGTTCAGAGAAGATCTCCAATCCTGCCAACCCCATCCACAGACTACACCATCCTCCTACAGACCTGACAGTCTCCCAGTACAGTCAAACCTTTCCTCCTGAACTCCTCCAACTCTCCCACAGACCTGCTACCCCCCTGATCTCAGCAAACTCCCCTCAGACCCCAACAACCCCTCGTTGGACCTGCTAGCCACTTGATCTCACCAAATAGCCTCAGACTGCACTGATCACTCCATGGACTCATCATTCCCCTGATTATGTCCACCTCACCTCAGATCTGCTAGCTTCTCTGATCCTGCCAACACTTCCCTGCCTCCCCCATGGAACCAGTAGCTCTTCTGATCCCAGCTGTCCCTTCCCCCAGCCTGACTTACTTAGATTGGGCTCCCAGCACCAACAAAGGTCAATAAAACCACCATCTGATCTACAATTACACAGCTTAAAGGAATCTGTGTGACTATAGATCAGATATTAGGAATATCTGCATTGTTCTGCAAAGGTGGAGGAATCAAGTGAGGAATCACTGAATAAGATCTGGCAGCCATTTTTTATCCCATCTTGAACTTCTAAGTGTAATGTCTTTACATAGGTTTAGTGACAAACATTTTTCCTCAATAGAGATATGAATGAGACATAATCACACCTAATCAGGCACTGTGTTATATTCCCCTTCATTAGGTAATGGTTACCTTCCAGAGTCTATGGCTGTAATCAGAGATTGTATTTGTCCCAGGTGAAGGTGTTTTTTCCTGTGACCCTACACATGTACAAGTCTACTACAGACTACCACACCAGGAGGAGGAGCTGAATCTGGAATTTTCCAGAGAACTGATAGAGGCTGTACATTCAAGGGACATGGTTGTCATGGGTGACCTCAATTACCCTGACATCTGCTGGGAGGAGCACTTGGCCAGATCTGACTGGTCACGTAGGTTTGTGACCTGCATGGAAGAACTTTTTTTAGTACAGGAGGTGAGTGGGCCAACTAGAGAGAAGGCTTTGTTGGATTTGTGGGAGATGTGAGGATTCAGGGTAATCTGGGAGATAGTGATCATGAGATGATAGAATTCACTATCCGATGTAGGGCAGGGAAGTCAGCCAGTAGGTAGAGGTGCATGATTTCAGGAAGGCTGACTTCAAAGAGCTTTGGAAAACAATGGAAAGGACCCTATGGGAAGAGGGACTGGAGGGGAAGGCAGTACAGGAAGGTGGTTGTTCCTCAAAGGAATGATCCTCAGAGTGCAGAAACAGTCCATTCCTGTATGCAGGAGAGGTGTTAAAGGGGCTTGGAAGCCCTCTTGGCTTACCAGAAGAGTCACAGAGTGCTTAAAAAGAAAAAAGCAGCCAAGTTTGCTGATCACACCAAACTTTGGGGTAGAGTGTCCACACCTAAGGATAGGCTGGTGATCCAGGCTGACCTTGATAAGCTTATAGATTCATAGATGTTACGGTCGGAAGGGACCTAAATAGATCATTGAGTCCGACCCCCTGCATAGGCAGGAAAGAGTGCTGGGTTAAGATGACCCCAGCCAGATGCCCATCTAACCTCCTCTTGAAGACCCCCAGGGTAGGGGAGAGCACCACCTCCCTTGGGAGCCCGTTCCAGATTTTGTCCACTCTAACTGTGAAGAAGTTCCTCCTAATGTCCAGTCTAAATCTGATCTCTGCTAGCTTATGGCCATTATTTCTTGTAACCCCCAGGGGCATCTTGGTGAGTAGAGCCTCACCAATTCCCTTTTGCACCCCCGTGATGAATTTATAGGCAGCCACAAGATCACCTCTCAACCTTCTCTTGTGGAGGCTGAAGAGGTCCAGGTGCCCTAGTCTCTCCTCATAGGGCTTGGCCTGCAAGCCCTTAACCGTACAAGTGGCCCTTCTCTGGACTCTCTCCAGGTTATCCACATCCCTCTTAAAGTGTGGCATCCAAAACTGCATGCAGTATTCCAACTGCAGTCTGACCAGTGCCTGATAGAGGGGAAGTATCATCTCCTTGGTTCTGTTTGTCATGCATTTGCTGATGCACGATAAAGTGCAGTTAGCTTTGCTGATGACTTCATCGCACTGAGATGCCGAGATCCCTTCCTGCTTCCGTGCTACCAAGCAGGTAATTTCCTAAGCAGTAGGAGTGCTGGACATTTTTCCTCCCTAGGTGCAGTGACTTGCATTTCTCCTTGTTACATTGCATTCTATTGTTTTCTGCCCATTTGTCCAACCTGTCCAGGTCTGCTTGTAGCTGTTCCCTGCCCTCTAGTGTGTCTACTTCTCCCCACAGTTTTGTATCATCCACAAACTTGGACAGAGTACACTTCACTCCCTCGTCCAAATCACTGACGAAGACATTGAAGAGTATCGGTCCAAGGACTGAGCCCTGCTGGACCCCACTTCCCACTTCCTTCCAAATCGATACTGACCTATCCACCACCACTCTCTGGGTATGACCCTCTAGCCAATTTACCACCCACCGCACTGTGTAATCATCCAAGTCACAGCTTCTTAATTTGTTCACCTGTATGGGGTGGGATACCGTATCGAAGGCCTTCCTGATGACTAAGTAAACAATATCTACCTCTACTCCTGCATCCAGGTGTTTTGTAATATGGTCATAGAAAGAGACTAGATTAGTCAGGCATGATCTACCTGCTATGAACCTGTGCTGGTTTCCCCTCAGCATAATTTTTCCTGCTGAGCTCTCATATATATGAGCCTTAATAATCTTTTCAAAGACTTTTCCAAAGATGGAGGTGAGACTGACTGACTGGCCTGTAGTTGCCTGGATCCTCCTTCCTCCCCTTCTTGAAAATAGGAACCACATTGGCCCTTTTCCAGTCCTCTGGGACCTGGCCTGTGCAACACAAGTGCTCAAATATTCTTGCCAGTGGCTGTGCAGTGACATCAGCCAGTGCCTTCAGTACCCTTGGATGGAGCTCATCCGGGCCTGCAGACTTAACCACATCCAGTCCTTCCAAGTGACTCTGCATCTTCTCAGAGTCAACACTTGATAGTCTGGTGCTGTTCTGTTGCCTCTCTACAATATCATTATGAGACTTGTTTTGCCCCTCGTTTAGGAACATGGAGGCAAAGAACTCATTAGAAAGTGGGCAGATAAAAACCTGATGACATTCAATATGGATAAATGCAAGGTACCCCACCTCAGGGAAAAAAAAACAAAACACTTCACACTTATAGGCTCAGCAGTGCTACACTTGCTAGCACCATGGCCAAAAAGGACTTGGGGGTCTTGGTTGACCACAAGATGAACATGAGCCACCAATGCAATGTTGTAGCTGGTAAAGTGAACAAAACTCTGCCTTGCATCCATAGATGCTTTTCAAGCAAATCTCAGGATGTCATCCTCCCACTGTACTTGGCCTTGGTGAGGCGACAGCTGGAGTAGTGCATCCATTTCTGGGCTCCACAATTCAAGAAGGATATGGACAAGCTTGAGAAGGTCCAGAGGAGAGCCACACACATGATCAGAGGGAGAGAGAACAGGCCTTATGAAGAGAGGCTGAGAGCCATGGGACTCTTCAGCCTGGAAAAGCACAGGCTCAGGGGTGACCTGGTAGAATCCTATAAGTATATAAGGGATGTGCATCAGGATCTGGGGGAACAGCTGTTCACCAGAGTGCCCCAAGGGATGACTAAGTCCAACAGTTACAAACTCCTCCAAGACTGTTTTAGGCTGGACATAAGGAAAAACTTCTTTACTGTCCGAGCTCTGAAGGCCTGGAATAGACTCCCTCCAGAGTTGGTGCAAGCATCTACTCTGGACTCTTTTAAGAAATGTTTGGATGCTTATCTTGCTGGGATCATTTGACCCTATCTGACTTCCTGCACTGGGGCATGGGGGTTACTCAATGATCCTCTGGGCTCCCTTCCAGCCCTAATATCTATGAAATCTATGAAAATTATAGACAGTGGAAGCAAGGGGTAGTCACCAAGGAGGAATCCACAAGTATAGTCCATATTTATAGGGAGAAGATAAGGAAGGCAAGGGTGGCAACCTAGATCAGGTTAGCAACTGAAATCAAGGACAATAAAAATTTCTTCTTTAGGTATATAGAGAGCAGGAGGAAGACCAAGGGAAATGTGAGGCCCTTGAAGAATGGAACAGGACAGCTGATAACAGACAGGAGAAAGCTGAGTTCTTTAATGCAGGGATTGTGAACTGAGGGTATGTGTACCCCCAGGGATACTTAGAAAGGTTGTAGGGGGTATGTGCTGGTTGGCTGGAATGAAGCACACCCCACGGCATCTCCCCCAGTGTGTTCCCATACTTTGGTTCTTATCCAGGGGAGGAGGAGGGATGCACCAGGTGCTGCTGGCCCCACACAGCACTCTGCAGCATCTCCCTGCCCCCACACCCCAGCTCACTCTCCAGAATGGCCATTTCCCCCATAGCAGAGCTACAAGAGTCTGAATGGAGAAGGGGGAGAAGTGTTTTGTGCCCACCTCTGGTGGCATGCGATTGGCCAGGTGCAAGGCCCGTCAGCAGTCTGCAGAGCCATGACTGGCCACGGCAAAGTGGGTATAGCATGTGGCAGTGCTGCTGGCAGCTGCATGTGAGCCCTCCCATTTGCCCCCCCCCCCCAGTGCTGCTGCTACATGCACACCTGGGAGGGCATGGGAGATGTCTGCCCCCAGATCAGCACAGGGAGCAGGGTGCGCTGTGGGCGGCTGTGGGCTGGAGCTGAACCAGGCTGTTCCTGGTGGAAGTGATGGACCAGGGTGTGCTGAGAATGGGTGAGGGTGGATACGGTGAATTTTGGGGTGGCTGCAGCCCCTCCCATAGCCCCTTCCCAGTGCCACTGCCACCCACCCTGAGAGCAGCCTGGCCTGGGCTTGTGACTGGGCTTGCGGGGTGGGCAGATCAAGACCCCCCACAGTGCAGAAGGGAGTGGGGCAGGGGAGAATCATTCACCCCTGTCCCTGCCTCACTTCCTCCCGCACTGTGGGGATTGTCCCATGACCTGGGAGCCAAGGGGGGGCCATGAGCCCCTCCCTTGGCTTGCCCATGCCATGCCCCTGGACCAGCCACTGGGCTCAGATTATCTTATGACTTGGCCCAGCCAGGGCCCCATTCACCATGAATCCCCACAGTGCAGGAAGGAATGGGGAATGGGTAAATGATTTGCCCCTGCCCCACTCCCTCCTGCACTGTGGGGGGGCTCCACCCCAGCCCCACTCCCTCCCTCACTGTCATGGGGGATGCAGATCGAGGCCCCCCATGGCAAGGGAGGGAATGGGGCCTCACGCACCCCAGCCCGTGCTCTTTCCTGTACCCCACTCCCTCTCTCACTTCGGCAGTCCTCAATCTGCCCCCCCCCACAGCCCCTTCCCCTCCCCCTGCACCTTCCCCCACAGACTTACCTGTTTTGGGGGTATGTGCATGCACATGCATGCTCAGTCCCCCCAATTCTTTTCTCCCTCTGCCTATGCAGTGCCTGCCCCAACCCCAGCCCCACTCCCTCCCTCACTGCTGGGGCCTCGATCTGCCCCCCACCCTTAAAAACAAATAAAGGGGTACATGAGCTGAAACTTTGAGACCAAAGGGGTACACTTGTTAAAAAAGGTTGAAAACCACTGTTTTAATTAATAGTTTGCATTGGTATTCCTGTATGGTGCTTGCCTGCCTGGTTAAATACTGGATGAATGTGTGTATGTATTGGGGTGAGAGGGTGGGAATTGTCAACCAATAGTCAGTGTCAAACTGGTAAGGGAGCATGTACATGGGCTGAATGTTTAGTGCCCGATAGAGGGGAAGTATCACCTCTTTGGATCTATTCGTCATGCATCTGCTGATGCACAATAAAGTGCCATTGGCTTTTCTGATGGCTTCGTCACACTGCTGACTCATGTTCATCTTGGAGTCCACTAGGACTCCAAGATCCCTTTCCACTTCCGTGCCACCCAGCAGGTCATTTCCTAGGCAGTAGGTGTGCTGGACATTTTTCCTCCCTAGGTGCAGCACTTTGCATTTCTCCTTGTTGAACTGCATTCTGTTGTTTTCTGCCCACTTGTCCAACCTGTCCAGGTCTGCTTGCAGCTGTTCCCTGCCCTCTGGTGTGTCCACTTCTCCCCATAGCTTTGTATCATCCGCAAACTTGGACAGAGTACATTTCACTCCCTCGTCCAAGTCGCTGATGATTCACTCCCTCGTCCAAGTCGCTGATGAAAATGACATGGAGAATCTTGAAAGGGTTCAGAGAAAGGCCACAAGAATTATTAAGGGCCTGGAGGACAAACATGGAAGAGAAGACAGGGTGGGACTTGGTGGCCATTTATAAGTATGTAAGGGGTGAATATTGGGAGCTGGGAGAAAAACTGTTCACTAGACTACCCCAAGGGAGGACAAGGAGCACTGGCCATAAAGTGTTAGAGGATGGTTTCAGGTTGGATGTAAGGAAAAACTTCTTTCCAGTAAGGGTAACCAGAATCTGGAACAGGCTTTCCAAGGAGGTAGTGCAGTCCCCAACCTTGGACGTTTTCAATTGGAGACTAGATAGACATGTTACTGGGATCATTTGATCTCAGCAGTATCCTGCCCAGAGCAGGGGGGTTGGACTATATGATCTTTCGAGGTCCCATCCAGTGCTTAATTTCTATGACTGTAAGTCCACTGTCCCACTTCAATTGATACCAATGTACGCAAGATTAAAGGGTACTATCCCTTTTTTGTAGGACATTGCAGGTCACAGGTTATTCCTGAGACAAAACAGCCAGCTACTGATAGAAGACCAACAATGCAACTTAGAAGGGCAAGATTTGTAAATGACTGTACAGCTCCTGTTCTGATCTGGGTCAAAGCCTGGAACAATCAGGCCCACATCAAATGTAACATACGTTTACAACCAGAGATCTATATGTGTTCTGGTCCAATCAAAGCTCTATTTTGTAATGAGACTACATTAAAATATACAGTCCCCCTAGTACCCAACAGAGACAGAAGAAATAAGGAAACACCAGAGACAACTTTTTAATGAGCTAAAAGATCAATCCCATGAGATGCTAATAAATTGACTTTTATTTTCAGGTGATATGGAGGGAGACATAATCACCTACAATTAGCCTCAGCTAATACACTTCAGCTAAGAATCATTGAGTAGCATACCTTAATTAAGGCTCTATTCATGAACTATATTACTGCACCTCAGCTTTAGATCCAGTACTTTCACACATAATTCCTATGTAGACCTGCTCCACTTAGTGGTCTTGGATATTAGTTGGATGTCTATAATGTAGAAAGATTACAGACTAATTTTCACAGCCAGAACATAAGTGATGTTACTGAAACAGATCCACTGGTTATTTGAAGGTTTTTAGTATCCTATGACCCCTTTTGATTACAAAGATTTTACTGGAATTAATTAAGGTTAGGACTGAAGTAGAATGATTAAGCTGCATATAGAATCATATTTTGACACATTCCATATATTATCAGGTAGGTGCATTAAGTCAATTAATATTTTAAAGTTGCCACTAATAATTCCAATAACCTTTTGGCTGAAAAGTCTGCCAATCATATTTAACAGCCAGCACCCTTCCTGATTAATAATTGTCATTCGTTTGGGGACATTTTGCTGACTTTTCAAGGAATGTTCATCTTTTTAATCTACATTCCCAGCTGCAGTATGATCTGAGACATATTTGCTAAGCACCACTGAAATTCAGGACACTTTTTGTTCTTTATGAGTTTCTAGGTAATTATACAGATATTTTTATGTCAAACCAGGAATTTCATTCTCTAAGTTTTGTTTGGTTTTAAAGCTGATAGGTATTATTTTTCTCTGATCCCTTATACTCATTATATGTATCCCTCTTTCTTGTTTTCATTTCCTATTGATATCAACAGAAAAGCAGGCATTTAAATTTGGACCTGTCTTATTGTGATACTTTATTTTAAGGGGAAACCAACTCTGCCACATTAAGCTCAAATAAACAAGTCTGTAAAAAAATTAATACAAATGATCTGAGAAAGTGAAATCTTCCAACCATCCCAGGGCACATAACTTCCTTTACAAAGCCTTATGATGGCAGCCACAGAATTTCTTGCACTGGGATAGCTGAATCCACTTACATGTGGCTCCTGTTTCATCTTCACTGGCCCTCCCTTATGCACTGGTCAGTGTAGAGACCGCTTCAGCATCTGCAGTTACCCACAGCTTTTGTGGAACATAAGTCCCTCTGGGATATATGATTCAAGTGTGAATTTCACCCTGTGGTGAAATTCACACTCTATGGAATAAAACACGCAAGGACAGAGTCATAGTATGTCAAAAGACTGTTTCCAACTATGAGAGCTATAAAAGTTTTGGAACAGATGATATAGAGGGATAACATGAAAAGTGGCCATCTTAGAGATGGAGTCAATCCCACAGAACTTTTTGATTAACTGGAAAGCAGTATACCCATGTGAATTACATTAAGAAATATCATTCTGACTGCAGATGCCAATTACTCAAAAATTAAATAAATATATTCGCTTGGGTAATGTAAATTTAAAAAAAGTTCAAAAAAAATTGAACACTTAATTTACTAAAAATATTTGGGGGCTTTCAGGAAGAAAAAGCAAAGCTAAAGAAAACCCCCACAGGAATCATTCAGCAGAAATACTAAATTGGTTTTCTTGGAATGTTGTCAGAAGCTGATTTTCATCTCTTCATTTTGCTTTTAAAGAAAGGTTAGAAATGCCTACTGCTTCCCAGCCATGGCTTGGAAAACAAGGCAATTTGAGGCTTTGAACTCAGTGATTTTTCTTCCTATCACAAATGATCTATAAGTTTCATTACTCTATGATCTTTGATTCCTCAGGCAAAAGTTCTGTGGTATAAAATAAGCCTCCTGGAAACTGAAACAAAGAGTTACCCACAGGATTCCAAAAAGGAGGAAACAAATTTATTTCAGTTTATCTGCTTAACCCTGCTCTGCCTGTACAGCTCCTAGCCACTGCTAACATGCCAGTAGGTGTTATGTTCAATTGGATTGTACTTAACAGCAAACCCTTTTTTCTTTTTTTCAAATGTCTGTACAATGAAAAACTTCAAACACCTGGCATTGTCAACATGAGTCATTTTCTTTTTTAGTGGCTGCTATGCTCAAGGCTGGTTCAGTGTGTTCCTTGTTTGCCCCTTGACACCTGTGCCATCATGACTTCTTGCAGCTGCACAGGAAGACAACAGCTGACACAAAGACATGACTTTGTGGAACCTCAAGGAAAAGAATGTCTTCAATGTTATCTGAGAAGAAAAATTGAAGTGTAAAATCTCTGGCTTTCTCTCCCTCTGCCCTCCCCCTCTCTCCCCTCCCTTCCCCTTCCCCCCCCCTCCCCCCCCCCAAGAGCTTTTGAGGACTGGACCCTCTTCCTTGCTAAAAGGTGACTAATGAGGACAGATAATAATCTTGGATGGATGACAGTCCAAATGTTCTAATGATGTATGTGAAACTTAAAAAGCTATAGAAGAAGAACTATTTATTACCAGTGTCTTTTAATTCACAAAGGCCACATTTCACAAGTAACTGTCATACTTAGTGAAACAGCTAACTTGATATTCCTTTCAAATGTGGATCCTACTGATCTTTGTGGGTGAATAAACTAATTTAGCTGGATTTATAACTAATCTGTGCATATGGAAGTGTGGCAAAGCACCTCATAAACAATAGTGATATAGGGAAGAGGTAGTGCTAACCTGTGGACATGTCTACACATGTAATTAACATGATTGAATATACTCTGGCACAATTTGAGCTGGAGTAAATGAATCCTGACATCACCATCTATACATGCATTTAAGTGAAGTAATTGTCAACACTGCCGGATACCATCTGTATCTGATGAGACTATCCAGGAATACAGTAAATTAGTCTACTGTGCCCTAATTGCCACATATGTGTAGACAGTGACATTTTAGTGCATAGCAAATGAGTCTCTTGCACAGTAAAGTATCTTGTGTAGATGTGCCCTGGTTGACTTTGTATTGATGTTATAGTCATTGGCAGGAATATTGAACAGGTTATTAAGAAATGTGCCTTTCAGCACCACAAAAAGGTACAAAGATATAAAGACAAGAAAATTATATTGTGGATGTATTTAACAGATTTCATCTGAATGTTGATGCTATCATTTCAGAGAGGCACCCAAAACCCACTAGAATGCCCTCTAGACTCGATTATAATGATCAGTTAAAATTGTATTTGTCAATTATGATCCTTTTTCTGAGAACAGCATTGATAGTTAAGGGAAAGGTGGGGAATAGGTAAACATGAATGATGACAACATAACCAAACCTGAAACATAACAACATATGATGTAACATGAAAAGCTTGTTACCAATCAGGTCAAAAGAACACTGTCCATAATCAATAACTAGGTGTAGCATTTAAAAGATCAATATAATATTTATTAAAAAGGTAATTTTTTTTAGTCAAAACACTATTTGTCAAAAATATCCTGATCAAGAAATCCATATTTCAAGTTTTAAAAGTCTAAATTTAAAGTTTATCTGAAAACTAAAACAAAATACTAAAATAAAATCGATATTCCTAGATCCTACTTAAAAAGAAATGGTTTGATAAACTCCTTACAAGGTGATATTCTATTCATAAAAAAATACTAAAGATGGAGCAAAAATCTGACTGAATCTAAGATTAAATTTACTTTTTGATAAAGACAAAGAAATATTCTGGTTCCTTCTTTTTATATAGTAAGACCATATGTAATAAATAGGTAGAGAGAACTGTCTAAAATAATCTTTCAACATCCAAAAAATGTACAAAGAAAGGTTTTTTTGGTATTATCTTTTGTTGGACCAACTGTATAGCTGGGAGAGACATTACACAAGCTGTCACACATAAAATGCCATTCCTCAGTTGTTCCAATAAAAGATATCATCAAAACCTCCTCTTTTCTCACATATTTCCTGAACCATCAAGGCTACAACAACTTCCTGACCCTACTATAAATGCATAACAGATCTGAATTTATATATGGAATACAGTGAAGCAGGGAAGAAAGCATAGGTTGTGTGTATATGAGACACTGACTGCGCAGTTGTTACTGAGCAGACATTTAAAACTTGAGTATTCAAGCAAAGTTTGCTTAAAAGTACTTTCAGATGTTCATGTGAGGACAATCCAGGGATTAAGAGCTGCAGGAGCCACCTAGAATTAATGTGTATCAAGGCCCATCAGTGGCATCAAAAAGCTTTTCCATATGTATAGCTATGTATATACAAGTACTAAATGACTGCACAGTTACTGGAGTTACTGCACAGTAGTATCGCCAAATGGCCTTTAGGTGATGCTAACTGTGCAGTAACTCATTACTACTGTGCAGTAGTGTCGCAACATGTTTTATGCCATGTGATGCTACTGGCAGTAGTAACGAGCTACTGTGCAGTCAGTATCTCATGTAGACACGGCCATAGTGTATCTCTGTAGACTACTCTTTGCTCATGTTTATGCCTATCCTAATTATAGAGATGTCCATCATGCTGCTGGGACAGAGGGTCAAATATCCTTTAGATCATCCTACCACTTTCTCTCTCTCTAAAGGCAGGCTAAACAAGATATATTAGGAAAAAATAAAAAAACCTCTTCATTCTATAGAGGCTTTTGACCACTGATCTCAACGGGATATTTTAGAAGGGATAAGGAATGAAAAAAAGAGTAAGGACTAGAAATTTAAGTGATCCAGTGCTGCAAGACAGAGGACTTTGCAGACAAAAAGGAATGCATCCTCACACATTGCAGTTTTGCCATTGTTTCACCAGGAGTGCAGAATTTCACCAAGAGCCTTAGCTATGCATATGGAAAAGCTTCTTGATGTCAGTTAAGGGCCTTTCTATACATTAATTTTAGATGGCTCCTGGAGCTCTTGAACCCTGGATTGTCCACACATTAACACCTGAAACTACTTTTCGCAAACTTTATGAATCTATGAATCTAGGTGGTTTAGAGTTACTGCACTTCAGGGAAGTTTTATCTCTGATTTGTGTTACCCAACTCATATTTCATTAATGTGTTGCTACTCCCCACAGATGAGCCCCCCCCTCCCCCAAGTTGGAGTCCTCTAGGTTCCCAGGATACACTGTCCCCTCTCCACCCTCTTGTTCTGTGTGGACAAATTTTTCATCCCATGAACTCTACTTGTCCAGGGGGCAATTATGGCACCAAGTCCATCTCCTGTCCATGGGGATGTGACCTCCAGGGATGCAACCCCATGCAAACATCTTGCAGTGCACATGCCAGTTAGCCAGGTTTCAGGGCACAGACAGGACCTGGAACAGGGTCTAGGGAGGTTGGGGTGGGGGGTGCAAATTAAGGGGCCAGACTGGGTCCCCATGAGCTGGGGCTTCCTTCCTGGGGGTAGTAACTCCCCAACAGACACCTTCCCTCATCACTCCCACCTCCCAGCCACTCTGGGAAGCATGACCCGCATCCCCATGCTCTAATCCCAAATTCCAATTTATTAAAACATGATATTATTATTTCTTTTTTATTGCTTTTTTAAACTTTTTATATTATACTTCAGTGTCTAACTTCCTTCATTTCCGCACCCTTCCTCCACCCCCATTTATTTTTCACTTTCCATTTCATTATCCACCTCCAGCCCATTAACTCTCCACCTTCCAACTTCATATTCCCACACATCCTGTGACCTGTCTCTCACACCCCTCTACCTAAAGTGGGAAATAAATCTTGTCCTGGCTCACCAAACCTGTAGTGGCAACTCAGAGCTGTAGCTGCTAGTCATGCCCCTCCTTGCAAGTCCTCTGGAGGCAAGTCACAGTTGTACTGGTAGGGGACAGTCAGAGGAGGTTTTTAGCTTTAAGGTGTGACTGCTCCAAACTTGAACTGGCACTAACACTGATGAACATTTGAGCACCTGAAAGTGCAACATGGCCCTAAGTTTATTCAGCTTCACTCTGGTATAGCTGAAGATAAGTTATGTCTTTTTATTTTTGTTGGATAGTGGTATCCACTGGTTCTCCTTTCAATCAACAGAGTTTTTCTTTTCAATTAACAATTATAACACAGTGTACAGTGAAAAAAAATTAATCTTTGAGTACAATGATTTGACAAAGGCACTGCTTCCAACTTAATTTTCTAAAAATTAAATTTTTCTTGCTGTGTATCATGAGCTTCACTTTCACTCCACTCACACTTGTGCCTTTGGCTATAAACTCATTGTTCTCTTATTTCAATCCCACCCCCAACCAGCAATTTTGAAGTTTTTTAATTTCAATGTCATGCTTAAAGTCTTATCTTCTTTTGAGATGCTGAATGAAGTCCTTAAAGCCCTTAAAAATCAATTAATGCTCTATCAATGTAATTTATTTTTTTATAAAAAGCATACATTAATAATTATTTTGCACATGACATGAAATGTATTAACATAGACTTCTGGGAAGAGTATAAAATGTGCTGTAACCCACACGAAACCCAAATGAAGGACATTTTGGCATACTTTCATCAGTTTTCAAAAGCCATTTTATAACAATGGTACATTCTCTGAGAGATCTGCTATAAATTTTAAAGGTTTTCAAAGCATCACTTCTAATATAACATACACATTTTACACATCTCAAAATGAGTGTGTGTAAGCAGTGTTTGCTCATGGATATATTATTATTTCTATGAGGAAAGACTATGTATGAAGAAAACTTTAAAAGCTGGATTTAGATCCCTTGGCGAATACGAGATGAAAAAAAATCATAGAAACAGTTACTTTGATAAGCATCACAATTGGAGGTATACAGATTCTTTCAATACCCAAAGCAAAACTGGAAAACATTTACTTTTCACCAGTTACACTTCAATGCATACTTTTTTATATATAAACTTCAGTATTTCCTAAGTGAAAACATAACCATTAGGACTGTATCTGAGAGCACAATTTTAAAAGTTGATATGTACAGTAAATAAGAAACCCATACAATCCAGAAGCAAGAATTGTATTCATAATTCATCAAGATCATTCTGTAAGCCACTCCTTTCCCTTTCTATTATGATGGAGCTTGGTGGAAAGCCAGGTCAGGACATCAATAGATAAATGAACTAGAAATTGTAAATTATTTCACAATTATAATATTATTAATACCATGTAATATGGAAATATTCACAAACTTATGCTGCTTCTGGTCAGTTTATAGTATTAAAGCTATTCTGCTCAAATTTAAAATATTTATAGTTTTTTATTTCTTAAATTTGGAATAAAATATTCCTCTCCCAAAATGTAGTACCTTTTGTTGTGGACCAAACTCTGTCCTGGAATAAAAGCAATTACAATCAACCTCAAAGGAACCACATATAACTATTCAAAAGCAAAATTCTAAACATGAAATAATTAAATGTCTTAAAAATACTTTTAAGTGTTGAATTTGATTTATATAAACTTTCTAATCACCTAACCTTGTAATTCTATAATCCCTCTCAATTTCAACATCTAATTTGCATCTATTATGTTTTGCACATGAAATTCTCATTCAACCATTGCATTGAATCTCTTCAACTTTTACAAATTAACTGACTGTGGGTACGTAGAGACATTTGGGGATTTTTGGGGAGGTTAGATCCAGTTAAAAATGGCCACTTGATCTCAGGTAGGTCAGGATGGTGGGGCTACTAGTGGGGGTTTGGGATTGCAGGGAAAAGTGGGGTCTTCAGGAGGTTTTAGGGGCATTGGGGGGAAGCAAGTTCTCTGGGGAGGGGGATTTGGGAGGGCAAACAGGGGCTTGGAGGGATTGGTGAGCAAGTGGGGTCCATGGGGGATTAGGGAATTGGGGCGGACTAGTGGGATCTTTAGCGGGGGATGCAATCCAGGAAAGTTCAGGATCAGGGGGATGAACGGGGTCCACAGGAGGGCTTGGGGGGGATGTGTAGCTATGCTCCCCACCAGGACCAGGGGCTATTTTTAGCTTCCCAACCCCTAACATGTGCAGGTGAATATCCCCTCCCAGTTAGCCAACCCTTATCAGATCCTGCCCACCCATCCCACACTCCCAATTTACTTCCTTGGCTTCTGGCACCAGTAAACACTGGTAAAACTGGCACTGGGAGAAGCTCATGGGATGAGGGATTTGGTAGGCTTGGGGGGAGCTGTCTGGTATGCAGGGGGGTGTTGTCCATCTGGGGGTGGGGTCTAGCAATAGTTTGGTGTCAGGTGGGAGGTTAGGAAAAATATAGTCCCAGGGCTGGATCCAGTAGTTGGGCCTTCCCAGCCCCAGGGCTGTGCTGGGAACGGTATGGAAGTTCAATTAGATCAGTCTCAACTTTCTATATCACAGTGTCCTTTCTTACAGACAACTAGAACTCAACAGGATCCCTTAAGGAGCTGCTCAGTGATTCTCCTTAGGCAAAAATTTAGAAAACGTAAAGGAAGGTTTCTGGAACAGATCATGGAGAATACCAGCTCTAATTAACTAGACTGTTGAGAGACACAAGTATTTTTGTAGGTACCCACCTTCTCCCCACACCTGGAACACAGGCATCCTGACTTTCCCCAACCACGCATACCACCCACCTATAGTGTGGGCAGCCCAGCTTCTTTGTTTGCTGAATAAGCAGCCCAGTCCTTCCTCCTCACCATGCATGCAGCATGGGCCTCATAACTCTTAAGGTACACACAGAACTCGGCCCTCCTCCCATTCTACCTTCATATCACCAGGACAGAGGACAGGAAATAGAAGCTGGAGGAAAGAGGTGGGGCACAAAGAACCAGACTGTCATGGCAGAAGCAGTGGGATACATTCTCATCAGGTCTGTCATGGCAGAATGCATTGCATATTTCCTGGACCCTCACAGCTACAACATCACTCCAACAGTACCATTAGGATACTGAAATTTCCCAGTACAGTTTAATCTCATCTTCTGATACATGATGTTCCCAAGACACTGACTATCTGAAAATACACAGCAGTTTGGATTTAATGAAGCTTTACAGATCTGAGAATGGATCCAAATGGAATGTGATTATATGAACTGTTGTTAATACAGTACTTCTGAGATTGTAACAGTTTAAACAGCAATTTAGTGAACTTGTAAAACCAAATTAAACAATGAGGCATGCACTAGCACTTGTGAATCTTGTTTTCAGATGGAGGATTTAAAAATGCATATAAGATGTGTAGAAGATGACTATTAACTGCTGTATCTGGAGGTGCTTCAAACAAACAAAACCAAATTATACAGTTTTTCATACATTTAGAAATGGATGAAAGGTCTCTAGCACAATGATAAACAAAACACAGCTGACAGCTGAAAGAGAGCAACAGCCCTAGACACATGCACTTCTATATATGAATAAGGACCAAATCTAATGTGGCAGGGTCTAAATACTGGCTGTATTCTGTGTATACATTAAGACTCTTATATTGTTACCTAAACTGTCTGTCTGCCTCAGGGCTGGGAGGTGATGAAAGAATCTGTGCATGCATCATTCATTTTGAAGTCTCATAAAAGTTGTGAATGTTATTTATAAGTACAATTTCTGAGGGCCTCAGGAAATTTGAATTGTATCAAAGCTGCATGTATACTGAGTAGAGCTTGGATAAGATAGTGTATACTAATGGTCTGAATCTTTTTAGATTCAAGGTACCTCTCAATAGACTCAAGGCACCCTCAGAAAATGACTGTTCTTAGTTTTCATTCATTTTTTACTATAGAAACTTAATAGAGTAATTATTCTGTTCCAAAGAATTCAGAATTCTTTTTTATTTTTTGTACTATCTAGGTTGATAAGTGATTTCTGATGAACAATTCTGCTATTCAGAAAGAAAAAGAATTCACACATAACAGGCCAGTTGGGGTTGTGGGCCTGACACTATTGTAGGGATTATTCACAATGCTTGTCACTGTCTCAAGGATCATGGATGCAACAGACAATATATTCATTCTCTGCAATGTTTATTTTTTGCAATTCAAGAGATGAGTGTATTTGGAAGCATGATTTCAAAGACAACTCTTATTATCCTGTGCTCGATTACTGAGAGATAAAGGCATTGATATGCAGGACTTGAACAGAGTAAGTGTATTATGAAACTCTTGGTTTGTTAAGTGACTCTTTTCAAATACAGTTGAAACCAATTCTCATTACATTAATAAAATTAATGTTCTGTAAGAGAGGATTATGTAGAGAGAATAGGATAAACAGTTACAGCTAAAGCTAACACTAATCACATAAACCTAAGGATTTAAAGCAACAGGAATTTCAAACACTGAAAATAACTAAAATAAGTATGTTTATTCTGATTAATTAAAATAATTCAAATTCCAATAACGGTAGATTAGGAAAAAACACAATCATTTGTGTTTTTCAATAAAAATTATCCCAAATTATGTCTTTTTGACCTATCAACAGCTAAATTACATGGTATATCCTAGCATAACAGGTTTTTTCTATAGTACAGAAATGCCATTTACATGCAAGGACTGTGGAAACATAATGGAAAATGTACACTGAGGGTCACTATGCATTTCCAGAATTAAAGAATCTTCATTTACTATTAACCCCATTACAATAGCGAGTACCGTATTTTCGCGCATATACCCCACGCATGGGTATAACCCGCACCCATGTATAACCTGCGGAAAATTGCATTTTTGAAAAATAATCCATGCATTCACCGCACCCATGTATTCCCTGCACCCCCTTGTATTCCCCACACCCCTGGGCAAGGACTCCAAGCCAAGCAGTGCCTCCCCACTGGGCCCCGGAGGCACCACTGGGTGTGCACTACATGCCCCAGGAGAAAAGGAGATGGAGGGAGAGGCCCCGTATACACAGGGAGGCGGGGCAGCCCGGCCTGCCCCGGCCCCTGCGGCAGCGGCGGCACAGCCCAGCTTGCCTGGGGCCAGCAGAGAGGCAACGCAGCCCACCCCAGCCCCCGCAGCTGTGGGGCAGCCCAGCCTGCCTGGGCCCAGCGGGGAGGCAGCACAGCCCACCCTGGGTCCAGCCCCTGCAGCGGCGGCACAGCCCGGCCCCAGTGGTGGTGGCACAGCCCAGCCTGCCTGGGCCCAGCGGGGAGGTGGTGCAGCCTGCCCCGGCCCTGGCCCCTACGGAAAAAAAGTCCGTGGATAGCCCGCACCCCCATATAGCCCGCACACATCCATTTTTTTTGTAAAATCGCATATACCCAGCGGGATATACGCACAAAAATACAGTAAATCCTCTCCCTCCTGCCAGTCCTGATTCAGGGCCTTACGGTGGTGAGAGTTGTAGAGACATAAAGTACAAAAAACTTGTTCTGTAGGCAAATCCTAACTGAATTTTTTACAGTTTTGATGGAATAGACAGGGGAAAGCTGTGAAAAGGAATATCATTGCTATGTTGGCCCTGTTCCTTTGCTAAGGCAGGCAAGGATAGCCTTATTTTTAGATTACATTAGTGATTAGGTGTTCATTTTCTGGACTACAGTGAGTGAAAAACAGCCCCTTCTAATTAATTTATACTAGATATGTATATTGGTTTAGGCATTTCTCATTAAAGATGTTTTTAGCTTAAGATGCATTATGGTGTTATTTAAACAGAAGAACCACAGCATATTCCTTGTGCTTTCTCCTCTCAACATAACAGGAGCCAACCAGAATCTTCTTCAGTTACATTGCAATATGTATTATTCAAATCCTGGGTTGTTTTGCATTTAGTACTGTAGCAAAGTACTGTATTTAGGATTTAAAAAATAGTCTGATTCAGCTTTTGCTCAAGTTAGAAAGGGCCATTTATATAATCAGATATTTTTCTCTCTTTGGCCAAAAGGAAAGCTAAATAATTTGCCTCAAATTATGTCTTATTCTTTAACCTCAGTTTGCCTTCAGATTTAGTCCAGGTGTGACAGTCCAAAGCAACAATTGGCAGGAAGCCCAACACTTTAGAAGAGTGTCTATAGGCTAGGTATCTCTCTCTGTGATTTATTGTTAGATTGTAGTTGCACTAAATTAGAATCAAAGTACAATTTGTTAAGGGATATGTCTGCAGAAAAGCTTTGCTTGTCCTTGCAGAGTAAACTTTAAAATAAAACTCTATGCTAGGCATGTACCGATCTGATTTATTTTGTTTACAAAACCATAAACTTTAACACTTAAAGAGTGTGGCCTCTGATTCAGAAAGGTGCTTAAGTATCTGGCCATTGTTCAGTATGTGGGTAGCTCCATTGAAGTGTGGAGTTTGAAACAAAGTCACTCTGCCCAACTAAAAAAGCATTTGTTTTTCAGTTAAGTGACTCCCTATTAAAAAGTCAAGAGTGCTACTTGTTCATGTCATTGAAGTATGTACTACAGTACCTCGCTGATTCAAGACCAATGTTATACGGGTGCACAATTGTGGAGGTCAGTTTAAAAAGGTAAGGAGAAATTTTATAAAATGGCCTCTTTCCACTACTTTCCTTGATACCAATAAAATTCATTCCCAGTTTTTCACCAAGCACTACAATTAAATGAGAATTATACAAAGCAAACCAGTTTATAACATCTATGCATTTTATGACCTAGAACCATATTTCCAAAAATATTTATACAACAAAAGATGCAGATAGTCACCTGGTAAGACTTTCACAAGTGCTTAAGACATAAGGCAGGGCATTCTGTGCCTGGAGGTTTCTCTGACATCAGTCCCAACTGTAAGTCCAATGAAAGAAATTACTTAACAAATCCTACTACTTGCACATTCCTTTCACCATGACAGCTGCAATGATACTACAACAAAAGTGCTTGAAGCAGTTTGGAAGACTAACTCACACTGAGGTAATGAAAATCAATGTAAAGATTCCATTAGTACATCATTACTCACCTAAATACTTTCGGAAAGATCACCCTGAGAGGTAATTATATTCCTCCTTTTAAAAAATAGTCTCCCATGATGATACTGAGATTGCTAGAAAATCATAGGGAGTCAGTGAAAATTTTGAGAGACTTTAATCATGGGGAAAAAAATCTACTTATATATTCCCATTCATAATATTATTCAGCATTATCATATATGGCATTCATAGATTTTCTGTTCTGACTTTATTACAATTCCAATGGTAGATGCTGATTTTTAAGAGATTTTTGAGAGGGAATGTCTTTTTTCACTCTCTATTGTTGTGATGGTATGCAACAACAGTGATGACAGTTAACAACACTCCCTCAAGTCTCAAGTGAGAAAATTCTATTTCTATTGCAACTGCACTGACTTGAAAGATTTCTAGTTTGTCTGAGTATGTGGGGGTAAATGCATTCATAAGCAAAGAACTTGAGAAGCTGACTAAATCTAATAACACCAAAATGATGTTGATTTGCTAAAATAGGAGAGATGTAGAATGGCGTTTTCATAGGAACCTGGGCTCAGAAGTATCCTCTTGGGCTTTTGAGACCAGTCCTCGTAGTAGTGCAGGCACCCCCATCAAAAATACCTTTCATAAAGTTGTCATACTCCATCTTAAAAAATCACTGAAATTGTTAGATCCACTCCCCTTATTAGGGGGCTGTTCCAGAATCTGGCTCCTATTACTTTCCTAGATACATTTATCTTTTATTGACCCAACTGTATCATTGGGAGAGCTCTTGGACAAGCTTCTGGGCATCAAATACTCTTCCTCAGGTCTATGACATTTCCCTTTTTCACAGCTGGCTCACAGTGTTTCACATAAAGCAGTACCTAAAGGTCTTTGTCATTATCTGCTGTTTCCAACTGATAAGCCCTCAGCTTAGAGCAAAACTCTTTTTGGTCTGATCCTCCTCTTTGTTGACAATGTCTCCCAACTTTATATTTTGCTTTTTGGGCCAAGACGGTTAATAAAAATAAAAAATAATACCAGTGTCAAGACCAATTCTTGAGGAACTCCACTTATAATTATAATGTTTTTTCTTTCATAATTCACCATGGTCTCCTTGTTAGCCAGGTTTCCCCCCACCTCACTCTCCTTATATTATCCAGCTGACCAAATAAAATTTCTGACTACACAGGAAGGACACAGATTATTTTTTCTAACCTACAATGAGGCAAGTGACTATGAAATACCATGGGCTTTCTTAAATACATTAATTACTAAGTATTTCCCAGCATCGATACAGACTAAGCAGGTGTATCTACATATGCCAATTTAAGGCACTTTAGCATGTTTTAAGGTGACTTAAGGGCATGCTTCTACACGTGAGCACCCTTAATGTGCCTAAAAAATAGTGATTTTAGGCAATTCATGACTAAATTTGATGCCTGCTAAAGCTAAAGCAGGCATCAAATTTAGTTGCAAATAGCTAAAGCACATTAACCCACATATAGGCACATTATGATACATTAATGCTGTTTATGGACTGACTTGAGACTAATTTTTCAGTCTGCACACATGGCATTAATGTGCTTTAATGCATGCACATTTATACACGAGCCTAAATCACCTTAATGGGCTTCAATGTGCATTAAGCTAATGTGCATTAAATTTAGTTGTGCCTAAATGCACGTGTCAGGAACTGAGGAAGTAAGTTGGGGTGGGGGAAGGGGAAGGGGCAGGGGGATAGGAAGTAAGTTCACTGGGGGCTGGGGTTGTTCTTCTGTGGGTGGAGGAGGGTCGATGGTTGGGGAACTAAAAATAGTCCCTGGTCCTGGAAGTGAGGAAGAGAGCACCCCATCCCCCCCAGCTCCCTCATAGACCCTGTGAGGCTCCTTGTTCTTGCCAAAGCCTTCTGGACTCAAGAAACCCTTCCACAGACCAAACTTCCCCCTAGTCCCCTGAATCCCTCCCCTTGGCAACCACTTTTGTAATTTTTGGCATGCATAACTCATGATTATTAAAGCAAATATTTATCCTTATTTTTGTTTCTATTAATATTTTAGAGATTTGTATCTTGTAAGTACAGAATACATGAAGTTTGCAGTTTATATTATTGTATTCGGATAATCCTGAAGACTCTGTCACATAACAACACTATATAATCCTATGAGTACCACAAAAAGAGATAATACTCTAATTTGGATATCTTCCTTATGTAAGTAGACAGGTTATTAAAACAGCCAATATTTGAAGGATTTTTTTGCAGCTTGGCATCATCTTGTTGTTCGGCATTTTAATATGTTGTTCATATTTTATTTTTATTTTATCATTTATTTATATATTTATTTATTTACATATTTATGTTTTATTTTATTTTATCATCATGCACACCTGTTGAGGTTTTCTTCCAGATTAATAATAATGAACAATTAAATATAAATGTCTCACATCAAAATAAAATATTTTAAGAAATACTTTTGTTATTACTATTGAGCAAATTATGCCATACTGACAATACTTTGTCAGTTTGGCATAACAGTAATCGGGGCCTTTTAAACAATGGTTATTAGGCCAAGGTTCATTATAATGTTTCACACCTGTCCGACACTTTCACAGAAGGGACTGGTAGACTGAGTATTTTGTATGAATGATAGATCATTTGATGGAAGATGTATCCATTTGGAATCCTTTAGAAGTGCTCCAATTGGCAGTCAAGCTACTGAGTTCGAAGCAATGTTATTTGAATGTGAAGATAAAACTAAAGTATAAGCTGATGAATCAAAGTATTCTCTTCAGTTGATTTAGCTTTTTTCAAGCTATATTTTGGAAACACTGCTGAACTAAAAAATTCTGATTTTTGATAAAGTGGTCTATCAGAAATATATTCTATTATAACTAAAGCTGATTTCAAACTCAATGAAAACCTAAGACACAGACCGGTTCTGCTGAATTGCTCACATTTGGGTTTGAGTAAACTTTGCCATAAACAAATAAGTAAATAAGAGTCCAATTATGGCTTGTTGCAGAAACACCATGCAAAATTTACAACTAATATTCCATAAGGACCTGGGGGGTATAGCAGACAATAAGCTGAATATGAGCCAGCAGAGTGCCCTTGTTCCAAAGAAGTCTAATGGCATACTGGGCTGCATTGGTAGGAGTGTAGCCAGTAGGGCAAAGGAAGTGATCATTCCCCTCTATTCAGCACTGATGAGGCTGCACCTGGAGTACTGTGTTCAGTTTTGGGCCCCCCACTACAGAAAGGTTGTAGACAAACTGGAGAGTCCAGCAGAAGGCAACATAAATGGTGAGGAGGCTGGGGCACAGCCTTCTGAGGAGAGGTTGAAGGAACAGTGCTCATTTAGTCTAGAGAAGAGGAGACTGAGAGGGGATTTAATAGCAGCCTTCAACTACCTGAACTAGGGTTTGAAAGAGGATGGATCTAGACTTAGTTGTGGTAGATGACAGAACAAGGAGCAATAGTCTCAAGTTGCAGCAAGGGAAGTTTCGGTTAAGTATTAGGAAGATTTTTCTCATTAGGAGGGCAGCAAAACACTGGAACAGGTTACCCAGAGAGGTGGTGGAGTCTTCATCCTTGGAGATTTTTAAGACTTGACTAGACAAAGCTTTGCTGGGATGATCTAGTTGGGAACAGTCCTGTTTTGAGCAGGAGGTTGTACTAGATGACCTCCTGAGGTCCCTTCCAACCATAACTGTCTATGATTCTATTTCCTTTTTAACAAGAACATATAAAAACAGTGATGTATTAGCATCAGTCACATCATTATAAGATTATTTGACAAGATAAAGGTAAATAAACATCCAGATTATGGAGTAAAGCAAAAATAAAGATAGATTTATCTCTAGAGAAGTGACTCCCCCCACCCCATGTTTTTATTTTAATTTAAAAAAAAAAAGCTGTTTCTGTAAGGCTATCAGCCCCATAGACACTACTACCAATGCAAAAAAAAAACCTCAGCAGCATTAAAGTAATCAATTGAGCAGAAGCTCAGCTTGCCAACCACTAAATATTCCTTTCTACTCCTTTATTGTTAAGCTATGCACAATCCTATTTATTTCAAAAGCCCCTATCAAAAAGATTTATTTTGGAGTGTATCCAGGATGCCATTACATTCTTGTAAAATGGGCTCAGCTGGTGAACCAACTTTGCTGAATTTGACCCTATAAGGATTTCACAAGAATTTGGACAGGTAAATATGTAAGAATTGTGACAGTACATCTGAGAAAGAAGAAGTGTATGGGTGACTCATAAATGTACAAGTGGCAGCGATAGAGCTAAGGTCCAAAGCCAAACTGTTGTCACTGAAGTGTAAGAGTGTCTTTATATTATTAACAGGCAAAAAATATAATAAATATCAGACAAAAACAAACACAAATCTTACATAATAACAAGTAAACTCCAATCAAGTTCTAAGAAAACTGAAATGCAGATTATCTATATTAAATGTATGCAGCTAATCTTAATACATCAAATGAAAAGCAAAGATTTTGAAATTGTACAGGACAGAATCTCATGACAAGTTTCAGGTAGATAACTCAAATGCAAGTGCAATTACTACTCTGAGTCACAAATTATTTAAAGTAACATGCATTAAATTATATGTTTTTCTCAGTAAGTGACAAGGGACAAGGACTTGACTTTAAGTAAAATGAAATATGATATTCATCACCACAAGCACAGGAAGTTTGAAAAAATGAAATGATGTCTATATCATAATAAATTACTTTTGTCGTAGCTAATTACAAGACAATTTACATATAAGAAGCTATGAACAAAAATAAATTGCAATGTATGGAAGTCTCATAAACTGAAGCAAGGGGGGCTACAGTAGTATAAGAAAGTAATCAGTCTTAGCTGACTAAATATGTCTTCAAAGTATCATCTCTCATTTGTATGTTTTAACTACAGACCATACACAAAACAAATTCTAAAACTGAGCCTATATTAACTTCTGAGCATGTAGTACTATGAGAAAAGCTAAGATTCTTATGCAGCTGACTCCAAAAGTTTTTAAGCAATTTTTATTTTACCCTTCTTTAGCTATTGAGAGTCTATCAAAAGAAAACATGCCTGGCATAATCTGTCCTTTACCTGTGTCAACTGTCTATGATGCTTAAACATATATTTAACATAGTCATGAAAATTATATTCGATGTATTATCTTCCATTTTATTTTACTAGTTCATGCTACTTTCTCCCCATATCTAAAATTGTTTCAGATTTAGTTAACAGATCAAGCTGTTGATCTTTAAAGAAGATGCTTGGGTACTTCTGTGAAATTACTTTTATATTAAAATGTAGGATTTAGGCCATTATAAGCAAATTTTACAACCTTAGCGATTTTCACCTTAGATAGATTTCAGTGAACTCTCCATGTAGCCACTCAGTGAAATGTCACATCTGCTCTGCAGCCAGTGATCATCACATCATGGTTGCCATATGTCAGAGTTGCATGTTTTTCTTTGGGATTTTGGCCATGTACTAATTTCATTCTTCAGAAGAAGTCAATTGATGTCAGTGGGAACTCTCCTATGGTCAAAAGACAGCATGTGACATTGAAAAATAAAACAGGGTAGATTTGCACCTTAGGGTGAAATTACACATTAGAATTAGTAGGTGCTAATTGTAAGTAATGTTGGTTGATGTTAAGGTTAGCACATGCTACAGATCAGTGGCATGTTAAAGGGTAATACACTCTCTAAAATGCATTGCTGAGACCTGCCTCTAGAGGGAAGGT
Source organism: Alligator mississippiensis (assembly GCF_030867095.1). NCBI lineage: Eukaryota > Metazoa > Chordata > Crocodylia > Alligatoridae > Alligator > Alligator mississippiensis. Next base: position 104,426,900 of record NC_081828.1, read on the forward strand.
AAGCAGGACTGTAGCTAGGGACTGCTAGTCTGCTCCATGCCTACCCTACTCACCAGCTCCCTAGCTATAGGATAGGATGGGGTGGAGGTGGACCCCCAGCACTTAGATAACTTCCCACCCCCAATCACTCCTCCAGCCCACCACTGGTGGTGGTGGCATCAGACACGGGGATTTTGCCCACCCTGCCTGCTCCCAGGGTCCCTAAAGACCTTGCCACCCCTAACCCACTGGCCCCATGGCTGCCTGGGAGCCCCCTATGAGGGAAGGGGCTGCAACAGGGAGAGGACAGTGGGAGTGTGAAGAGCTGTTGGGCAGCTGCAGGTCCAGCAGGAGTTGGATTCAGGCATTCAGGGGAAGAGCGGGGTGAAGGTGGCTGGAAGCAGGCTGGAAGGAAGAATCCCCCAAATGTTGCTGCTGCTCTCAGGCTGATCAAGTTGATAGGGCAGTGACCTGCGGATAGGTGGCTGAGAAGCTGATTGCGGAGGTGGTGGTGATGGTGGTGGGGGGGATGGTGATCAGAACAGCAAGACAGTGATCTGGGTGGCAGGAAGGGGGAGAAATCAGGATGATGGGGGTTGACTGGGGGAAGTTCAGGGGGTAGGGAGCTGCAGGTCCTGCACACTCACTCCCCACTCCCCCTCCATTCCTACCCCAAGTCCCCTGCCCCCACTTTACCACTTTTCCTTCCCTCCCCACTCACCCTCTTTCTACTGACCTTCCGCTATCCCCAGCTGTTAGTCTAGGGACATAGAGACCTAAATGATAGCCAGTCTACTTGAAAGCAGCACCTCCTGGGATATTTGAAGACTTAGGTGAATCTCAGGTGAACAGACAGAAGTTAACTTAACTCAAGCTAGGTATTACACCTCAAAGATAATTCTCATCTGAAGTGGTGTACTTTAAGTCTCCTAGAAGGCCTTGTTATCAGCCTTAATGTAAGATCATTCAAGTTTTAAGATCTCTTAACATTGTCTACTTGTAATATATAATCTCACCCTTATAGAATAACTACATGCTCAGCCTCAGTCTAGAAGACTTGTTGTATCAGTGTGATTATGACATAACACATTCTATACTGAATGGTACACAGTGGATTGAGATGACTAGAATTCACATTCAATGCCTGCAATTACCCAGTCCAAATGACCAGGTATCATTTACATTTGCATCAACTGAAGGCAGCCTTCACTTGAGTTCTAGCACCCCCTGGCTTCTAGCCTAAGACACTGTGCCTGAATTTTTTCAGTCCAGAGGGGATGTCTGTGCAGTTACAAATCAGTTTAACCTAGCCAGGTTAGACTAATCTGCAAATATTGAATCAATTCAGGCTAAGGCTTTTTTAATGTCTGTCCTAGCCCATATGAATAACTCCTGAAGACTGGCATGATGCCAACACCAACACTATATTTACACTGAACTGGACAGCGTGTGCTGTCATTACACATACAAAAGAGGACCTACAAACAGCCCATAACTGCTTCTCTCAAGCATACCAGTACCTGGGATTGACCCTTAACACTGGAAAAACAAGGTAGGTGCTTCACCAGCCTTCTCACAGCCAATCAACTCCCCCAGCAAAGATCCTCATTGATGGACAGGAGCTGGAGAATGTTGAACACTTTGCATAGCTCAGCAAACATCTCTCAAAGAAGGTCAACATTGATGAGGAGATCCAGTGATCCATTGATGAGGAGTATATGATCCAATATACCCGCTCTACTTTTGGAAAACTGAATCATCACGTGTTCTATGATCACAATATCAGGACTCAAACAAATCTCCTACTATGTAAGGCTGTGGTAATCCCAACTCTTCTCTTTAGTTGTGAAACTTGGGTGACCTACAGGGACCACTTGAAAAACCTGGAATGCCTTCACCAGTGCTACCTCTGGAAGATCTTTGACATAAAGTAGGAGTATTATCACACAAATACCAGTGTCCTGACTGATGCTATCAGTCAGGACACTGACCAGTATGGAGCATTGATTATTCAACATCAGCTGTGGTGGACAGGGCACTGCATTCACATGCCTGATGCATATTTAAGAAAACAGCTGCTATTCTCTTAACTCAGCCAAGGACAAAGGACATGTAAGGCCAAAGGAAATGCTTCAAGGATACCCTCAAGGTGAACATTAAGATGTGTGGCACTGGTACTACTAATTGGTAGCCTGGGACAGGGCTATATGGCGATGCCTTGTCAGAAAAGGTACAACTTACTTCGAGGAAAACCATCTCACCTTGGAGGCAGGAAATTGACAGAAACAAAAGGAAAGAAAACAAAATTGAATTTGGGAGTGATCATCCTCAGCCATGAGGTATTGCTGCTGCTGCCACCACCACCGACTGGACAATGCTAGGAAGTACAACCATGAACATGTGCTCTACTCCCTCTCTCACACTCTCAAGCTCCATTCCAGAAAAACCCAGGACATCTCATGTGCTGTTAAATTAGCACTGGGTACACTTCTTAGCACTAAAAATCAGTTATATAGCATTTTTTTCTGGCATCTGGCATGTGGGGAAGATTGAGTGGGAGGAGCATATTTTCACAGCAGTGTTTCCAAGCACCATCCAGCATGTTTTAGGCATGAATGTCAGTTTGAAGAAAAAATGGTGCTATTTAATATAAGCTACAAATAATTTGTTTTCATTCTCCAAAAACCAAACTGCTAAAGAAGCAAGACAGAGATATAACTACAGAAAGAAAACCTCCTTTCCCCCAGATGTCCCAACCGCAAAAAAAAAACATGTTTCTTTATCTGATCCCAGTGATACAGAATCAAGAAAAGGGCTGGGGGAAGGGAAGGAGTTGCAGAAAAAAAATAAGCTGTTGTAAAAATGATGCATGGTTGAGTACTCTGTGAAGTTCTGACCAGACAGCTAGAGCTCACTCCCCTGTATTGCTAGGTATGTTTCTCTTCTCTTTAAGACATGTAATTCTTATGAATGCAAATAGTTTTTATTTTACAAATGGTCTAATTTAAGCCAATAAGTCAATGCATATGATAAAGAATCTAGTGAGGGCACAATATTTAGATAGTATTTCTAGAAAGTTTCATAGGCTGCCTATACATGTGCTCAGTGGCATTCTAATTAGAACGCACTGGAGCAGACTCAATTAATCTAGAATGCTACAGCATTGCATTTTAAAATGGTCACAGGATGCTTGAACTAAATCTTGTTGATAAAGTGTTCCAAGGTCATTTTTTTAAATGCAGAGTGGCTTAATATACATGATAGTGAGGCATTTGAATTAAAGTGGCTGCCCAGGAACCACTAATTAAAAAGCACCCTGCCACAGACCTCTGAGCTTGTGTATAAGTATCTGTGATGGTGAGTGAGTACTCTCTGCACTCTTGAGCAGGCAGTCGTGGTGAGTGTATTCTTCTTTGGGTTGCTAGGTAGTTTCACTGGCTAGTGGTAACAGGTGCACAACCATGAAAAGGAAATGGAGCAGTCTTTATTCCAGTGCTCAAATTATGTGGGAGCTTGGAGGGGCTGAGCCCCCACATGAGAGATGAGAACCCTGCCCCTAATAAGATTTGAAAATCATAATCTGGGATGGTCTCTGATTGTAGTAGGGCATTGTGATAGGCAGACCAATTTCTTTGCAGATGCCCCTCCAAGACTTAAATTGTAATTTGAATCTTACTCTATGCTCCACATGCCATGGAGTCTGCATTTCTGAATAGCTTTTATAATTGTTGCACAAAGTTGAGATGTGATACTTAAATCACCTCCTCCACCACAGTACACCCCAAAAAGGACCAAAGACAGTTTGGTTCTAAATAGGTACGGCTTGCTAACTTTTACCTCACCTTAAAACTATCCTTTTCTATTTATTGTTGTACAATGCGTGTATACTTATTAATCTTCTTAACAGAGGATACATAACAGTTCTAGTTAAGTTCAAATAAAGACTAATTTAAAGGAAAAAAACCAGCATGCATTTTAAAAATATAGCACTATTTCTTTTCACTTTCTTTTCAATTCTGCTTTTCATTTGCTGCCATAACAATGCTTAAATAAACATTTTATGTACCAAGAGGAATTAGTGACATTGATGTATTTTTGCAAGATAGTCTCTGCTTTTTAAAAAAAATCTATTTCAGTGTTTCATTCTCCTATAATTATTTCCCCCAGCCTCATAAATGAGTTTACTTAAAAATAGGAGGAAAAAGGTTATTTTCCAATTACTTTTTCCTCCAAGACTAATACATTGGTGGTGCATGGCATGGAGAAGTAAAAAAAAATTGTTCCATCTAACATTTTGAAAGATACTTGAAAATACTACTCACTCTGCATGTTTTAGAAAAAGAAACAGAACAAAAAAGTAGGGTGTGTGAGGCTTTGGTTGCCGGTTGAATTCGGAGAAGATTTGGCCCAATTAGGAGGCTGAATCACCAAATACAAATTGAATTGGGAGAGCAAAAAAACCCTCAAAATCAATTTGGAGCCTCTGAATCACTTTGGAAAAGATTCAGAAAAGATTTGGAAGGCAGTCTTTCAGGGGAACAGAAACTGAGAAGAGGGAGCACGTGGGGAATGACTGACATCTGTAGCTTGCCAGTGACTATGATCTTCCCTTGAGTCCCCTTCCAATCACAGTGCTTGGGGGGGAGAGACATAGAAACAGCATATAGGCCTCTATCTGCAGCCTTTTGTGAGCTGTTCTGCCTGAGTAACAGCATCTGAAAAATACTACTGGACTGGCCTGACTTCTTAGTCTCCTGATAGTTTCTGCTCTTGGAAAAGACTGGATACAGCTTACTAATTACCCTTGCCTAGAATCCATCTAATTATCTCTATCCAATCCTTTTCTTTCAATGTATTCTTCCCCTAAAAACCTCTTATTTGTTCTTGTTATTTTTTCCCCCACACTTCAAAAGAAAGTTGTGTTTTCTGTGGCAGTGTGATCCATCACTATGCAGGAAAGCACATACATTAAACACACCAACACACATACAGTACACAGAGAGGAAGAAGAGATATTAATATTATTAATTACACAGACATACAATAACAGAGAAGAAGAGATATTAGATGCACACAGTAATCAGAGAAGAGACATTCATATTATTAATTACACACACATACAGTAATCACAACAGAGAAGGAGAGATAGTGTTAGTCAGACACATACAGTAATCAGAGAAGAAGAGATATTAGTTAGTTTTACACACAGAGAGAAGAAGAAATAGTACAGCTGCACACACACACACAGACACATTTTCCAGCAAAGGAAAGATTAATATTAAGCATGCTGGAAAGGCAAGTGCCAAGTCTTCTGGCAGGGGAGGGAGAGGGGCTAGAGTGGGTAGGGGGAGAGCTGCAAGTTCCCTGCCCCCCCTCCCCAAACATAGATACATCCTCTTTCCTGGCAGTGATGAGTCTTCTACTGCCAGTGGGAACAAGGAGGTGGGAGCACTACCTATGCCTGCACCCGCATCACCTCCTCTAACATGAGAAATAGCCACCAGCACCAGAACGACAGTCTCCTCCACCCCAATTTCATCTCCCAGCATGAGCCTCCCAGTGCCAAAGGAGGGGCTGGATCTGGAAAAAGGGGACCTGAGCACCCTAGCAAAAGAAATTTTGGGGAACAAGGAGGAATCTGAGTTTGTGTTCCATGCCCCTCAAAGTTTCCCTAGAGCCATGTCTCCTTCTCCAGAGAGCACCTCAGAGGAAGTTGAGATTGAGGTTGCGAAGGAAGTCACTCATCTGAGTCAGCTCCTCCTGCTGTTGTGCCTCAGCCTGCTGAGGAGGGGGATAAGGCAGGATCCCCACCCTCAACCCAGAAGCAGGGGGGTAGTGTAGTGTGGGATCATTGGCAGATGATCCCAAGTATGTTATCTGTCAGCACTACTCAAGGCAGATCAGCTGGGGCAAGGAGGTAAAACACTTCACCACCACGGTGATGCTGAGGAATCTCAGAAGGAAGCACCTCCTTGCCCTTGCTCCTCCTCAGCCTGGCACCAGTGACAGCATGCCCAAAGGGAAGTCCCCCTCTCACTGCAAACCCCCCATCCCCATGAAGCACAGGCAGGCCACCCTGAACTGGTGGGGAAAGCCACAGATAAAGGGAGGTGCATCGCAGGGGCAAGCTAGGTCACTCAGAGCATTAGGGAGATGCTTGCTCTGAATGGCCAGCCCTTCTCCTTAGTTGTGTGGCCAGGGTTCACATGAGCAGCACAGGGATGCTAATGCATCTCCGCACGTACCACCCCCTTGCCTGTACTCCTCCTCAGCCTGGCAACAGTGGGAGCATGCCCAAAAATAAGTCCCACCCTCCCTACAAAGCCCCTGTCCCTCAAAAGCAGAGGCAGGCCACCCTGGAACAGTGGGGGAAAAGCAGGCAGAAAAGGCGGGGGGGGGGGTGCTGTTGCAAAGGTGAGCGAGATCACCCAGAGCATTGGGGAGATGCTTGCTGTGGATGGCCAGCCCTTTACTTAGTTGAGCGCCCAGGGTTCAGACAGCTCATGGCGCTTGTGGCCCCATCATACCAAGTGCCCTCATGCACCACCTTCAGCAGGATGGAGGTGCGCTCCCCATATGAGGCATGCAGAGGGTACTTGAGGGAGGAGCTGTGAAAGGTAGGTTTACAGGTGGCCATACACTTCACCCCAGACATCTGGAGCAGCTGGGTTGGAGATCATGCCTACCTCTCCCTCACAGGGCACTGGTGCAACCAGTCAGGCCATCAGTGGGCTCTCCTTCAAGTGGACGTGATGGATAAGTCCCACACAGCAAGGGAGATCATGGTAGCCATGAACTGCATGGTGCAGGGTTGGCTCATTGGGCTGGGCGAGGTCACCTTCAGGTTCATGGTCACCGACAACAGGGCCAATATGGTCAAGGTGGTCTGTGATGCTAACCTGTTGGTATCTGCCTTGAGGCACAAAAGCTGCACCTCATAGTCAGGGATGCCTTTGAGGAGGACAGGGTTGCCGGTGCTGGTGCCATCACTACCACCAAGCTGCTTTCAAAATGCAGGAAGGTGGTGGGTTACTTCCACTGCAGCATTGAGCGGGGCAAGATGCTGTGGGACAAACAGGCAGAGCTGAACATCCCACAGCACAAAATCATGCAGGATGTGGAGACTCAGTAGAACTCCACATACCTGATGCTGGAAAGGCTGGTGGAGCAACAGAAGGCCATCCATGAGATTGCTTTGCTTGGTGAGATTGGGATCAGCAGCCTCTTTAAGAAAGCGTGTGGGATACCATCTCCCAGATCTTGGTAGTCCTCAAGCCATTCCTCGAGGCCACTGAGACCCTCAGCACTGGCAATGCCCTCCTTAGTTCCATAGTCAAGGAGCTTGAGAACCAAGTGGAGAAGTTCCACAAGACCAATGTTCCTGGCAGGGGCAAGCCACTTTCACCAGTGGTGAAGGCACTGGTGAAGCAGCTGAGACAGGGCATCAAAAAATGGCTGGATCCCTTGTGGTCCAGTATGGTCCATGTGCTGGTGGGCATGTGCTACCTAAGGGTGAAGGGGAGCATGGGCAGCACCAAAACCCTCAATCACTGGATGGAGGTGCTGGTGAAATGGAGTCAGAGAAGCAGAAGGGCAGAGGCGAGGGCACGTGGTGGAAGAGGATCCACTTTCCTGTGCTAGCACTCCCAGCACCAGCCGGTCTCCTCCACACCAGCTGCTGCCAATATGGGCCAAGGGCATGGGTTCAATGTTGGGGTCCAGACGCACCAGACCCCAGCTTCAGGCAGGTAGCACCAAAGCTTCAGTGGCTAACTATCTTGCCGAGGGCGTGGAGTTGCTGCACTGTGACCCTTTGGCCTATTGGGCAACCCGCACCATGTGCACAGATGTGGCAGGATCTGGCCACAGTTGCCCAGGAACACCTGTCCTGTCCATCAACCAGTGTTTCAAGTGAGAGGATGTTCAGAATTGCTGGGGATGATATGACACCCCACTTCACCTCCTTGGATCTTGGTTTGGTAGAGCAGCTGGTGTTCCTGAACATTAGCATCCCACTTCTGGGGTTTCCCAAGCTCCACCTGCAGACAGAGTGAGTGCCACCCTCCTCACTCCATCCACACCTATTTCTGTTTGGTTTTTTTAAAACCATTTAATGCCCTGCTCTCAGAGCTGGAGGCAGCACTCACTGCATCACAAGCCAGCAGGGGAAGCCCTGCTGAGCTCCCATGCCAGGATGAACTTGGAGGTATGAGCAGGGGCTCTGGGGAAGGAGGAGCACCCAGGACCTGGGCATGACCACTAAAATTGCAACCTGCCAGGGTCAGGAGGCCTGGTGGGAATGCCGGTGGTGTGGACCAAGGAAATACCAGGACCAAGGATCTTCCTGGTGAAAGGCAGGTAGGAGGTGCCTTATCACCTCCAGCCACCACACATAAGCATAGTCCTGGATAGGGAAAGACCAGACTCCTAAGATCTTTGAGAGGCCTGAGGCTTGCTGGTTGCAGTGGAGTTGTGAGGTTCCAGGTGAGCTCAGCTTAGCTGCCTGGGATGCCATCTGTGAGGCATGGGTTTTTGGATTTAAAACCCTTCATCAGGCTGAGGAAGCATCTAGTTGGTATGTATGTGCTCTACTATAATAAGAATAGTAAAGAAGCCAGAGGCTGGCATGCAAAGTAGGCAAGAAAGCCAGTCAGTGAAAATGTAGGCATCAGGGGATGAGAGACAGGCAGGGTATGGAGGAAGGGGGATGTAGCAGGTAAAGTGGAGAGGAACCTGGGGAGTCAGATGTCAGGAAGGTTGTAGTGTGTCATATATCCAATGTCTATATTGAGTCCGTAAGTTTTTGTATCTAGGAAGTTGATGAAGTGAAGTTCACAGGCCCAATTGTGAAAAGTGGTTTGTAAATTCCCTTTGAGAATCAGGACTGAGGGATTGGAGACTTGGAGTGGTTTTCTTGTGAGAAATGTGCCCTCAGAGGTAGCTGGGTATTCATGACTTTCATAGATTTTGGTGCATAGTTTGTGGGGGTACTGGAGATACGTTGGCAGGTTTTGCATGTCTTGTCATGGCATGGTCTGGATCCATTCAGTGTGTTTTGGGCTGTAGGAAGTTGGCTTCTGGTGATGAGCTTAATAAGGTTCAGTGCTTGTTTGAATTTACAAACCACTTTTCACAGACGGGTCTATGAACTGCACTTTATCAACCTCATAGATGCAGAAGCTCATGGATTCAGTATAGACATTGGATTTATGACAGACTACAATGTGCCTGACATCTGACTCCCCAGGTAGCACTCCACTTTTACCTGCTACATCTCCCTTCCACACCCCCCCCCCCCCCCGGATTGTCTCTCACCCCCTGACACCTCCATTTCCATTTTCACTGACTGGCTTTCTTACCTGCATTGCATGCCAGCCTCTGGCTTCTTTACTATTCCTTCCATCCAGGAAGAGCACACACACCAACTAGATGCTTTCTCAGCCTGATGAAGGGTTTTTAAACCCAAAAGCTTGCAAAGAAAAATGTCTCCAACTATTCAGTTGGCCTAATAAAAGCTATCAGATTGACCCAAAAAATATTGTCTGGGCTATGTCCATAGACCAACATGACTACAACCTACACCCCGCAACACACACATGTGGCACAAGTTTTTCTTTCAGCAATCTGAGTTGCAGTTTCACAGAAAACCCTGCACCACTTTGCTTGAAACCTGGCAGGTCTCTCTCATGCCTGCACAAGGGGTGATGTGTGTGGCAGGACAGGGCAGTCATTTAATGCCCCTCTCTCAGAGCCAGATGCAGCAGTTTAGTTTCTCAGCAGCCATCAGGGGAAGAACATCTCCCTGCTGAGCTCCCATGCCAGGAAGAACTTGGAGATATAAGGGCTGAGGCTATATGGGGAGGAGAAGGCCCCACATCATCCTGGGAATGACCTAAAACTGCACCCTGCCAGTGGAGGCCTGGGTGGGACTGCCAGTGGTGCAGCAGCCCAGGAAATGCCAGGCCCACAAACCTCCTTGGTGAAAGGTGGGAAGGAGCAGGAGGCACCTGATATAACCTCCAGCCACTGCACAGTCCTGGCTGGGGAAAGCCCAAGCCTGTAAGATCTTTGAGAGCCCTGAGGCTTAGTAGTTGCAGTGGAGTTGTGAGGGTGAGAACAGGGGCTACCACGCCTGCTGTGCCTTAACACACACACAAAGCCACGTGTCATGAGTTTTGCTTTGAGCAGTTTGAGGTGTAGTTTCCTAGAAACTCCTGCATCTATCTCCTTGAAACCTGGCAGGCTTCATGGACTCAGACAGGGCTACCATCCTTGTAGTTTTCACCCCACTGTGCCTTAACATACACACAAAGTCACACATCATGTTTTGCTTGTCAGCAGCTTGAGGTGCAGTTTCTCACAAGCCCCTACACGTATCTCCTTGAAACTTGACAGGCCTCATGCCTTTAGAAGGGGCTACCATTCCTTCTGTTTTCATCCAAATCTGCCTTAATACACATAAGCAACATGAGTTTTGCTTTCAAAAGTTTGAAGTGAAGTTTCCCAGAAACCTCTGCATTCATCTCCTTGAAACTTGTCAGACTTCATTCCCTCAGATGTGGCTACTGTCTCTGCTGTTTTTATCAAATTCTTCCAAAAACTGACAAAGTTATAGGTATTTCAGTGATTCCACATTATAGTCTATGGCCAAATCTCCGAATCTCTCCGAATCAGCGCCAAATCTTCCGAAGCCAGATCAGCTGAATCAATTTAGGACAGTGATTTGAATCTCTGAATTGAATCACTGTCCTCTGAATCAGCTGAATCTGAATCAAATACTTCCATATTTGCACAGGCCTACACAAAAAAATTTCATAGATTTCATAGACATTAGGGCTGGAAGGGACCTCGGAAGATCATCGAGTCCAGCCCCCCGCCCAAAGGGCAGGAAGTCAGCTGGGGTGATAGGATCCCAGCAAGATAAGCATCCAGTTTCATCTTGAAGGTGTTCAATGAAGGCGCTTGAACGACCTCCGATGGCAGGCTGTTCCAGACCTTTGGGGCTCGGACAGTAAAGAAATTCTTCCTTTTGTCCAGCCTGAAACGATCTTGTAGTAGTTTGTGACCATTCGACCTCGTCATCCCTTGGGGCGCTCTGGTGAACAAACGTTCCCCCAGATACTGGTGGTCACCCCTGATAAACTTGTAGGTGGCCATCAGATCACCCCTGAGCCTACGCTTTTCCAGGCTAAAGAGCCCCAGGGCTCTCAGCCTGTCATCGTAGGGTCTGCTTCCCTGACCCCTGATCATGCGCGTGGCTCTTCTCTGCACTCTCTCAAGCTTCTCCACATCCTTTTTGAATTGTGGAGCCCAAAACTGGACGCAGTACTCCAGCTGTGGCCTCACTAAGGCCGAGTACAGGGGGAGAATGATGTCCTGGGATTTGCTTGAGAAGCATCTATGGATGCAAGCCAGCGTTTTGGTCGCTTTACTAGCCTCAGCATCGCATTGCAGGCTCATGTTCATCTTGTGGTCAATGATGACCCCCAAGTCTCTTTCTTCCATAGTGCTAGCCAACATAGCGCTGCCGAGCCTATAAGGATGCTGCAGGTTTTTTTTCCCCAAGGTGGAGAACCTTGCATTTATCGGCATTGAACACCATCAGATTCTCGTCCGCCCACTTGCTGAGCCTGTCCAGGTCAGCCTGGATCATCCACCTGTCTTCTGGTGTGGATGCTTTGCCCCAAAGTTTGGTGTCATCTGCGAACTTGGCCAGTCCGCTTCTGACTCCAGTGTCCACATCACTAATGAAGATGTTGAACAGTATGGGTCCAAGGACAGAGCCCTGGGGGACCCCACTGGTCACAGGACACCACGATGAGTGACTTCCATCAATTACTACCCTCTGGGTCCGACCCCGGAGCCAATTTTCCAGCCAGTGGATCGTGGAGGACCCAAGGCGACAATTGGCCAGTTTCTCCAAGAGACGATCATGGGACACCAGATCGAAGGCTTTTTTGAAGTCAAGATATATGACATCAATCTCATCTCCCTTGTCCAGGTGATAGGTCACCTGGTTGTAGAAGGAAATGAGATTGGTCAAGCAAGACCTACCCACAACAAACCTGTGCTGGCTATCCCTTAAGATGTTGGCGTCGGCCAGTCCATTAAGGATGGCCTCTTTAATAAACTTTTCTAAGATCTTCCCCGGGATAGAAGTCAGGCTGATGGGCCTATAGTTAGCTGGATCCACTTTCCTCCCTTTCTTGAAGATAGGCACCACGTTGGCCTTCTTCCAGTCTTTGGGCACTACACCAAAGCGCCAAGAGTTTTCAAAGATCCACGCTAGAGGCTGGGCTATGATGCTCGTCAGCTCCTTGAGTACCCTGGGGTGAAGATTGTCAGGGCCGGCTGACTTGAAGGTATCCAGCTTCTCAAGATGTTCCTTCACGAAGTCAGCATTAATGGAGGGCAGGGGATCATCCTCACCCGGACTTCCCGGCCCTGTAGTGGGCATGGGCGTCCCATGGGGCTGATGAAAGACCGACGCAAAGTACCTATTTAATAGATTTAATAACAATAAAACATAGATACATACTAGGGCTGTGCGAAGCTTCAGTAGCTGATTCAATTCAGAGGAGACTAAGCACAATTTTGTGGCTGATTCTCTGAAGCCAAATCCTCACCAGAATCAGGAGATCCTTTAATCTCTCCAAATTGAATCAGAATGCTCTGAATCAATTTGGAGAGATTCAGAAATATTTGATGATTTGGACATAGACACAGCTTTAAATGATTTTTCTACATACCTCAAGGTACCAGGCAGCTCGTGAATGCTGAGATGCTGGGGAAGATGGAGTGTCCCACGGGAGTGTGGTGGAGGTCCCCAGTGTGCTGGGCAGCAGACCTGGAAGTGGACCACAAGCACTTCCAGTCCACTTCTGGGTCTGCCATGGAGTGTGCAAGGGACCCCTGCCCCCCCAGCTCAGTGACTGGTGCCTCCTGGGTCTGGGGGACACCAGGGGTCTCCCCATGGCTGATCACTGAACTTGAGGGGCATGGGGGGGGGGGTTTCCCAGCATGCTCAATGGTGGACCTGGAAGTGGGCTCAAAGTATTTTTGGTCCACTTCCAGGTTCATGACTGAGTGCACGGGGGGCCTCCCCATGCTCCCGTGGGATGCTCCATCTGCCCCACCATCATAGCATTCACAAGCCATGCCTGGTACCTCAAGGTATGTAGAAATAATAATTAAAGCTGTGTCCATGGGTGAATCACTGATTCTCTGAATCAGCATTGAATCTTTAGATTTGGATTCGGTCAAATCAAATCGGGACAGTGATCTGAATCAACAAAGTGAATCACTGTCCTCGATTCAGGCCAAAACCAAATTTGAATTGAATACGGCCTGTTTCACATGTCCCTAATACATACATACATACATTTATCAGTGTGTGAATATATACGTCTCTCTCTCCATATATATTTTTCCTTCCTTTTTTTCCCCTTAATTTTGAACCTTGCATTTTTAGAAACATTTTCCTTAATACTTAGGACAATTTGCTCCCTCTGCCATAATGAACAGTTCATTTTCACCTTAGCTATAACCTATTTTTCCCCTATTAGAAATGTTTTGGCTAGATTAGAAACATCTATAAAGAATTTCACAGTATCAAACAACCCTCATTGTGCCATGGCATTTGCAAGAAGTGTGACTCGCCGGAACAGTATTAATATTTATGAAGGAGAACAAATGGTTAGATAAATAATTAAAATAGAAACCTTTTAGGAACACAAGAAAAGTAGTTTTTTCAGATTGCACAGTGATCTGTGTCCTAAAGTGAGATCTTCTTTAAAAGGGTAACAATGTGACAAGAATTCTGACATTTCTACATATATAATTGTTTTTATTTTTTAACAGTAATGTGAAGAACAATACAAAAAACTACCTCATGAATTTTGGTATGTGCCTCTCATGGAACCTTTCATAGAGTATCTCTTACTGCTGTTATGCTTTGAGGGGAAAAAAAAACAAACATTCAGTTTACATGGTTTGCTCCCTCTGAGTTTTAAATATTCATTGCATGTGTTTATATCTAGAATAGTGGTAGTTGGTTACTTATTAGATATGCTTTATTGATACACAAGTATCATATACTGCTGTATTCTTTTAAGTTCTATGTATGCTTTAAAACTGATGTTCTAAACCACAATGTAGTTTATAGCTCTTTGCATTTTCATGCAGTTTAACCAACCCTCTTCATTTATGCTAAGTGTAACAGCATAATCTCTGTGTCTGCATTACTTCATGGACATATCTAATAGCATGAATAAGAGGCCTTGCAACCCATTGTTTTTATGCCAAAAATTAGCACATTAACAGTATCTGAACAAACTCATTCTATATGGATTAAACCATATTTCAGAATCAGTTTCATTTAGTCAATGGGATTTTTGTAAAATAAAGGAAAACATTAAGAAGTAAGAGTAAAGGAAACAGTGCATTAGGTCAGTGGGCAGCAACTAAACTTAATAAGCTATGGGTGGAACAACCCAGCTCCAGTACAGTGCAGGTCATGTGATTTGGGAACCAGGCCAGTGATCAATAATAGGGAGTGTGGGAGCACTTTCCTGACATTTGCTCTGAGGCAGATAGGGGGGAGAGCTGCTGCCCTCCCCCCCCACCCCCGGGCTGTGTATGGGCTCAGCTTCCGGGGGGGGGGGGGCGGAAAGAGAGAGAGAGGCAGAGGAAAGCACTGTGCTGGGTCTGGGGAGCTGCAGACTGTGTCCACACTAATGCTGCTCCTCTCTGCTCTCTCCCTCCCCACTGCCTCCCAGCTGCACAGCAGGCACAGGTAAAAGTCACACTGCCCAGACAGTTCCTTGATGAGGGGCTTTGGTATGAGCACAGGCAGAGATGTTCTGTGGGCATTCAGCTTCCAGTTGCACCACACTGTTGCTGCTTCTCCCTTCACCCTACAACCCCTGGGTGCAGCGTGGGCACAGCCTCCAGTCCATGGGGAGATGTTTTGAAGCCAGGCAGCTTCCATCTGTTTCCTTGCTGCAGTTAGGGGTGCCAGGAGAGGAGAATCAGAGTTTGCAGCTCCCCAGCTCTGATGCAGCCCCCACACACAGATGGAAGTAAGACCACACACAGCAAGGGGGCAGGGGAGGGCCTGGAAGAAGCAGCACTGGAATAGGTGTGGGAAAACCCCTCCATCTCCACAGGTCAGATCCAGTGGCTCAGTAGACCAGATTCAGCCTGCAGACGTTATGTTTCTGACCCCTGCATATGTCTATCATTATCAACAATTACAAGAAAAGTATTTCAGGTACTTCCCTCTTTGGTCACAGCTTAAGGCACATTAAGTGCATAACCAAATTATTGCCCTCTTCAAAAAGACCAACACAAGCACTTTCTGAAAATAAATATTATGGCTGCTTCCACATGAGGGTGGTCGTTTGTTTCCCCATGGACAAGAAGCAGCAGCACACCTTGTGCCACTGCTACTTTTCCCTGCAGAATGCCTGTGCCACATGCCCTCTGGCATGCTGCAGGTTACCTAAGGTGGGGTAGGAGATGCTGGGGCCAGCACTGGGCTGGCACCAGCAGCCTTGCCTGGGTCATGGGGTCTCCTGCGGCTGCAGCAGCAGCAGTTCTGCTACTCAGAGTCTGGGTGAATTGTGTGTGGGGGGTTTTACCCTGGGATCTCCTAATATTGAGGGTTGACCATCAATGTCCTGTGGACTGGATCTGCCCTGTAAGGAGATTGGATCAGGCCCACGGCAGCTCAGGATATCAGCAGCATGTTGTAGTGTGGGCAGCAGATGGGCTGTCCCCAGGGGTTCTACCCAAGCTCCATTCCTTCTACAATGACAGCTGACTACCCAGCCCTTCCTGTTTTGTTTTAGGGCACCACTCAATTTGACCCTTTATACTGCCATTGGCCACTGGAATTTCTGGTGAGGGTACGGGCAAGTAGCTTGGGCATTCTGGGAGACAGAGATTTGAAGCTTGCAGCAGGATTCTGAGATGTAAGAAGTGGCCTGAGACAGTAAAAGGCTGCCAATTCCTTCCATAATACAAAAAACGGAAATTGTGAATAAACCATTGCAGATATGGTTGATTAATTTCTACTACCACAATGTTATCCATCCAATAACATCAGCCATTTTATATATATTAACACATAATAAAATATAGCTACAGTGAACACCTGACCTTGAAACTGAACCCAGTTTTGAAGTCTGTCCCTACTGAGTCACTCATCTCATTGCTTCAATGAGACAGAAATGATATATAGCAGCTTTAAATCCAAGTGAAGAAAATATTATGGAACTAGGTCTTTAGCTGGCATAAGTCTGTGAAGCTTCACTGAAATCAGTTTAACATCAGCTAAGAATCTGTTTCTAAATTTCTATTTTTGTTTTCAAAGCAATTTTATGTAATATTTTATAGGTTCTTTTTACAGCACATAAAATATATTTCATTATGCTTTGTGTTTACATATATGTATGTATAAATATAAGGTACTAGGTATAAACTATTGCCTACAATTTCATTTCTACCAGCTAGAATCAAATTATGCAGGTCATTCAATGGTTCTCAATAAAATATTTAAAGAAAATCACAACATCATACATTCTGTATGCATAATGTACTTCAAATTTAGAAATGTTTTTGTGAGGTTTCAAATGTTAGGGTCCTTTACAAATTACCACATGGCTTTCCAATTCTTGATATTATTGTGAGTTTGCCTCAGAACCAGCTTAGAGGGTAGAAACATTTGTCTCCTGCTAGACTATGGGCAACCATCTTGTTCCAATTACACAACCTCCTGTTTTAGCAGTATAGGGTCACAGGGTATCAGACTTTATATGTCACTGAATAATCCTTACCTCATGCTCTAAATCAGTAGTGGCTTGTACACATGCCAGGAGGCTGCTCCGACATGCTGTAATTACAGCAATTTGGAGCATACACAATTAGTTAAGTCTGCTCAAGCATGCTAATTATTGTGCTGCAGTTAGCCTCCATGTATCATGCATCAGCATCCCTACTTCAAAATGATGGTAGGGGTGCTTTAACTAAAGCCCATTCAACAAGCTTTAGATAAAGTGTTCCCACCACCAGTTTGAAGCACATAGACACTGATACACAAAACATTCTGGGTGCTTTAATTAGAGTGGCTCTTGGAGCCACTCCAGCTAAAGCACCCTCCCATCACCAAAACACGTGTAAAAATGCCCCAGGTGTCATCACTACTTGACTTGAACGTGGTTTCAGTCAGGCAATGAAAATTGAAATAAGTATAGGATTTCTTATTTTTTAAGAAGGCAAAATAATTTTTTTCAAAATTTACAGACAGGTTATTTTAGGATATTTTTATTTCTTTATTTACAGATCCTCTGTAAATTTACAGGTGGTTGAAAACCTTGATTTCAAAGGGCATGTAAATTTGTACAGCTGACTCTTAGAAATGTTTCCATTCTATTGTTACTTCTGTCCTTAATGTTGATGCTTATTTGGAAATTGCATTGTCCATCTGGAGTTGGCTGCAAGTCAGTGCATTGAGAAAAAGTTACATTTTTGAAAACTAAATCCCAGCACTTCAACAGCTATAGATTTTTTTCATTCTTGATACTGCAATACATTTCTAACACAAATCAAGGGGGAGCAATCCCCTTGGGACTCGGTCATTAATATTTATGGATGTAAAGGCCACTAAGGATTATCTTACATTAGAAAAGCCACTCAAAATTTTTGCAAAATCCAGATTCAAATCCACAAGCACCATTAGCTGGAAGCAATTGGATGATAAAAATCAGTGTGAACATATCACTAAGTAAATAAAAATAACTCTTCAGTGTTTTCCTTACTGGAAATACAGTCTTTACGCATGGCAGAATGGCAAAAGTGAGAATGAAAGGTTGTTTTTTGTGATCAGTTAATATTCAATAAAACTTCACTTGTCTTTATTGTAAAACTAGTGAGAATGAAAATGTACAGATCAATCCAGTGCCTGCTGAAATCACTGGGTGACTTTTGGATTGTAATATAAACCTCTAATTAAGACCTTTAATAATCAGAGTTTGAGCAGTTTCCCTTGTTTGATTGTAACAAGAATAACGTGTTTTATTTATTGTTTGATGTTTTTGTTTGGTCAAAAAAATTCCAGTCATAATCTTAGTATGAGTATTTGTCTAGTCAAATCACAGACATGATGTCCAGTCTTGTGTAGACAGCGATATATGCAATATTTTGTGATCTTATTTTGAAAATACCAGACATCATGCTTATTGCACACACACATTACACTTTCACAAATTATTGTTCATCTAACTGCAGTGCCCCAGAATGAATGATAATTAAAATCACATAATTACAAGTTGGTAGATAGGTGTCAACACAACGAACATTGACTCTGACATCCCAACTGACATCTTCATTGACAGCTAAGACTGGCACTATCTAGATAGGAAAATTCAGTCCCTACCATACTTAGCAATGATTCAGAGAAAACTCTATTAGACCGCTGTCTAAGAGCCAAATCTTTTTCTTTTATCACCTGTAGATTTACTCACATTTTCTTGAGTGGGACTGACAAGAGCCCAATCCCCCTTCCTTTATCTTCTTGCCTTAGAATTGCCTTGTATATCAAATGCAAATATTCAAATCCTACAGTTTTAATTTTAAAGAGCCCTGGCAAGAAATATAACATGTTTCTGCCAAAGCACCTTGCCATCAATGATCAATTACTTACAACAGAAAAAAAACAGGTGTTATTAATCCTAGCTTATAGCTGGCCTAGAATGCAAAACTTTTACTGCAAAGTCAAACTGAATGCAGATAACTTCCTCTCCTGTGTTTTAACTAACAGGCCACACTTTTCTTTTAAGTCATCTTCCATGTTACTTGAATAGTACTAAGAAATATAAATGGAATACTTAGCAATTAAAAAGGAACAGTCCATTTTACAGATATATATGTATTCTATCACCACATTCCCAGAAAGATAGCTATTTCTCTTATCTTTCCATGAGAGTTTAAAAACCTATTTTTTGGTAAGAAAATAAAAAAAAGTTTATAAAAAATGCTTTCAATCATCATTTTTTTCTGTCCTTCTGGAAGTCATATTTATAGAAATCTACAGATACAAATGCATATACAATGGAATTGACTTAGAAAAGCATATTAAACCATTTTAAACAGATTTATTCTGCATAAAGTCATTATTTACAGAAACATAAAATGGAAATCTCTATCTGTAAATTATTTTTACACCTGAAGAAGAGCTTAGGACATTGAGATGAGGTCTTGCAACACAAAAAGAAATGCCAAAGCAATAGGAAAACTTTGCATCATTATTTATTTATTTACTTATTCATTGCTGCAGATGCATTGTTTTCCTGTTTCTCCTGTTTCCCCCAAAATAACCAATCACTATTCAGAAAAAAAAGAGAGCAGAATATAGGAATGCATCCAATTGTATTATAATCTTGTAGAAATGAGATCAGGGCAGAGACAGAGATAATATCAGATAATTACTTAGAGAAAAAGGGGATACCATCAGATCCATGCATGTAAATCTGTTAGAAATCTGATATGGAAAGAATGCAACCAAAAATATATCCTTGAATTTTCATTCCTCTTTTACAGAAGCTGCTAGGGATGTGCAAAGCTTCAGTAGCTGATTCAATTCAGATGAGATATGGCCAAATTTGGGGACCAAATTTCCAAATCTAAATTGAATTGGGAGACCAAGTAAAAGCTCCAAATCGATTCGAAGCATCTGAATAGAATTGGAAAAGCTTCAGAAAAAAATTCAGCTGATTCAGAGATTCAGCCATAGACTTAACAGGCAGCTGACAAGTCTGTTGGGGTTGAGGGGAGAGAAGAGCCATGGGGGAGGGAGGGACTGGGGCAAGCTGCTCAGCCGGGGTTGGGGGTGCATTACTCAGGGAAAGGTGGGTGGGTGTTGTGGGATGCAGCGCTGGGAGTGGGGGCTCTGCCCTGCTGCCACTTTCCCAGATGGAATAGGGGGTGGGATGTGGGCATGGCTCACTCCAGGCAGAAGGGGGCAAGTGGCAGCAGGGCATAGACCCTGCTCCCAGTCCTGCTGTGCCCACATCCTGTGCCTTCCTGTGCCAGCTGGCAAGCGGTGACAACACAGAGCCCCCACTCCCAGCGCTGATTTGGGTGTGGTACCGCTGGGAGCAGGGCTTACAGCTGGGTGCCATGCACTGTCTGGCAGCTGGGGCAGCTCCACGTGTCACCTGGAACCTGGGCACTGCTCAACGCCAGTGGCCCCAGCTCCCAGGCAGTGCACAGCACTCTGCCGAGCCATGCTGCACCTGCACAATGTGACAGCTGCTGCACGTGAGCCACATGGGGGGGGGGAGATTCCTGCTGCCCCCCGCTGCATGGGGGGTCTCTACCATGAGCACCCAGAGGCCCCAATCGCCACTGCTGTAGCCAGTGAGAGTGGAGCTTTTGAAAGAAAAAAAAGTCCTGCACTCACTGGCTGCAGAAGCAGCAATTGGGGCCTCTGGGTGCTCATGGCAGAGCTCCTCATGCAGTGCAGAGCAGCAGGGGGCAGTGCGGATCACCCCCCCAGCACCCACATGGCAGCTGCCCCATGGTGCTGGTGCAGTGCAGCTTGGCAGGACATTGTGCACTGTCTGGGAGCTGCAGTGACTCCATGTGTCAGCTCGAGCCTGGCAGCATTCAGCCCCAGAGGCCCCAGCTCCCAGACAGCATGCAGTACCCTGCTGAGCTGCACTGCACCCATGCCATAGGGCTGTTGCGCGGATGCCAGGCAGGGGGTGCAATCCCCATTGCCCTGTACTGCCCTGCGCTGTGCTAGGGGGCTCTGCCATGAGTGTGCAGAGGCCCTAATCACTGCTCCTGCAGCCGGCGAATATGGGGCTTTTTTTTTTTTTTTTTTTTTTTTTGAAGTGCCAGGACTCAGCTGGGACCAGGTGGGGGATAGGGCCAGGCAGGACAGCCATGGAGGCTTCTCCCACATCTCCCCACCTGGGGAAAGGCAGGCACAGCTGAAGGAGCCGCCTGGCCATGCCTGCCTCTCCCCAGCCTATCTGAATCACTGAATCTCTCCAAATCAGTGCCAAATCTTACAAAGCTGATTCAGCTGAATTGATTCATGACAGTGATCTGAATCTCCATATCAAATTACTGTCCTCCCAACCAGCCAAATTTGAATCAAATACTTCCCTATTCACACAGGCCTAGAAGCTGCCTCTGTCTCTATCCATGACTCAGTCATCCCATTAGAAGAATTGGCATGGACATTCAATGGCATGGGATGCTGTAATAGGGAGCCAGGGGCTCCGGTAACTTTAAGGGGGAAGCCAAACAGGGATGCCCACAGGTGGGAGAAGACCACACATTTTGGGCTGGCTGTAGGGGAGTAGACAGCCAAGGACCCATAGGTTGCAAGTGCATATTGTGGAGCTTGCTGCTGAGTAGTCTGAGAGTGGGGTAGAGCCCTGTTTAGGCAGCAAGGGTGCTGGCACTAAGTGGCCCTGAAGGCTGAGGGGGCATATCTGCAGCTGATCAGGGGAACATCTGGGCAGAAGGGGAGAAGCCAGGGGATATAAGCCTGGGCCCCTTTTGCACAAAGACAGTGCAACCCTGAACTTGGTCAGAAGAGGAACACCTGCTAATTCAGGCTGGTGGGGAGTGAGAGTTGCAAGCCATGGTACACATTCACAAGGCTGAGAGAGCCAAAGAATGGGAAGGGGGCTTGACAGTACTATGATGATCAGGGATCCTGGTTTTCTCTGATTAAAAAAATCCCCAATTTTTGGATTAAAAAAGTAACCCAAAATCCATATTTCTGAGATTAGAATGAAGCACCACTATATATATATATATACTCGATATACCTATATATTAGTGGTGTTTCAGTTCTAATCACAGAAAAATGTAGATTTTGGGTTACTTTTTTAAATCTGAAAATTGGGGATTTTTTTTTTAAATCAGAGAAAACCAGGATCCCTGATGATGACCCAGAAGGGGAGGGTTTGAGTTTGAAGTGATTGCTTGGATTTTTGTTTTAGTTCATACCACAGGACCAGGTGTGTCTGGAGAGGAGGACAGGAGGCCACAGGGGTGCCTGAATTGCACACTAGGTTTTGAGGCCTTCCAGGGACAAAAGGAAGAAGAAAGGTGAGACCTTGGCCCTGATGGGGCAACCCAGGTGGTTGGAGGCTGAGAGGGCCAAGGCCTGAAAATAATCTACAGAAAATAATTCTGAGGAGAAGGAAGGGTACCTGAGGAGCTGGAGTGGGACAGGAGCCATTTGGCCATGAGGGGGCAGCACAGTTACCCCTGGGGCCCAGACCTGCCACAGATTGCTTCTGTGCCTAGGTAACCAGAACTCTAAAAAGGGATGAGGAATGATGATAAATAGCCAGTTTAACATGATCTTCCAATTTGATCCTGTATTTAAGAGAATAAATCCTATCTTTGAATCTCTATGTAAAGGAATATCAAGTTGGAATGTGTTATTACCAATGTCTACTACACTTGTAAAAGTATTGAATATTGTGTCCAATT
Organism: Alligator mississippiensis; assembly: GCF_030867095.1. Classification (NCBI taxonomy): domain Eukaryota; kingdom Metazoa; phylum Chordata; order Crocodylia; family Alligatoridae; genus Alligator; species Alligator mississippiensis. The sequence goes on from NC_081828.1 coordinate 104,449,400, forward strand.
TTCATGTCTACACTTTGAAACACTATTGAAAAATTAGAAAACATTCATAAAATACCTGCAAGAATAATTATATTTCAAGAAATCAAGATGTAGTGACAGTTTGAAGACTATTAATTGATTTAGTTTATTCAAAAGTAGGATGAGAGACAACTGGTTCAGACTACATGGAGGGGAGGTTTCTTACAGAAGATGGCACTTTGAGCTAATGGAAAAGTATATAATGAGATCTAGTGGTTGGAAACTGAAGTGAGTAGAACTCATCTTCAAGCCACAATTAAGATGCAAACTTTTAACAGTGACTGTAAATAACCATTAGAATAATCTAACATAGTAATGTAGTTGCTTCTTTGTCACTTCCAATTTTCAAATCAAGAGTAGCTATTATATATTGATATTGAGATATATGGTAGTTCAGTAAGAGTTGAGACATGGTGCAGAATTATTGGGTGAGGGTCTTTGTCCTTTCTTCTGAAGGAGATAAGAACAGATTAGTATAACGGGTCATCTGGATTTAAAAATCTATTAATATAAAACATACTTCGCAATATAAGGTATAATTAAAAAAGCTGTTTAAAATGATCAACTGCTCTAAAGATGCTGGCATGCCTCCTATTCAAGAGATTTACATATAAAAGAGACTACCTAATTAAATGGGAATAAAAAGTCAGAATCCAAGGACAGTGCATCAAAAGACTTTCTGCTTTTAAAAAAATGGTCTATTTATTAACAGTAAGTAAACTGAAGTAAAATTAAATTTTCTCCCAAGTATAAATTAACTCAAATTCTTTCATCCCTTAGGGTAATGACAAGATCCTTTAATGAAGAACATTGAGGTCTGAAGATCTAAATAGATAAAAGAGAATATTCCTCATATTCCAGAAGTTCTATGCTTACTTCTCCTAAACAGGGCTAAACATGAGGTGAATGTCTACATACATCAATTGAGATTGAGTTGACAAATGCTTTGGAGATTGCCTTACTTGGTTGGAGTACTACGAGGGAAAATTAAATAGATCCAGAAGCAGTGGGATGAAATGCTTCCATGATGAAGTGCATCAGCCCCAATATGCCAGGAAAAAGAAGTTGGCAGAAGAGTACAGCAGCTACTAAGCTTGAAGCCTGCTCCAGCTTATTTTCTTCCAAGGCTGGTTATACATTTTGTTTCTGGGTTAAAAACAGTATGAACTGTAACACAGATTTTCCCCCTCCGTAATTACTATGCTATACACATAGGGCACACATAGCCATTATACTTCTAATAAGAGAATCGCTGGTAGAAATGGTGAGTGTACAAGCATTCATTTAATTTCTCCTGGAGGAAAAATGCCCTTTCTGGGAGAAATATCTTCCAGGTGTCAATCTGAAAAATCTCCCTTCAGGGAAAAAAATCTCTTGCAAGAGTGAATGCCTGTATATTCTCTTCCCAATTTGATCTGGGAGGAGAGATCTGGAAGGAAAGAGAAGTAGCAGGGCAATGCTTCCCATAGTTTACCAAACCAGGAACTGCCCAATTAGGAGAATGGGTCAGGTGACACTGCCTTGTTGCTCAAGACACCTCCTATAGCAGTACAACAAATTAGAGAAGAGACTGCAGGCTGAACACCTGTATGCTACCTATCCTGGAAAGATATCTACCATTGGAAATTTTAAAGAAATGAATGCTTGTTCATGGACAAAAGATCATTCTTTGCTACTTTCTCTCTGGCCCTGGGACTCCTGCATTCTTGGCTCCCTGCAAAGGCTCATCTTCAATAGGAGTAGTGGAAAGTGACCTTCTTCTAGCCTTTATTATATTCTGCTGGGTAGGATGCTTTTTTTGAAAGTAAGATTTGCATGTTCAAATGCCCCCAGAGTGAGGAAGGAGCAGATCCTAGGCCTCCCACTTCCTGGCCAATGCTCTAGCCACTGATTTCTTGCTCAAAAGATGGCTGTTGCCAGAATTGCTGTTAAACTAAATTAAATGGTGTTTGTGTGGGGTTTGCCAGTGGGGCCTGTATGGGGACTCGAGCATCTCTCCAGCACTCAATTGGAACATGACAGATCTTAAACAGGATATGTCTTGGTAGTCAAAATATATAATTTTCTGGACGGGTGAAGAAACCCAAACATAGACACCTACAGAACTCTACAGTGTAAAACTGAAGTGCACCCATGTCCAAATGTAGACACCTACTGAGTTTTTTTGTTTTGCAGGCAATACGTCAGTGCCTATGTTCCCCCTCATACTGGCATCTACAGGTAGCCCTTGGAATTCTGAATTTTTTACATCACAGAATTCTAAATGTTGCATTAGGATATTTTAGATGGAAGGGAGTTTTTTTTCATTATTAACACATATTGGTCCAGAACTTTTTACAAAGCCTCACAGTCATTTTCTAAATACCCTAAAGTGTTTAAAAGCTTAGAATTCTTTAAAACATCAGTGATGCAATAACATTGAAAATTAAGATAAAATATATATCAATCCGTAGAACACTTTACAAAGTAACCAAACATAAGGGAAAATGATTCTGGTCTTGATCTTGCCTGTGAAGCATTAAAGTTAAATGCAACAGCATTCGATGAGCTCAGTGTTAATTAAAATAATGTTTAAAACATCTCAGCAGTGTAATAACATTGTATGGTGGTTATGGTACTCAGCCATAATAACAGTCAAGAACTTGCTAGATAGTGCAGGGACAAGATGACAAAAGAAGAGTATATTCTTGTTTTTATAATAAAATATATAACATGATCTCTGATGATGTTGGAAGATTTATCACTTGGAACCAGTGTATAATATTTGTTACTTAACAACTACATTTTGAGACTGAATTAAGGGAGAAGTATGACAAGCATCTAAGAGCCAAAGAAATAATAGAACTAAAAAATTCTGTCTTCTAAAATTCTACATATCAGATAAGTCATAATCTTCCATGTTAAAAGACTGCTAAAATTTAGCAAACCAAATTAGCGGTCAAGTACAGTGCACAACCCTTTTTCAAACTCGAAACAGTAATCTTGGTGAAGCTTCTATATCATATTATAAATATTTTTATATTATATATTACACATATATTATTATATATTATCAGTTTGGATTTGATAGCTTGTTATGCACAAGAATTATTAATAGGGACTGAACTGAACTCAGCAAGCTAATTGCAATCAGAACCTTTGATCCAATCTAAACAAGAGTATCAAAAATGAGAAGCTTGTAATATACATGCAGACACACATGCTCACTCTCTAGCCAATTATAATAAATGTAAAGATATAGAGATATGTAATATTTCTAGTAGTTTCAAAGAATCTCCATGATTTTATATCAATGCAAGTACAGCAAAACCACTACTACTTTAACTTTGCTTCACTCAGGTTCAAAGTTTGGCCTATTCAGCCAAATTAGGATGTAGTTGCATGTCATTTCAAATATGTTAAATGGTCTTAAGAAAGGAGTGACTACATCTTAAGGAAGGAAAAAGAAGAGCTAATTACCCTCTGAGCCTCTCAAAGTCACTCCTCTTCAGGGAAGAGTTATCTTCAGCTTGTGCTAGGTAGCTTATGGTACAGAAACATTGGTCTGCTTCACAAAGTTAATACTAGCAATTTTTGATCCTCCAGTACCCCAGGAGGCACTGGTTCCAGCCCCTACTTACATGGGTTAGCTATCCTTCCATACTGTTATGCCTTGGACTGATAGCCCAGGCAGGCAGACAGCCACAGGTGAGTGGAGAGGGAAGGAAAGGGAGAAAGAAGGTATGGGGGGCAGAAGAAGGAGAAGGGGGAAAGGTAGGAGAAAGGTTGAAGAGGGGTTAGCAGGTGTTAATTGTAACATGCAACTGCACCTTATATCGCTACAAGATCATACAGATGTAACTTTAGATCATGACAGCTGATGCACACTCTTGAACAGCAACTCCTCCTCCCTTTTTAAAGCATCTAACAAGTACAGTTGCACATACTCTTAGAGTGAAGGACCAAGCCATACTAAAGAATAAAACAATGAGTCCACATTCTCCATTAAAAAATCTGTAAAAGCTATGGTTTTACATCTTATTTCAGGAATCTTTTAGGAAATGGCATATCTAAGTGTGAAGCCTACTGTTAGTCATCTTATAGAGGTCAGAAATTCTTCTGAAATGACCACATTGTTATATTTATAACAGTATAGAATCTGTTATCCCCCAACTACCTTGTTTCTCTTGGCAGAAAAGCCAAGTAGCATGCTTAAATATTTTCTGAAAAAAAGGTTTTACATGAAAACTGTAGATGAATACAAGAGTGACATTCAGGATGGTACAGACAAGTTATCAATAAACCATAGTTGCCTAGAGGAAAAGGACCTTTGTCAACAATTAAAATCAATACCAATTGCGTTTGACCATCTTCACAGAAACCATGCCACAAATGCAAATGTTATACAAGTAATTGCTTGTAATACAAAATAAAGGCCATGAAACCATAGCACAGTTGATCAAGTCTAGATTTAATAATTGTGATGACATCTCACTTTCTAGCCTACACTCTTCATCCACAATGCATTGGATTAACAGACTTGTTCTGAATTAAGTGCAGAACAAGAAGTTGCTCAACAGTGGGTTTTGCAAGAAATTGCCTTGATATTTTGATTCCAGGCACATTGAATTCCCTACCTTAAATTGCTATCTGGTCTCAATCCCTCTTTTCTTCTGTGGGGCTCCAAACTTCCTCTTCAGGCCACCCTAGCCTCTCCAGATGGCACTTGTAGGTCTCTGCAACCAGGTCTTAATACTGCCTGTTGGTCTATTATTCCACCACCAGGGTGACTGTCAATTTTGGTTAGGGGCACACCCTTCCATGGCTGGCCTTGGCTTGCACTCAAATATCCAAAGAAAAAAGAGAAAGCAAGTAACCCCAGCTGCTCTCAGTCTCTTTGCCAGACTCAGTCCATGTCCCCTTCACCTGGGGTCAGACTCTCATGTCCCAATCACAACAAAAAAATCAATTAGTTCAGTCACTGCTCTGCACAGGCCTGCCCCGGCTTACTCATGAGCATTCACAGTCCCAATGGGATCTCTCCCATGTGCAGTGAGGCTCTAATCTGGAACAGCAATTCTTCTGCCTCTTCCCCCAGATGGTCAGCTGTCACTCTGCTCCAGGGATTATCAGGAGCCATGTGTGGGCAGACCTCTACCTGCCTCCTTCTCAGGGTCACACTCGTAGCATTCCTCTGGCAAGTTTTGCAACACTTGTCTGCCAGGATGCTCAGCTGCTCCTCTGTCTGAGGCTTGCAGGGAATTGACCCCCCTCTGCTCCTCTCTGGGGCCAGAAATACCTCAGAGCAGCCTCTCTCCTCCAGAGTGAGAGAGGCTGCTTTGGAAGTGTGGTGATTGCTTCTCTTCCCTTCCGGTCTCCAGCTGCAGCCCTGCCGACCCTCCCATTGTTTGCTTTCACTTTCCCTGTCTGTTGCTGCTGGCTGCTTTTCCTCTCCTGACCTCCCCAGCCCAGCATGTAAGGCACCTCAGGGCTTTTGTTTGCTCTCTCTCACTCTTTCACACCATCTTTAAAGGTTTTAAAAACCCGGGTGGACAAAGCCTTGGCTAGGATGATCTAGTTAGTGATGGTCCTGTTCTGAGCAGGGGTTTGGATTAGATGACCTCCCCAGGTCCCTTCCAATCCTAATTTTGTATGATTCTGTGATTAAAGCAATCAGAGGTGTAATACACTATAAAATGTTTTAATACCAAAGCATGTACTTTAAAAAAAAGGTGCTAAATCCTGAAACAGGATATTGAAGAACACAATGAAACCTAAAGTGCAGTGATTTTTTTTTTATACTGATTGCTTATGTTTTCATAAGTTAAATATTACAGGAAACCCCTGCTTAATGTTGTTTTGCTTAGCACTATTTCGCTATAACGCTCATTTTAATTTGATACCTGATTTCACTTGGCGCCCAGTGAGTTTCATTATAACACTCGAGGTCACCATCTTGGATCATTAAAAACAATTGTGGTCACCATCTTGGGTAGTCAAATACTTTCAGTTTCATTTAACACTCGGTGTTTCAGAAACCAATTAAGAGAACTAAGTGGAGCTTGCCTGTACTTCAGAATATTACAAGCAGGATCCATTTTCCTTCAAGAATAAAATTATTTTGATTTTTTGTTTTTTTAAATATTTTGAGTTTACACTTTTCATTAAGAACTGTAATTCACTTTTTAGTGTTTTGATTAACTGTATGTAAAGTAGGGTACTAATACATATATTACCAAAATGTACATAGTAAGGCTCTTGTATATTAGTTCAAATAAGTGAGAGAGGTCAAAATTCAATTAATTAAAACCACGATATTTTAAACCAGTGACTGCCACAGTGGTCAAGACCATCCAGCTCTATCCTCTACAGCATTGACTTCATTTAGTCCCAAATGAGTGTAGAAAGAGAATGGGGAAGAGGTTGGCTAAGGTAGGGCTAAATTTTGTTACTTTTCCTCTTTCCAATTCTTTTTCATTATGGGATTTACTCAGAAAAAGGGGCATACTTCTAGGCTGGATTACTTTTTCTGGATAGTCTGTGTTGTTTGAGCTGCCTTGGAATGTCATTAAGAATAGGAGGAACAGAGGTATTGTGTAAGCATTTGACCCAGAGGCGCTGCTAATTTCTCATAGAATACTTTCTTCATGGACACAAACTTACTTTTCTGAGGCATTGTTAGATAAATTCCCTGATGAATTTCTTGTTCTAAGAAACAACTTCCTGTGGCCTTTAATGCAGAAAAGGACAATCTGCCTCATTATCATTAATGCAAAATTTGACAACCCTATCTCCATATATGGTCAGGTACACTTTTGAGACAGACTCCAGGGATGTTATCACTTCTTCAGGGGTGCCCCTCAGTTCCAAGCCCCTTCCTGCCATCTGCTACTTGACCACTGAATAAAGACTGAGATGCTTCAAAGGTCACCTCCCTGAACTATGGCACTGTAGTCTTACCTGCCTCACCTACGTCTTGCCAGCTCTTAGCAGAGGAGCTTTTGCCAGTTTGAAGAATCATACCCTTGTCTGGTCATGAACTCAGAAATTTTAGATATCCGCTTCTGTAAAGGAGGCCTGCCTATATGGTCAACTGTTCTGAAAGGACAGCTATCACTGATAATAAGTATGCTATAAAAATAACAAAGAATTATTATGAAAACAAGCAACCATAAGAAATCGGTAACCATATGTTGAGATACAGAGTAATAAGAATAAACAAACACAAGGAAATATCAGAACAATAATCAGATCCTTCCCTGCATCTTAAGCCTAAGAATGCAGCTTCTACACAGCTCAAAAGATTAGAAAGCATATCCTGCCTCTGAGTGTCAGGGCTTCCTACAAATTCTTCCATCAGACTTCTTCACTCAGCCTGCAGGCTAAGGGCCTAAAGTTATTTCCTATGCCTTGTTACACAGTCATTTTCAGCAGCTTCTGCAGCTCTTAACCCCTGGCTTGGCTGCATGTTAACACCTTTAAATGTCTTAAAACACTCATCATTCATTTTAAAGTTACACCACCTTAGGATAGGATTATATCTAATCTGCATAACCTTGCTCCTCCTCCATTAAGGTGTGGCCATTCCACACAGCTACCCGGTCCAAGTTGAAGTCTTCCAGTATGCCAGGATGCTCCAAGGCTGAGGCAATGGCTCTGCTCAGCAGAAGCAGTAAGCTGGTCCAGGCGTTGGCCCCCCAGGCATGTCAGACAAGGTGAATGCCACAGCCATGGAGCACCTGGAGGCTGTGGTATCTCCCACCCCTGCCTGGACTGGCTCACTGCTCCTGCTGGGCAGAGACAGCACCACAGCCCTGGAGCACTCGGCAGCTGTGGAGCCTCCCATGTGATCCCCCTCCATGGTCAATAATGCCCGCCAGCTACAGGCACCCCAGCCTCTGAGTGCATCAGATCCTGATGTCCCATGGGGTTGCCAGGGATGCTCCAACTATCTTTTAACCCCCAGATTGAAATGGGCTAAGATTTATGGAGCTTAAAGAGTTTTTAAGCATAGAAAGACACAAGGAACATTGTGGGAATTTTATAGAGTACTATCTCTGCCTGGGGCTGTGCGCAGCTCCTAGTCCTGTACCTTCTCACCAAGCCTCTAGTGGCAAGTCACAGATGTGCAGGTGAAAGACAGTCAGAGATGGTTTTTCATTCTGAGGCGTAACTGCTTCAATAAGTGAAACAACATTAAAAAAATTAACATTTTTGTGGCTTAAAGCATACGGCATAACAAGGCCCTTAATGTCCCCATGGTGAAGAATGCCCTCCCTGAATAGCCTGGTCTCAGGTAATATTTTTATGGGTTTCTTCTCTTAAAATATAAATTTATCGTTATCTGAAAGGTTCTATTTCAAGTGCCTCAGACCTTGTCCCCAAGGGATCTTCCTGATGAGTAAACAAACTCATGTCAGATGTTAATTCTCAGCAGTTACTTCTTTCAAATATGAGTAGGTGAAGAACACTTAAGTGAATCTTTGCTCTACTAAACATCTTGGCCAAAATATTTAGATATATCAAAAGTATATTTATATCAAATATCATGAAGACATAATAATAATAAAGTGAAAAACAGATTGACACAACCTGCATGTGTGGGCTACACATCCCATATCAATAAATCAAACTCAAGAAAACATGCATTGCATTCCATGTATACCTTAAAATATAGTGGGTTCATGAAATATACTGTTACCACTTCAATACAGAGAGGTTTCTTTCTATTTTCCTGAATAAAAACCTTCCAGTCTTCCCTTCTCCAGTGCTAGAAATATAAAAAAAATATATAGTAATATAACTAGGTGCCTAGGTGAAAGCATTACCTCACTGACATTGCCTCAGTACTTTTAATGCCTGCTTATATTGGAGATGAATCTGTCCCCTTGTAGCCAGTCTTGTTTCCTGCCAAATTTGTTGTTAAGAAGCAAACAGAAAAATAAAGATAATAAAACCACTCCTGATTTGAGACCCAAGTGACTGTGACAACATGAGCTAAAACTCTACAATATAATTAGCAAGTTCTATGTTTCTATGCAGGTGTATTACTTTCTTCTGAAATGTATGCCTTTTAAATGAATAAAATTAACAAAAGGGTGCTTCAAGAAAGCAGATGACACATTAAAAGAACAATCCTAATATACTTGCAAGTTTTTTCCCTTTTAAGAGAGCTCATATTATGTTGGGGATTTTTGTTCCTCTGAAAGTTCTTGACTCAATTCTTCTATGTCATTTGCCTAACTCTGAATGGTAATTTTTGTCCTCTGAATTAATTTTGTTAGTTTTCAGTGAATTACAGAACATGTTAATTAAAATTGTCTATTATTACTGAGTAGACAGTGTAACCTGTTTACCTTCCTTTCAGAAAATTAACTGAATAGGAGCATCTGTTGCATGGAAAATAATTACCATTTTCAACAGGGACAAAGAATGCAGGAAATGCAAGATGATGAATGTTACATATTTGTGGTACAATGATGTAATTACTTTACTTAGCAAAACATTACAAGAAGATTTACATTTTCCTTCTGAATTAAATCTCCCAATGAAGTTATATTTTGTTCTCACCACTTCATTCATTTTTGCTAATTATTTCCTTTATTGAATTTCTTGAATATTCTTATTTAATTCTGAATGCTTTGTAGAGTTTGCTACTTAACACTACTATATTAATAAATCTTAAAGGCCTACTATGAACTGGAAACTGTAAAGGTGCTTCTTTGCATTAATGCTTCTCAGAGAACATAGATAAAGCTGAACACAACATATGGATATTCTGACTGTGTTAATCTGATAGTTAGCAACAGCAAACCTACTCTTCATAATATAAATCAGCACAGCAATGTAAAAATAGCTCTTTGCTCCTTGCTGGAATATGCTATTCATTCTCTAGCACAGTGGTCATTACTGGACAAATGTTGTTATTACTCTCAAATGACATGACTGCTAAAGCACAACAAAGAGAAAACTATAAGATAAAATGCTCTCAATGGCCATTATCTTAATCAGCTAAAATGATGAGATGCTAAATGCCAATGGTTCAGTAGCCTTTCCACAAATACGTTTTAAGGTCTTGCACAGAATAAGATTTTAGTGCTGATAATGTGCCCATTGCAATATAAGGAAAGTGATGCAAAATTATGGAAAATCTAAATATTATTATCAATGCAGTGTTCATTATTACTTTTTTTCTGTGATACAGGCCAGAGTTTATACTGTCATCTATAGTAATACATAAATAACACATAGTAGTATATAAAGTATTGCAGGAAGATGGACACAGTTGTTTGTATTTCTGTAAATGACAAATCAAGAATTGGTTAATAGTGTGCAATAGATAGTTAATAGTAATTAACTTCAATTAGGGAGCATGGTATGAAAGACAGAGCAGAGATCTCAGGCAATAACTTCATGACACTAAAAATAATGCAATTATAACTTGGAGAATAATCTCAACCACAAGACTTATTTTCATAAACTGGAGTTGACCTTTGGATTGTAGACCAATGTGTTAAGTTTAACAGCTATTTGCTCTACCCTGTTACATTAGGGCTGGGAAATTCCATTTATATTTTTGCTCTTGTCAGGCAAAGAAAAAGACAAGAGAAATACATGTAAACAAATTTGGTAGCTACAGTGAGGCGTGTCTTTCTGACAGCAAAAAAGGGCACTTTCTCAAGAAAAAAACATTCCCTGGGCAATGAGAATATAGGAAATGGGACTTCCTGATAATATGAATATTCATCAAAAGTCTGATACATTGCTCAAAATGGTCCTAAAATTATGGGTCCAGAGATTATGACAGAAAGCCAAAATATGAATTTATTAAGAGAAAAAAACATGTTAGGCCCAGAAGGAAAACATCTTCTGTGACTGCACAGCTTGCAAGATGGAACCATTTTTCACAATGCTTTTTTGTGCTTCATTCTTATGAATTCTGTATTAATGTTTCCTAGTTTCAACACAAGGAGTCAATGGTTTATGAATATTCACAAATTATTCTCCTGTGTAACCATGAATATGCATTATTAAACCATGAATCGTAAATGGTATAGTTTAACCATGAATATTTATGGACTATATGGAATAAACCAGGAAATCTAATGATATATTACCCTACCTTCTCTGACAGTTCCCATGCTATGGGTTTAGTACTTCAATATGCTAAAGAAATGACCACAATTTATCATGGATTTTAATGGTGAACAAATTATTCTTCAACACTTAGAGGCCTTTATTACTCCAAAAAAAATGGGAATTATTGATTCCTTTTTCAAGTTTATAGCAGAGAGCACCCTGTAACTTTCTCTGTCTCTCCAAACCTATCTCTTTTTCTGCACTCCCAGAAACAAAACAGATATAAAATCCTATTCTTAAAGATAAGAGAAAAGAATTAATTGCAAATCAATAATATTAATGCAAATCAACATACAATCTTACATAATACACTTGCTAGAAACCAGTATGTACATATCAATACTCTTGCGTTCCTCTTTCTTAGACTTTGCTGCTCAGGAATCAACCTTATATGAAAGTCATGAAGCAACACAAAACCATAACTGTACAAGGAAATCCTCCTGTATAATTTTTCACAAAATGAAATGGAGAAATCTGATAATGATATTATCATATATATAATATACAATACATGAAGTATTGTTACGTAGGAAATACAAGGTATTATCTGAGGACAAATAAAAATTCATCTTGACGTGAAAGTTCTTATGTTAATGGAGTACTTAAATAATCAAGAAGCTGTCTCTGAACAAAACAATATACAGGTTTCCCTCACTTTATGCAGGTTCTGTATGTGCGAATTTGCTCTTATGTGATGACCCTTCTTATACCAAAAATTTGTTATATGTGAGGCAAATTTACTCTTATGCAATCAGTGTGGAGGAAGCCCACACTCAGCTGTTTTGTGTGGTACATTGTGGGAGTGACACACACCAAAATATAATCTCCTGTGTGGAACTGTGCTCCTCGCTCATTGTCTGCAACACGTTTCTGTAGTTGCCATCCGCATTATGATAGTGCCCTGTGCTTGTGTGTACTGTTTGCTGTTGGTGAGTACCAAAACTGTCTTGTAAAAGTGGTAGAAATGGGTCTGGAGATCAGTACAGTTGAGGTCTTGGAACATATCTGTTGCATAGTAAAGTGGGTTCCCTTTATGCAAAGTTGAGGTATATGCTGTTTTCCAGGAATGAATGTACAGCATAAAGCAAGGGAAACCTGTACACTTACATACCTGCATGCAACAGCTGTCCTATCTTGCACAGAAGTAATGGCAAGATTTATTTTTTAAGAAGGTATAACTTTAAGCAAAAATTATTAAACATGCATTTATACTTAGATTTAAAAGGAAAAGATTAAAAAATATTGTTGCTAATAATTGATATTTGAAAGTATTTTATCACTGCACTTTAAAATTTAAAGACTGCATGTGCACGCTGGATGTAAATTCCACTTTTATACTACAGGGGTATAAGTTGTAGCTGTGTTCATGTGAGGGCATAGGCAGACAGGGTTCTTTGGGTAAATCTGGTATCTTTAAGTGCTGTGTGAAATTTCGACGGGTGTTTTGTTTCGACGCTGTTTCAACTTGTTTCTCTCAGTTACCGTGTAGCAAAACCCCCAGTTTGTTTGTTTGTTTTTAAATGCATTCCCTCCCCTTCCCCTAACCATTTATGAAATTCTCTGTGCCCTCTTTCCCTTATAAGTGATTACAAGTAATACTAGGTAAGCTAAGTTCTTGTATGCTATTGTAGATTCATAGATTGTAGAGTCGGAAGGGACCACAATGGAACATCGTGTCTGACCCCCTGCCCCAGCAGGAAATTATTGTAATAAGCCCCTTTTTATATTGTAAATAGTGTTCTGTTCCTATCATTTTTGCATTGATTTTTATTGTTTCATATTAATACTGTATGGTTTAGGCCTGTGCCTGTAAAGTAAACTTAGTTACCACCTGGTAAGTCAAGACCTTGTATCCCCTGCCGGGGCATACCCTATTGTAAATCTGTTGCAACTGTGTGACTCATACCTACCCCTCCTATGTAAATTGGTTCCTGAATGAATGGAGATGAATGAGGGTGCTTCAGAGACAAAGGCAGTAGGTCTAAAAATAGCTCCCTCTGAATGACCGAACCATCAACTTGATGACCCAACCATCACCCTGCATTGACCTTCCCTGGCTCAAGATTTGGAAGACAAAGACTACTGCAGAAACTAGCCAACCCACCATTGTGCCAAAGCTGCACATGCTCAGTATGAACATCTGGAACCCTCTGGAACATGGCTGACTTCGCCTGGACACACCATCCTCATAGGAGATCATAGGTAGTCTGCCCCATAAAACTGGGTAGTGAAGACTGACTTCTTGGGATGCCCTCTCCATCTGGACCAGCACCATGCCACACCACCTATCCACCCAGAGGCCCTGCTGGCGACTCCCTCTGGACAACACCTTGCTGGAGAAGACCCCAACTGGCCATCAAGGATCAACTCACAGCCCAGGATAGGTAATTCTCACCCACTTCCTCCCCTAAGCAGACGGCCTGGACTCTGTCCTTACACACCCTGACTTCAGGCCCTCTACCAAGCCTTTATCTCTCCTGGTACCATTGTGTGGGTGTGTATGTGAGTGCTTGTGTGTGTATAGGAACCAATAACTTCATGGGGCTGTGTAGCGTGTTGCCTGTTTAATAAACCTGTTATTTTGAAACCCCGAGTTGGGTTTTTGTCTTATTGACCTCCCAACCCTCCTGCTCAATCTCCCAGCCTTCTGCCTCTCTTTCCTGGCTGTCTCCTCCTTACCAATGGGCTTTTTCCCATGCTTCCATCGCAGCACCAGTGACCTCGAGTAACCCTGGGGCCACTTGACCTTAAGTAACCCCAAGCCTCAGTTCCTCAGCCAGCTTCTCTCTAGTTTTCTGGTTCCAATTCCAGTCCTGGCAACTATCACTCCCAGCAACCTTAGCTCACTCACCTTAACCTTCCCCCAGGTATCCCAAGTACCCCAAGCACACATACACACACCATAACATCCAATTAAGAACTCACCTGCATGTATGTGTAGGTGGGTGGTATGTGTGTGAACTGGTGAATATATATCATTGTGTGCATGATATATGAATGAGTGATCCATGTATGTGTATTGGGTGTTTGAAACTGATTTTGTCTAATTTTTGCTGTGTAGTGTGTATGTGCTTAAATTGGTGATAGGTATGCATGTGCCTAGACTGGTAATTTTGGATGTGTAGAAGCCTGAGTTGGTTGTGTGTATGTGTGTGTGTATGCACCTAATTAATTTGTGTGTTTGTATATGTGAAATTGTGTCACACCCTCCTGTCTAACTGTGATATTGAGATCCTGAGCGCTGGCCTGACCCCACAGGGCAAGAACTGAGCTGTGTCTTCTCGCAGCTCAGTAGTGTCAGAGAAAGGCTATCACTTCCTACTTGCTAGCCTGGTCCCAGCAAATGGGATCAATACCTTTTGCTTTCCTAATACCTTTTTATTATTATATTCATTCCTTTCAATGTATTCCTCCTCCAAAACCCATTTTTTGTTTTTCTTAGTCTATTTTGATTCTTTTGCCCCAGAAAAGAAATCTGTACTTTCTCTCACAGCGTGCATTCCATTCACTGTTCTGGGAAGCACAGCATATATTGCATATTATAATAAAGAATTTATTCATGAACATATACATACATTTATATATTTTATTTATTGCTTAAATACATAAATATATACAATTATCTACATATATTATATAAATACATATTACATTACAGAAGAACACACAGATTTTCCAGCACACCAAACACACTATGAAGCACACTATGAAATGTTCTGGAAAGGCAGCCGCCAAGTTTTCAGGAAGGGGTAGAAGAGGGGGTAGAGGGAGAGCTGTAAATTCCCACCCCCCAAATTGAGATGCAGCCTCTTTTCTACAACTAGCAGGCATGAGGCTTCCGGTTCTACTAACAGCAAGGAGAGGGGAGCAGTGCCACTGTCTGAGTCTGCATCCCCTCCAAGAGCACCAGCCATATCCACCACCACCACCATGACAACAAGCAGCACCAGCAAGACAGTCTCTTCCACCCCCATTTCACTTCCCATCCTGAGTCTTCCAGTGCCAGAGGAAGAGCTGGAGCTGGATCTAGATCCGAATGCCACAGCAAAGGAAATTCTGGGGAAGTAGGAGGAATCATCTGAGTTTGTGCTCCACAGCCCTCAAGCCCCTAGAGCCAGGTCTCCTTCCCCAGAAGGCAATTGGAGGAGGTTGAGGTAGAGATTGTGGAGGCAACAGGTTCAGCTGAGTCCACTCCTCCTATTGCTGTGCCTCTGCCTGCTGAGGAGGGGGAAAAAACAGCATCTGTACATGCACCCACACCCCAGAAGTGAAGGGGTAGTGTAGTCTGGCATCATTTTGAACTGGCAGATTATCCCACATATGCTATCTGCCTGCACTGCTGAGCCAAAACCAGCTGGGGCATGGGAATGAAATACATAAGCACCATGGGGATGCTGATGTATCTTCACAGGCACCACCCCCTTACCCTTGGCTCCTCCTTAGCCTGGGACCAGTGGAAGCGTGCCCAAAAAGAAGTCCCCCTCTCGCTCAAAAGCTCCGGTCCCCCCAAAGCAGAGGAAGGTCACCCTGGAACAGTGGGGGAAAGGCAGACAGAAAGGGTGGTGCATTGCAAAGATGAGCGAGATCACCTAGAGCATTGAGGACATGCTTGCTGTGGATGGCCAGCCCTTCTCCTTAGTTGAGCACCCAGGGTTCAGGCATTTCATGGCACTCAAGGCCCCATCATACCAACTGCCCATATGCACCATCTTCAGCAGGACGGTGGTGCCCTCCCTTTGTGAGGCATGCAGGGAGTACTTGAGGGAGGAGCTGTGCAATGCAGGTGGCCTTACACATTACCTCGGCCATCTGGAGCAGCCAGGGTGGAGATAATGCCTACCACTCCCTCACAGGTCACTGATGTGACCAGTTGAGCTATTTGTAGACTCTCTTTCAAGTGGAGGTGATGGAGGAGTCCCACACATCAACCAAGATCACGGTGGCCATGAACCACATGGTGCAGGGGTGGCTCGTTGGGCAGCATGAGCTCACCCGTGGGTTCATGGTCACTGATAATGGAGCCACTATGGTCGAAGCAGTGCATCTGCTGTGTGGCACACAAGTTCCACCTCATTGTCAGGGATGCCTTTGAGGGGGACAGGGCTGCTGGTAACAGTGCCAGCACCACCAGCAAGCTTATTTCCAAATGCAGGAAAGTGGCAGGCTACTTCCACTAGCGCATCAAGGGTGGCAAGATGCTACAGGACAAACAGGCAGAGCTGAACATCTCACAGCACAAAATCATGCAGGATGTGGAGACTCGGTAGAACTCCACATACCTGATGCTGGAAAGGCTTGTGGAAAAACAGAAGGCCACCCATGTGATGGCCTTGCTCAGGAAGATCTGGGTCAGTGGTCTCCTTAACAGAGCTGAGTGGGATACCATCTCCCAGATCTTGGTGCTCCTCAAGCCCTTACTCAAGGCCACCAAGTCCCTCAGTGTTGGCAATCCCCTCCTTAGCCAGGTGATCCCTATAATGAGGGAACTTATTAGCCAAATGAAGATCTTCCAGGGCATCAATGTTCCTGGCTGGGGCAAGCTGCTTTAACCAGACGTGCAGGCACTGGTGAAGTGGCTGAGAGTATCAGGAAATGGCGTGATCCCTTGTGGTCCAGTATGATCCACATGCTGGCCACCATGTGTGACCTGAAGGTGAACAGGAGTGTCAGTGTATATGGCATCAAAACCCTAGATCAGTGGACAGAGGTGGTAGTGAAAAGATTCAGGGAGGCAGAACGGCAGAGGTGGAGGGACATGGAAGAAGGGGATCTACTGCCCCATGCCAGCATGCCATCCACTAGTCAGCCTCCTCTTCCACCACAGGCCCTGCCACTGTGGGCTAAGGGCATGGATTCCATGGTGAGGTCCAGGGGCACCAGACCTCACCATCAGGCAGGTAGTGCTCAGGCCTCGGTGGCTGACTATATTGATAAGCACGTGGAGCCACTGCTGTGCAGCCCCTTGGCCTACTGAGCTAGCCAGAGTCAGATGTGGCCAGATCTGGCCATGGTTGCCCAGGAACATCTGTCCTATCCACCAACCAGTGATCCAAGCAAGAGGTTGTTCAGTGTTGCTGGTGATGTAGTGACACCTCCCTGCACCTTCTTGGACCCTGGTTTGGTGGAGCAACTGGTGTTCCTGAAGGTGAGCCTCCCACTCCTGGCATTATCTAAGCTCCACATGCAGACAGAGTGAGTGCCACCCTCCTTACTCCATCCATACTTCTTTCTTAGTTTTTTACCCTTGGGGTTCACAACCATTTAGTGCCCCACTCTCAGAACTGGAGGGGGCACTCATTGTATCACCAGCCAGCAGGGGAAGAACATGTCTCAGCTGAGCTCCTGTGCCAGGATGAACTTGGAGGTATGGGCTGGGGCTATGGTGAAGGAGGAGTCCCCAGGTCCTGGGCATGACCACTAAAATTGCATTCTGCCAGGGTTGGGGAGGCCTGGTGGGACTGCTGGCAGTGTGGCATCCACAGGAAATGTTACAACAGAGGATCCCTCTGGTGAAAGGCAGGTAGGAGGCACCATAACCTCCATCAACCACATGCATGCACACAGTCCTGGCTGGGGAAAGCCCTGACTTGTTACATCTTTGACAAGGCTTCCGGGGTGCAGTGGAGTTGTGAGGCTCCAGGTGAGCTCAGTTTAGCTGCCTGGGATACCAGATTTTGGGTTGAGAAACCCTTTGTCAGGCTCAGGAAGCACCTGCAGTTGGTGTGTGTGCTGTTCCTGGATGGAAAGAATATTAAAGAAGCCATAGGCCAGCATGCACTGCAGCCAAGAACACGAGTCATTAAAAATGGAAATGGAGGAGTCAGGGGGTAAGGGACAGGCTGGGGGGTGGTAGGGGATGTAGCAGGTAAAAGTGGAGAGTTACCTGGGGAGTCAGATGTCTGGCAGGTTATAGTGTGTCAGGATTCCAAAGTCTATATTGAATCCATGAGTTCCTGTTCCTAGGAGGTTGATGAAGTGCAGTTCATAGGCTCATCTGTAAAAAGTGGTTTGTAAATTCCCTTTAGGGATCAGCCCTGAGAGAGTGGAGACAGGTAGGTGGGTGTTCATAGAATCATAGAAGTGGGGTCGGAAGGGACCTTGTAGATCTTCAAGTCTGACCCCCTGCCTGGGCAGGAGGAAAACTGGGCTCAAATGACCCCAGCCAGGTAGGCATCAAGCCTCTTCTTAAAGACCCCCAGGGTAGGAGCCAGCACCACTTCCCTTGGAAGTTGGTTCCAGATCCTAGCTGTCCTAACTGTGAAGTAGTTCTTACAGATGTCTAATCTAAACCTACTCTCCGACAACTTGTGGCCGTTATTCTTTATTATCCCAGGTGGTGCTAGGGGAAACAAGGTCTCCCCCAAACCCTTCTGGTCCCCCCTAGTGAGGTTATAGATGGTCACCCGGTCCCTCCTCAGTCTTCTCTTGTGAAGGCTGAACAGGTTTAGGTCCCATAGCCTCTCACTGTAGGGTCTGCCCTGCAGTCCCCAGATCATGCGGGTGGCCCTCCTCTGGACCCTCTCAATGTTGTCCACATCCCTCTTGAAGTGGGGTGCCCAGAACTGGACACAGTACTCCAGCTGTGGCCTGACCAGTGTTGTGTAGAGGGGGAGGATCACCTCCTTGGCCCTACTTGAGATGCACCTGTAGATGTACGATAAGGTCCAGTTAGCGCTGCCGAACGTGACCTCGCATTGTCGGCCCATGTTCATCTTGGAGTCAATAATGACTCCAAGATCCCTTTGTGCCTCCGTGCTCTCAAGAAGGGAGTTTCCCATCTTATAAGTGTGCTGCTGGTTACTACTGCCCAAGTGCAGCAGCCTGGACTTGTCAGTATTGAAACGCATTCTGTTTTTGTTAGCCCACCCCTGCAACCTATCCAGATCTTGCTGCAGTCTTTCTCTCCCTACCAGCATGCCCACCTCATCCCAAATTTTGGTATCATCAGAAAATTTAAACAGGTTGCTTTTCACCCTGTCGTCCAAATCGCTGATAAAGAAGTTGAACAGTGCGGGCCCAAGGACCGAGTCCTGGGGAACTCCGCTGCCCACTTCCCTCCAGGTCAATTATGACCCATCCACACCACCCTCTGAGTACGACCCTTCAGCCAATTAGCAATCCATCTGACCGTGTAGGCATCAATGTCACAGTCACCTAGTTTTTTAATGAGGATGGGATGGTCAACAGTGTCAAAGGCCTTGCTGAAGTCCAGAAAGACTACATCCACGGTGACACCTGCTTTCAATGCTTTTGTGACCTGATCGTAAAAGGCAATCAGGTTGGTCTAACATGACCTGCCCCTAATGAAACCGTGCTGGTTGCCCTTGAGCATCATCTCCGGTGCCAGCCCATCACAGATGTGCTCTTTGATGATCTTCTCAAAGAGTTTCCCCAGGTAAGACTAACAGGCCTATAGTTGCCCAGGTCCTCCCTCCTCCCTTTTTTTAAATATGGGGACCACATTGGCTATCTTCCAATCATCTGGCATCTGGCCTGAGCACCACAAGCGCTCATAAAGCCGTGCCAAGTGCCCTGCAATAACCCCTGCTAGCTCCCTCAATGCCCTGGGTTGGAGAGCATCTGGACCTGATGATTTGAACACGCCAGCCCCTCTAGAAGCACTCTAACCTGGTCCTCCTCAACCTTAGGTCTGGGGGCATTTCCCCTCAAGTCCATCTTGAATCACAGTGGGGGAGTCCCGGTCCCTGCACAAGAAAACGGAGGTGAAGAATTTGTTAAAGAGGTCTGCCTTCTCCTCTGGTGCAACCACCAGATTGCCCAGCGTATCTTGCAGGGGGCCCACATTTCCCAGTGCTTTCTTCATCCTCCCTACATATTTGAAAAAGGACTTTTTATTATCTTTGATCTTGGACGCTAGTCCTAGCTCTATGTCTTTCTTGTCTTTGATGTCCATGTGTTCTTGTCTTTGATAGATTTTCGATGTACACTCATTCTGTTGTGCAGCTGTTGCTTGGTGTCTCCCATGTATTTTCTATTAAGGAACTTGTTGAAACAGCAAGAGTTTTGATGAAACAAAACAGAACAGTGCTTCCAAAACAGCAAAACTTAACACTGTCCCTTTGAAATGTCGAAACGGAAGTCAAAATGAATGGTGCTGTTTCACACAGACCTAGTATCTTTTATTAGACTGATTCAAATAGTTGGAAAGATTCTTCTTTGCAAGCTTTTGAGTACAGATACCCTTCATCAGGCTGAGTAGGCATCTGAAATTGATCTGTGTTGTTCCTAGATGGAATGTAAAATAAAGAGACAGAGGCTGGTATGCATGCGGTCTTGCATGCATACCAGCCTCTGTCTTCTTTACTATTCATTCCAACCAGGAAGATGTGCTGATAGTTTGAATATTCATCAGAAGTCTGATACATTACTCAAAATGGCCTAAAATGATGGGTGTAGAGATAATGACAGAAGACCAAAGTATGAAATTTATTGAGAGAGAAAAAAATATAGATATGTCTCTTGCCTTTTGCTTATTCAAGAATACATGCATACTAGCCTCTGTCTCTTTATTATTATTATATAATATATTTTTGGTGGCAATAGCATGATAGCCTGAAACTTTGAGATCTTATGCAAGACTGCATGCACACTAGGCGCTGTCTCTACTATTATAGAATATATTTTTGGTGGCAAGGAGGTAGGGTGGTACCTGTTCAGCCTTCAACTTCACTCTCTGCTTTGGAGCTAGGCATTGAGCCCTGGCTGGAACTAGGGTTTCCAAGCTTCCCATTCATGTTCAGGACCTGGATGTAGTCCAAACTCAGAGATAGCCCCAGAGCCATAGGTCCTGGGAAGCTCTGGAGTATTCAGCCTGAGGGCAGTCTACAGAGCTTAGAATCTCCAGAGCTATGAACCCTGAAAGTTTCCAAGGACCCCGCTGGATGAACTGGTAGAAAAACTAGGCAGAATGATGGGAACCTTGTACAAAAACAAGTTTTCTGATGAAATGTTATCGTAACCTGTAAAACATCTGGGGTTAGCAAATCAGCATTTTCTACCAAAGCCATACATCATAAGAAAATTCCTGATCTTGTCTAATAATGTTACACAGCATGAAGAAATATTACATTCAGGGAATTGAAGCATATGCGAATTTCTATTAGATAAAGAACACTTTCAAACATATATTCCTTCTAGAATTTCTTCATGTTTGACCTGTCTCTCTATACAATGTCTCATGGGATACAGGAGGGAAATGGGTGTCAAGGAGCATACAGAATATTTTAGTGACACTAGAGAAAATCCAGCACCTATATTATGGAAATGGAAAATGCTTGTGTTAGACAAAAAAAATAACTAATTTAACAACTCTCATAATTGTTCTCACCCAGTTACACTACCTAATAGTTATGAACAGAGGTGTTTTAGGTTGTGATGGTTCAGCTAGTTTGTAGTATTGTCTATGTACCGGTAATGGGGTCAGATGTCAGCAGTTCATAGTATTTTTATGTGTGTCTCCATTTTTCATGAGGATGTGAACAGAACAGTTGTCACTCTGCCTCTGAGAGCAATCTCAATTGATAATAACACATAGAAATGTAAAGAGTCAATGAACCAGACAGCACATAAACAGGGAGAACTCCTAATGTGAAACACAAGGGAACAAAAGGATTAATGAAATTGTTTATGAAGCAAATAGAAAGAAATCAGTCAGTTACTCATCAAATGTGTTACACCCTTCAGATTACCATTCTCCCAGGCCCCTGAGGCATCCATTCATGACTAGCAGTCTTAGAACAGCAAACGATTCCAAGCATTTTGCTTTTCACTGTGCCCAGTGCTGAAGGGTGGGGTGATTGGAAGGTATGTGAGGCTTTATACCACACAATGCATACATCCCTGTATAGTGGAATATGTTACAATTCTGGACCCAGGAACCAGTTTCTCTGACAAAATGTATATGGTACCACAAAAGTTTCAGTTACACAGTGGTGAAAATTTGCTCCATGGGGACATATGATTTTTAAAGAATTATCAGATTATTCACCGTAGGGAATCAACCAATAAATTGTCAGGAGATGGAATAAATATGTTTTTTTGTTTCTATAAATGCCTATAAAATTAATGCTTAGTAAAATTTAGATGCTAGGATAATCTTCAACATGTGGACATACTTCTTACTTTAAGCAATTTAAATAATTCATAAAATACAATTCAGGACACTGTTATCAGTCAAGTACATTATGCTGAGCACTGTAACTGGCTGTACATACTACTCCCCATCTGCACTTATTTGAATCCTCAGGCTCTGTGATAAGTTATCCTGCAGCATCTATGTAGCACTGAAATATATATATGCCCTTTGTAACTACATATTTCAGCAAAAGGTGTTCTGTATACTTTCATATTTCTACTGGGATCAAAATAAATACCCATCTGTTTGCCCATATGTGGTGGAAGGGTGACTTTAATAATTTGTACAAGGTGAAATAAAGACATAGTTCTGTCTTGGGATAAAGACATAGTTCTTTCCCTTTGATGCATCTCATTAGGCACGCAGTAACCTGAACATAAATGTTGGTCCATAACTCCATGCTTTAGTAATGTAAATGTTCTTTTTATAGCATTGTGTATGTCTTTAAAAAAAAAAAATCAGACTTTTTTGACACTCCAATATTAGCGCAGGATTTCCCAATCACCCATGTCATGTCTGAAACCATTTGGTTTTACTGTATGTATCTGGATTGTAATATGACTGGGGAAGTCATAAAGAATCTGTACATTCAATAACAGGAACATATTTACATAAAATATTGTTTTTCTTTGTTCTGGAACAAGAAAAATATATCATAAAAATGATACAATCATACCATTATACAACAGCTGTTACCTTGCAGGGTTTGAATTATTTAAACCTGAGAACATTAAATTGTACAAAGTTAACTCAGCATTGCCTAGGCATGCAACATTCTTTAAGTATCAAAATGACACAGTCACTTTTGGATTTCATGGCAGATTATATATTTGATTCAATGTCGTGTTTACAATGGCATCAAATGGATTTTGTGATGTGATGAGAGAATAAAACACTAACACATATCAACATCAATGGCTGTCAGTTGTCCAATGAACTCTTTGACAGACCTAGGGACAATGTTATCAGATGGGAATATTAGCACCACCTATTATTAAAATTGTCCAATAACTTGTTGTCTAAACAAGAACCTATTTCAATTGCCTACAGCTTTACTGGAGCTCAATTTATCGGGCTGTACTGTTCCATACCAAGGATGTTCCTCAGGCTGAATGCTTCTTTCAATGAATTGGAAGGAAGCATGAAATATACTGACAAGTTTTGCAGAAGATAGAAAGATTAGTAAAGAGTGCTATATGGCTTGCTACACTGTCCACATGTAAACCTGGGCTTCAGTCACACTTTTAGAAGCAAAGAATTCAGTCTGTCCTTAGAGGATGGGGGACTTGGCCCAGGGAAATACTGACTCCATAAAGGATTTTGGAGTCCTGGTGGATAATTAGTTAAATGTAAGTTCCCGGTGATTCAGTATCCAGAATTGCTCCTAGGATGTTATAGTCAGGGAATCTTGAGATAAGATTATTTTTGCAGACAACCTGAAATAATGGCTCTGAGAGCTCCGAGATGCCCTGTTAACAGTATTTTGTGGTCAGCTCAAAACCCAAAGGCAGCAATTCAAATGTCACCACTATTAACTGTTTCACTGATGATCACTTGTGAAGAAATATTAATTAATGAGCTCTCTTCACAACTCCAAATTGCCTCAAACACCTCAAGATATTTAAATTTCAAACTGTTCCCTGACTAGCTGCCAAAGAATCCAATTTCCTCTCTAGCTTCTACAAGGCAGTCATAGGTTATCATACAAAACTCTACAGCATAATGAAAGCTGAGGGTGAGGGAACAGCTTAAATTAAACATGCAATTAGTACATATTTCTCAAACTATTTTCATAGTTAACTGAAAAAAAAGTAATTGATGCTACCTCAGAATCTTCCATCTCTGCAAAAATATTGTGATTGAAACTTTGGGTTTCATCCTCAACAGGCAGAACTCAACATAGCTCTACTAGCGTGTACTTATATCAATCAGGGATCTGATCCCTTGCCACACAATTAATATGCTATTTCCCATGATAAAATATGACCTTATTTAGACAGGAGGAGTCCGGTGTGACTAAGAAAACATGTCTCATTTATTTTTCTTACCGTTAGAATATATTGAATTGTTGCATAATAGCTCTGTGAAATATATTTTTTTCTGGATGA
This sequence comes from Alligator mississippiensis, assembly GCF_030867095.1. Taxonomy (NCBI): domain Eukaryota; kingdom Metazoa; phylum Chordata; order Crocodylia; family Alligatoridae; genus Alligator; species Alligator mississippiensis. Next base: position 104,473,799 of record NC_081828.1, read on the forward strand.
CAAACCTGGACACTGATTTCAAACTTTTGCCCTACCATGCAATGTTTTCTCATTTGGGATTTGCTTAAGTTATTGTGGAATTCAGCTCCCCATTTTATACTATCAAGTAGGAAATTTAAAGACTTCATCCAGAGGCTGCATTCCAGAAGCTACACCAGTAAAAGGAAAGTTAGACTATTTTAACTAACAATTTTGGTAGTATTTAATGATTCAGGGATCTCTGAGTTTTGAAATAAATGAAGAGGGAGTTAAGGAGTTCCTGGATAACAAGACCTTTAGCAAAACACACCCAAAATCTGATCCAGACTCACTGTACTAAAGGGTCCTCTTTCCATTGATTTTTAACGTGTTTTGAATTAGGCCCTTAATCACTTTTTATTGTTTCCACATGTATGTAGTGGAACCAAATGCAGATATCTCATTGGAGCTTCCAGATAACATCATGACAAGATACTGACATCAATGTATCTTCTATTAATTTGCTGGTTTCTATCATAATTAACTAGTCTTTTAAACATTTAATCTGCACTGTGGGAGCTATCATAACACCAGAATATCTAATGATGATTTAGCAGGGCCAGTAAAATATTTTTTCATTTCCTGCCCTTCATCTCTTGTGACCAAGTTTATGATCCGATTCAATGAGACTATTATGAGTCTAGTGTGTATTCTCTGGGCAAATACAGTTGAGCTGAGCATTGAAAGGACTATGATTAAACACAATAAAAAACAGTGAGCTGTGTCCCACTGTTTACTACACAACTTCTAACCAGAACTTATTAACCCTTACTGTGGAGAAACAAACAACTTTCAATAAAGGTCTTGAAGACTTTCATCAGAGGCATAACTATTTTCATGATTTGGGAGGGAAGGGCAAACGAGGGTAGGGATGCCAAACAGCAGCTGCCATCATATGGACTCCCTACACCCTGGGTGTTGTCACCATGCAGGATCACTGGGGGTTCCTTTTCAGGTGTCCCCTCTAAACAAGCACAGGAGGCTGGTGTCTTGCTTGCCTTGTCCTAGTTACACTACTGATTCTCAACATAGCTCAACCTCAAATTTACATTTTTAGTTCATGTAAGCCTTACATTATAAAGCGCTCAATTATCATCTGCTCCTGACATGCTTCTATAGAAAATACTCAAAATTATAATGGAATAAGTACCTTATCTCTTCAGAAGTATCATTATTAGCATTTACTTTTAGTAGATGTAAAAAGCCTTAACTGTCTTATGATATTTATATTCTAAACTCACTTTTTTTCTGCCCTGAACATAGCTTTGGACCAAAGTGACAGAAAAGTTAACTCACCAGAAATATTCACCATTTTCATAGATCTTTGTAAAGTTAAGAGCTTGAATAGTAATTTGATTTTATCTTTGTCTTACCTCTAGGGCAGATTCCAATATGGACTACATACCAACATAAAGCTAATGCATTTCTAGGGCTTTACACCAAAAGAAACGCAATCTGGCCCAGTTTACCATGTGGTTATGGATCTTGACTTTCAAAACTTACAGTGAACATTGAATTGGGTTTAGAGAAAATCAAGTCCTTTCACTCCGTTTTAAATGTTGTAACCATTATGCCAGTGATTTACATTCTACAAGTCAAGGGGAAAATAGTGATTGATCTTTTTGTTTAATGTTCTTTACTAATTCTTAGTTTAAGGTATGGTTATAGGTTCATAGGAAAGTAAGGCTGGAAGGAATCTCAGGAGGTCATCTAGTCCAATTCTGCCCAAGTCAGGATCATCCCTGGATAAACTATTCAAGCCAAAAGTATGTTTAAGCTCCTATAAAAATTGCCAGGGATGGAGACTCCATAATCTCTTTAGGTTCCAATGCTTGACCACCCTCATAGTTAGAAAGTCAGTCATAATGATATATCATGAACACACAAAATATAAATAATAAATATGAAGTATAAATATAAATAGTCGGGAGACCAACATTTCAAGTAATTAAGCAGCTTATAGAGTTTAGGCATTATTTTTCTTATCATTAAAGTGAGAGCACAAGTTTCCATTGATGACTCCTTTGAGACCAAAGGAATTACACCAGGTATACGTACGCAGCTTATTACAACTTGTTGTATTCTTTTAATATTCTTTTGTTTTAAAGTACCCTTTGATTTTTTAAAGATTAATGCATGAGTGCAGATACCATGATAGCATATGAATTACTATGCAAAAAATCAGAACAAAATATTTTTTTGCATAGTGATTCATATGTTGTCATGGCATTTGCACTCTTGCATTAATCTTTAAAAAAATAAAATCAAAGAATGCTTTAGAAATATGCCTCCTGAAGTAGAGCTAGTTGTTACACTTCTGCATAATTCCTTCATTCACCACATTTTTAGCAATGGATTTTAAACACATTAATTGGATTGATCAAAGACAGAATTTCATTACAATAATGAGAATCACAACAGCAATCATAATAATCTATGACCTGATTCGAAGCATTACTTGGTTGGGAAAGCTCAAATAAATATTTCTTAACAGTGCTGTTAAATGAAAAGAATTAAATGAATATTTGCACTTAAGTTTTTTGAGGTTTATGGAGAACCTTCAAATTTAATAAAGTATTGCATTACATCTGGCAAAATAAAATCAAACACATATGTTATAGAACATCTGGCAATTTCACCAGATCTCTGGATTGTTTCCAAATCATCAGCATCAGTAGTTCCCCATTACAATATTTTCATGCCAAAACAGCAGTGTATGGAACCCTAACCACCATTAATTCTTATGTACTTTTTGGCTTTGAATTGTATAGTTTTTGCCTTATGTAAGTTGATTTTCAGTTAATCAAGCCAAAATTGAAGCTTAGAAGTGATTTTTGCCGGCATGTGAATATATTTTTTCCTGAGTTTGCTGGCACAACGCGTGTAATCTCTGTAGATAGATAGCATCAAGTTATATTGCCCTGTTGCAAGGAACAGGCCCTCGCTAGTGCTGGTGACACTCCCTGGAAGCTTCCTACCTCCTGCTTTGCTCTGGCTTCCTTTTCTTTTTCCTGCCATGAATTGATGTAATTAGTTGATATGTAATAAGGGAGACTGCCCTCAGCTCCCAGATCAAGCCTTTGTCTGTCTTTTGGCCAGCAGGCCCCTTTGGATCCTTCTGGTCCCAATCCCACTCTTGGCCCATCCATACCTGCAGAGTACCTGTTGCCTTAAGGGCTATTTGTAATTCTATCCACTCATGCCTTGAAGATGTTATCAGTCAATCACTCTCATCAGGCCTCTTTATGCCTCTCCACCCCTGTTGGGACCTCAGTCTTCCTGGCCTCCGCCCCTTTCCTCTAGCTCAGTCCACTGTGCCAGACTTGGCTTCTGGGTAGAAGTTCTAACAAACGGATCTGTGTCATCCTGGTGAGAAGTGGCCAGGGTTGTCCCTCAGGGGTCTGTGCTTGGTCCAGGGGTTTTCAACATCTTTATCAATGATTTGGATGTGGGGGTTAAGAGCTCACTGGCCAAGTTCACGCACAACACCAAGTTATGTGGAAGCATGGTCACACTTGAAGATAGGCTGCAGATACAAGTGGATATAGACAGGCTAGGAAGTTGGGCGGATCAGAACCACATGAAGTTCAACACTGAGAAATGTAAAGTGCTCCACCTGGGGATGAACAATCCCCAACATACCTACAGGCTCAGTGGCACCAAACTGACCAGCACCATGACTGAAAGGGACCTAGGGGTAATAACAGACCACAGTATGAATATGAGTCATCAGTGCAATGCTGTAGCCAGCAGAGCAAATAATACTCGGGCACGCAGCAATTGATGCATCTCAAGCAAAACCAAGGAAGTTATTCCTTCACTTTACTCAGTATTGGTGAGACCACAGCTGGAGTACTGCATTCAGTTCTGGGTAGTGTGTGATGAACAGAACCAAAGGGGTTAATGAGCAACTTAGAGCAAAAAAAAGATCTGCTTTTTGAAAGTATCTGGTAAAGGCATAAATAAATATTGGCTAGGACAAAGCTTGCAAAACTGTTTCCTGACGCAGACATATCCTGTCTGTCAGAAGCATAACCGTAATGTTATATTTAACTGTTTGTACCAATCATAAGACTAACACAAGTCCCAGAAAGGGGAACTAAAAAATAAAACTGCAAACTTAGCTGATTTAATAATTTTTGCTTAAAGGTCAGTAAGACTGACAAACCTAACCACAAGGTATAATTAACACATTTCAAAAAATTCCAAGTGGGTTGAACTTAGGCGGGAAAAAATGCTAATCTCAGACCCCATAGTGATGTAGTGTGATTTGCTTATTGGGTAAATCCAAGTTTAGGCAGTAACCTATTATAATAATTTCTAACACCTTTTAACCCCATAGGGTAACAGCTGTAGGGTAAGATTGTGAGTAGCTCTAAAGCCAACAGATTAGCATAGGACAAGATATAAAGGAACACGCACGTTAGGTGACCAGTAGGAGGAACAGAACAGAATGGTCATTGCTGTTCCAAGCCCAGACTCCAGACTCCCAGTGTGAGTGAGGACCAGATCCTGACTGAGGGACTTTCCCCGGTGCTCCCTCTGACAGCGTGCATCGGGGACGCCTGACTTCGCTGGATCAACTTGACATGTACCTGGCACTGAGGGACTATCGATAAGTTGTTAACCAAGTGGGAAGTCTTTGTCAATTTGTCTGTCTGTTTTCATCATCACTGCTAATGTTTAACTTTTATTGTTATATTGTCTGTTTATTAGCTTAACCTTTTTATTAATTGTTATACGTGTAAACTATATTTTGCTGCTTAAACATATTTTTGTTGCTATTTTGCTGTTAGAAGTAAAATTTATCTTTAGTGTTATAAGTGAAACTTGTCTTTGCTTCACTCCCAACTCTGCCTCCTCGATCCCGAACCAAACAGCCTAGTGGCTGATACCATTGAAGCACTCAGTCAGTCTGCAACTAAATTGATACACTCACAGTGCCCAGCTGGCCTGTGACAGTACCGTACTTCAACAAGGATGTGGTAAAGCTTGAGAGAGTCCAGAGAAGAGCCACCCATATAATCAGAGACTTGTATGGCAAGCCATACGAGGAAAAGCTGAGGGACCTGGGATGCTTCAGTCTAAAAAAGAGAAGACTAAGAGTGGACTTGGTAGCAGCTTACCACTACATCAGGAGAGTACATCAGGGGCTCAGCAAACAACTGTTCACCAGGGCACCCTTGGGGAAAACCAGGAGTAATGGCCACAAACTCCTGGAAGACCGTTTCAGGCTTAACACTAGGAAAAACTTCTTCATAGTTAGGGTGTCCAGACTGTGGAATAGGCTCCCTCCAGAGGCGGTGCAATCACCTGGCTTAGAAATATTCAAGAGGAGACTGGACAGTCACCTTGCTGGGGTCACCTGACCCCAGTTGTCTTTTTTGCCTAGTGCAGGGGGGCTGGCCACAATGATTTTGCAAGGTCCCTCTCAGCCCTTACAATCCCTAACTCTATGGGGCCTCCTGGCCCTGGTTCCACCCTTCTTGGGCACAGAGACCCCTGGTCCTATCTGGCTTCTGCCTGTGTGACTAGGTTTCAGCCTCTCTCTAGGCTTCTGCCAACCTTTAGCTTAAGCCTACTCTGTGTCCTGAGCCTGGGGGATGAGCCTAGCAGGGCTCAAAACACGAGCACACCCATGACACACACTGTATGCTGATACCAATGTGCTCCTCAGTAACCCTGCTGTAGTCTCTTCCTTTCCTCTTGTAGCCACTCGTGGACCACCAGTATAACAATGAAACATGAACCCCTAGCTATAACTAAAACTCTATGCCTACTGGCTACAAAAGAAAACCTTCCTCTTCCTGGGTCCTAGTTCTCTGCAAGCCCTCAGCTCCTTACTTGTTATTTCCAGGTGTAGCAGGATCTCAGTTAGTCACCCAGCAACAGCCATCTTGCTGAAAAGCTCTACCCCTATGGTTTGTAGGGCTGGACCCCCTACCTGAACTCCGGCACTGGCTTTATGTGCCTCCTAAGCCCTGCCTCTTCCTGCTAGGTGATGCTTCAGCCACCCACAAGGGTTTCCACCTTGGGTCTGATGACCCAGCTACCTTCCAGGGAGTTTACTGCTGCTACCCTTGGTGCCTCAGCAGTATTCCTCCTACTGTTCAAGCAGGGCTCTACCCTATCACACTATTTCTGAGCAGCTAATCTGGCAATAGGCACCACAACCTATGATTTCCTGTCTGCCTATTCCCTTGCATCTAGTGTATAACATGCAGTCTCCATGAACACCTGGGGATATCCCTGCTACTTCCTCTGCCTTCACAGAACAGGAGCCTGTGGCTCCATGTTACATATCCTTACTGACCTTTTGTTTATATGCATTGCATTTTTTTTCCCATAAATCTTTGTATAATAGTCAAAACTGTTTTAGTGGAGAAGTGATTAACTTAAGTGTTCCTCACCTAGCCAATCTTGGAAGAGGTAATTGCTGAGAACTAATATATGACATGAGGTGTTTGCCCCTCTCCATTGTGGCATGCTCTGCTCTGAGGCATAGAAACCAGGCCATTCCAGGCAGTAACGAATTTACATTTAGAAGAAGAGGGCTGAATAAACCATGGTTATTCAAACCACTGGGGGAAAGATATTGGATTAGTGATCCTCATGTTTTAAATGATGCAAATACTGTCCTGGTCTTAGTCAAATCAGGAAATATTTCTGATTTGGTAAACTTCCTGCCCCCTTTGTGGTGCAAGAAGTTATATGCATAGACCATTACTCATAAACCAGTCTAAGTGACCAGAAATTGTTCTAAACCTGTAACTGTACACAAGTTTAGTGCACATAGACTAGTCTAAAAATGGCAGAACCTGGTCTAAGATAGACCTATCTCAAATAAAATTGAGCTAGGATAAATTGGTGAATCAAACTTCTGTACCAATTCCCCTATTGATTCAAGTAAGATCTCTATCCTTCACCACCACAATCCCCTCCCCACTGCCTTGCAAGAAGGCATGCTAGCACTTGGCCCATGCTTGGCTGCTCCAGTTGGGTGCCCAGAGAGACCTACCCCCAGGCTGCCCTAGAGCGGAGCCAGCACAGACCTTTTCCCCAGCCCCACCTCCTGCCTCTGACCATCTGTCAGCTGCAGCCAGGCAGTGGATGGAGAGGGGAAGGGAGGTGTCTGTCCCATGCATGAGCCCCATGAGCTCTGTACACCTCCATGTCCCCAGGTTTTTTTGGCCAGCAGTTACAAGGTCCCAAAGTACTAGGGTGGGGAGATGTGGGGGCATGCTTGCCTATACCTGGCAGCCAATCGGGGGTTTCCCAGGCACTTGGCTATGCTTGGCAGTTTCCAGTAGCTCAGTGAGCCAATGTGGCATGCTAGGAGATGTACAGGAGTGCTCCCAACCTGCAGGCCTCACCTAGTGCAAGAGCATACATGCTGACCCCTACCAAAGGGCAAACATGTATACAGTTCACTACTGATCTAACCTAGGCCACTTACAGAAAATCACGTAATTTAGATTGATTCCACCTCAGGCTTTTTGAACATCTGTATTTAGCCATATTGTGGGCCCTCAAAGAATCCAATAAATGAAGTATGTGCATGGCCAGATAAGAAAAAAAACTATAAGCACTACCATAACAACAGAGTATTGTCTCTAGTCCTCCTGGATACAGGGAAAGCTGTTGGTCCTCAGACAGGGGCTGAGTAAAGCAAGCTGAAGTATAGACTGCTTTCTAACTTAAATACAAAGCTGAAATTCCTACCTGGCTTAAGTTGAAGGATAAGGAAACGCTATTGCTGTGATATTTCCTTTTGTTTGTTTATTCTTTTATCTCTGTCTATCTCAAGCTATGATTACTGATTTCTTATGCTGTATTTATAATAAATCCTTTTGTTATCCTTTTGTCACCTATTGCCAATGTAAACTTGCATCTCAGAGCATTTGACCATTCAGGCAAGTCTCTTCTAAGGAAGTGTGTGTGGGGGGGGGGGGGGGGGGGGGAAATCTTTTTGAGTGCATGACCAGACAAGTATGTCATTCTTCTAGTTGGCAAAATCTCCTTTGCTAAGAGCTGGCAAGACCTGGGAGAGAAGGGTAAGGTTAAGGTGCTAAATGCCAAGGATTTGGCCCCTGGCACATCTCAGCTGGGTCTCAGTGGTCAAGTAGGAGTGGTTTGGGACAGAAGTGCAGCCCCGAAATTGTAAGCATCTGGCTGCATCTGGGGTCTGGGTATGTCATAAGTACATATTGAGAAGACAGATTTACCCTCTGTGAGTATTTTAGGTATATATAGATCAATTTACATACAGCTTATATGTTTACCCATTATTCTCAGTATTAATTAACATGATTAAATAATGATAAAATAATATGAAAGTAATAATCCAATTATTTCATTGATTTGTCATACATATGGATACCTCATTGAAAGAATCAGAATGCCAAATACACTTGAAAATATATACAGATTATTTTATATTAGAAGCAAATGAAGTATGCATCATTGTAGTTGCATTATAAAAGGTAAAAGTAGGATCAGTCACTGCTACTGAAATTACATATGATATTCATTATAAAGGACTCAAATGTTTTTTAGCTTTATTTCCAAATAAATACACTCTATTTTTCATGTTATTCTAAATAATTTTTCAGTATTTTAATTTGCTACTTTGTAGATGCCTTAAAATATGGAAATTACCACAACTTCTTTTTTCTTCCCACATCTCTCTTGTCTGAACCCTTGTCTATCATCTTGTCTGGAACTCTGACAGCATTTGACCGTATCATGACCCATTCTCTGCTAAAATCTTTAATTATACCTTAATTATTTCTTGTCACAACTCTTGCTGAGTTCCTCAAAATAGTTGTCTTACAGTAAATGCCTACTCTCTGAATTTTAAAGCACCTTTAATGTAGTGGTCAGGTTATTTTTGTGTTCAAGAAATGAACACAGTGGCTATTTTACTCATGTGATTTTATATCATCTTTGATTTTCTATCCATTGTCAAAGTCCAAGTGAAAACTGCTATAGTAATTTCAAGCCTCCTCTTGCACTTTCTTTATTTTGACCTTCTACCCACCTACCATCCTGACAGCAATTCTTTTTCTCTTCCTTTAGTATTCATTTCTTGTCTGTTCTTTACCATATTCCTTTGTACATTCTCTTGCTGTCAACTGTTGCAGAAGCACAACACCTACTGTACCATTCCACTATTACCTATTTCTAAATAGTATGCAAAACTACATTCCCACATACAGTATTTAGCTTTTTTCAGTTATAATTTCTTAGTACTCCCTCTGTTTCCATATATCTTGTCCTTCTGTGATTAAATCAGAGCTGGTATACCCTACTCTATAAAATGATATTCTATTTTTTTCTTTGTTTCTCTCCCTTTACTTTGCCAGAAGAATGCTATATAGATATTCATTACCAAATAACATTATAATAATTGCTTAACAATTCAGCATGTACTGCTAAGATCGTCTAAGTGATGAATAAAACACAAGAAAAAGTTTGAATTTGATTTTAAGAAAAAAATAAAGCAAAAAGATGATGTCTAGGTAAGGCATTTATGAAAACACTAAAAATAGCTAAAACTACACAACTGTTAATTTTATTCTGAAGGTTATGTTTGGTCTGTATTATTCACTAAGCTATTAATTCAGCAGAAATCTGGTTTGCAGAGATAGTTTACTGATTTGATGTCTGTATAGCCATTTTATAATATTCAGCCAACAAAGCTAGTTTGAATCACAATTAAATAATAATAGTCAGCAGCTAAGTTTAAGCTCAAGATGTGATATCATCAAATTTACACACTACAGAGATTTTGTCTAGACCAGAACAGGCAACCTTGAAACAAGACACCTGGACCAGTGTACTGCAGAAAGTGTTTTCTGTTTCCACGTTATAGTAGTCTCAGCAGACAGAATTCAGGACACCAAATGAAGCAGACTTATGTCAGACACCTTGGCTCTGAGTGATTTCTAATAAATACCTGGATGTTCATGAATAAAATGAACTAAGAAAAATATTGCGAATGGAAGAACAGGGAAATTCAGTGCCCACCAGAGCTGAAACTCTCCAAAACATGGAGGACAACTCAAGAAGTGTTAAAGAGTACTTCGCACTGTATCTGCAAGCAAAGGGTATAAAAAATTCTATTTTTATTTATGGGATACCTGTGTTGGCTGAAACTGACCATAAATCAGTCACTGCTATTGCCAAATGGGGCTTGGCAAACACGACCTTGAAAATAATTATTTTTCTCCAGCTACAAAATTGTGATTCACAAGTTGAATACAATCTGAGGACAGATTTGATAGTTTCACAGACATCCTCTAAAGCATTTGACAAAAGTGCAGCTCAGCAAAGTCCAGAGCTAGATTATGTGCATGTCAGTCTGATGATCTGGTGTCAGATAAATGTACAAAAGTGATTGCCACAGTTACAGCTGAGATTGAGAACCTGCAAAAAGTAATTAAGGGTATTAGAACAGGGTGGCTCTCACAATATATATCCAGACACTTTAGGTGGAATCTCTCAGAACTGCAAAATGGGTTACAAGAAAGTAGGTTTAAAATGATGCATGAAAGTAATTTAGAAATCAAGAGAAGGGACAAAGATGTTTTATAAACATGTGAGAATTGAAGCTGTGTTTTATAAGCAAGTGATAATTGAGAATGCTATTAAGGCCTGTTGTACATGCTAAAAATACAAGCTAAGTCAAGTGAAAGCACAAGTTTGTGAACAGGAAAAAAAATCCCAGTTCTATCAAAGCACAAAAACAATACGCTACACTCGTCCTAGGCTATTATTCTTCTGAGAGCGCTTTACTATAACATATTACCACTAATTCAGTGATCATTAGGGACCACTGTAATTTGGGCTTCTGGGTATTTCAGCCTGAAATGCAAGCATTTCCCCCCAAAGCCCCAAAAAACTGCAGTTTGGCTGGAAATGGCCTGAAACCATGGAGGGGGGGGAGGGGGAACAAAACTTACCTGAAGCATGGAGAAGAGAGACAACAGAGCCCTGGAAACACTGGAAGTCACACGTGTTTCTAGGGCCAGCCTTGTACAAGCAGAGCCCCTCCTGGGGCTCAGTTAGTCTGGTTATTTGATTCTCCACTTTGGCAGGAAGTTTAAAACTTCTGCCCAGAAAGGAACAGGTAAGTACCTTGCTACGGGGGGCCATTCCAGGTTGTTTATATGTACTTAAAATTTTGCATTATGTTACTGTTGATTATTATTACTATAATTGGTTATGTTTAGCTAAGGAATTGTACCTGTAAGGAGCTCTCATGAGAGCTGTTTAGAGCTGTTAGCTATGGTGTGAAGATGTTCACATTACATAATGATGCTGAGTTAGACCACAGATACTGAATGAAACAGACTTTGGCCAGACTGCACATCACATACATTTTTTTCTTGTAGCCAAGGGATGGCCATGATGTTAGGAACTATTTATAAATGACATGAAAGACTTGACTTACAGTGTTTTCTTAATAGGTAGAATATTATTTCTAGTATTCTAGTTACATTTCATATTGAGGAATATAGATGAAAGGAATATATATGTGTATGTATTTAAGACAGGATATTAATTAGAGGTGCACTGATACCTCGGTCCCACATCAGATTGACACCAATATAGGGAAAATTGACAGCATCAGAAATCTGCTTTTTTTTTGCTTGATGTGGCTGATAAGGTGGCCAATAAATGCCCTGTGCATGCAGCCAGGAGCACAGCCCGGTGGCTTGGAGAGCAGCATCTGGCTGGTAAGTATGTTTTGGGGGAAGGGTGGGGGGGAAGGAAGGAGAGTGGGGGGCAGATTGAGGGTTCTGAAGTGAGAGAGGAAGTGGGGCTAGGGCTGGGGCAGGTGCTGCTCAGCCAGGGCAGGATGGAGGCATGAGCAAAAAGTCTGGGGTCCCAGCAGGGAGGTGGTTCCTACCACTGTGTACACCCTGGGAAGGCATGGGCCCCCAGATCTGCTTGAGGGGCAAGGGCAGGCTGCTGCTGTAGGCTGGGGATGGGGGCTGTTCCCAGTGGTGGGGCTGGACCAGGCTGTAGTCAGGGTGGACAGAGGCACTAGGTGGTAGGGTTTGGGGGGATATAGAAAATTTTGGGTGGCTGCAGCACCCCTGCAGTCCCCTCCCAGGACTGCTACCACCCACCCTGGCTGAGCAGCACCTGCCTCAGCCCAAGCCCCAACCCCACTCCCTTCCTCACTGTGGAGGCCTTGATCTGCCCCCCACATCCCTTCCCCCACACTAGACTTATCAGCCCAACACGGGTCTTCAAGCTGTCTGGCTGCATATTGGAATTGGATTCGTATTGGTCAATATGGCTCCCTAAAAATTGTCCATTTGTATTGGCCCAAAAAATTTCTATTGGCACACCCCTGATACATACATATATAGCCTATCTTAATATGTAGCTATTGTATCACCACAATACATAATTGCTAACTCAAAGAATACAAAAAATAGAGAGTCTCAGAAAGTGTATTTTAGAAACTGAAATATTATGTAATCACATGAGTCCAAGAGCTGGAGCTTTAAAAATAATTTTAAAAATGTGACTCAGTAAAATCATGAGAATTGGCAATACATCATAGAAAAGCCTGTTTCAGTGTTAGATGACATATTTACCTTATAATTAGCAACAACTGTAACAATTAACACTAATTACACCACAGTGTTTTATTCAAGGACAGAATTTAGCCCATAAGTTGGTACAACAGTAGAGTTTGTAAGCATGGGAAGAATTATATTAATTAAGTTATTGTTTCTATGAATCCAACTGGAATATTTCAAATGATGTATGTAAAAATGCTGGCTATCTAAATGGCAGATGTTAGCAAGTTTTTGTTGTTCTTTATATTATGTATTTTGCAGAATAAAACTCTAACTTGACTTAATTTCTTTTGCTTCTTCCATTGAGGAAGTATAACTGGTGAAGTTTACTAAACACTTCATATGTGCTACACCTGCTAAATCATACCCCCATGATCAGGAGTTTGGGGGCAAGAAAAGAGACACATTATTTTCCATTGGCAAATATGTGTGGTTCACTTAGCTTCGTAATATTCAGATATAAATACTCAAAAATTGCAACTATTTTTTGTGACCAATGAGGAAAGCCTTTAGAGGTTACAAATTTAGGAAATACAAATTACCCTGAACTTGAACTGACATCATCATCATCGTCACCATCGAACATATTAAAATAGTTCTGTTGGCCAAAGTAATCATTGCAAATGAATTGCAAAACTGAAAGACTGCCTACAGAGGCCAAAAGATGAAATAAAGAAGTGTCATAGAATCAGAAATATATATAGAATAGACTGTCATATAGACATCATGATACATAGATATCATCATACATCAGACATAGACATCATCACATATCCAAGGATTAACTGATGCCAAATTAAGAGTAATTATATTCTACAGTAAGGTGGATAACCCAGAAAGACAAAGTATAGCATGTTCTAGCAATGTGGTGTGTACTCAGATTAGCCATTTCTAACATCAAGGACAGATTCTGTACGTCCCAGTCTCTGGTTTGTTTAGAGAATTGTCTTAACACATGAGGTTTTAAGATCTGGAGTTTGCAAATACCTGCTGGCATGTTCTTGACAGGAATGAACATGAAATAAGCGTGTTAGCCACTAAGAAAAGACCTTTTCCCCCTTCATTCACATTTCACTGCTATTAGCATCGAGCTTATAGCACCCACTACCACCCAGTTAGAGACTGCAGATTGGGGTCAAGGGGAGGCTGTTTGTTTGTTTTTGAACTGCATGAAGCATGTTCAATATTTGCTATTTTATATAACTTTTTCAGTGTATCATCCATATATTGTTCTATGGTGTTTCTAATGTTCATAATATTACAATATTAATTAGGGATGAATCATACGAGGCTCTCAATTTGGATAACCAACACCAAAAGAGCCCTAAATTAGCAGACATCCTCAAAAATCCCAGTGTCTGCTCCCCTCCCATTAGTAAAATAAGGATTTATACTTCTTTAACTCTCAGGAAAGTTATAGAGATAGGTTTGTATAGTACTTTGAATTCCTTGGATAAAAAAATGCTAATGGAATTGGCCAAGAAACAGAGTTTCCATTCTAGAAAAGAGTTTGCATTTTCAAAAACTTTTCATCCCAAATTAGAACAAACAGTTTAAAAAAAAAAATCATAGAACCATAGAGAAGTATGAGTATCCAATTTAGTCCAACCCCCTGACTCAGGCATTATTGTCCCTATCCAAAACATCCTATATAATCCCCAATCTAAATTCTGTTTAAGATTACTGTCAGCCCTGACACAAAAAAGACATAATACCCTTACCCTAACCTGCCACAGGTAAAGCAGGGAAATCACAGCAGCCAATGTCCTGCTTCTAGAAAAGGTTGCCAGTTTATTCTCAAGAAATCCCAGGTAGAGGGCCACATCCCCTGCTACAGAAGAAGGCAAAAACCCCTACAGTCCATACCAATCTGACCATGGGGTAAAATTCCTTCCTGAACCAACATATGGTGATCAGTATGACCCTGAGCACTGGGGCAAGATTCCCTAGCCAGGAACCTCCAGTTTTAGTCCCAGCAGGCACACACCATAGTCAGAATCCCCAGCCTTGTTTCACCCAACATCCAATGCCTCTGAGGAAGGCTTAAGAACACCCTGACGCATGTAGTAGAAAGGTGGGAAGTGTTGGGGGAGGAGAGGGGGAGATCACGAGGAGAGCCAGAAGCATGAGAAACACCCATAGTAGAACAGAGGCACAGTTATTCCTAGATCATTCCTGACCAGTGGCTATCCAACCTGTTCTTGAACACCTCCAGTGATGGAGAGTCCACAACTTCTCTTGATAATCTAATCCACTGCCTTACTATTTTAACAGTGAAGAAGTTTCTTTCCTGATATGCATCTAAACTAACTTTGCTGCAACTTCAAGTCATTCATCTGTGTCCTCCTCTCTACAGCGAGAGAAAAGATGCTTTCCCTCTTCTTTATGACAACCCTTCAAGTATTTGAAGACTATCATGTCTACTCTTAAGTGACTTTTCTGCAAGCCAAACATGCCTAGCTCCTTCAACATCTCCTCATATGACCTGCTTTCCAAGCCCTTTATCATCTTTGTTAGTTTTAGATCCTCTCTAACTTGTCCACATCCTCTTTAAAATGTGGAGCCCAGAACTGCACACAATACTCCAGATGTGACCTGATCGGTGTTGAGTAGAGAGGCACTAACACCTTCTGTGTCTTTCACTGAATACTTCTACTGATGCATCCCAAAACTGCATTTGCCTTTTGTGCAGATGCATCACACTGCAGACTCATATCAACCTACCAAGACTCATAGGGCACCTACACACATGACGGACCTCTGCTCTAATTAGCATGTGTCTTGATTAATCAAGTCTGCTGTAAGTCTGCAGAAGCATGCCAATTAGCATGCTCCAGCAGCCTCTGCATCATGTGTATTCAGCATCCTTGCATTTCAGAATGGTGGTGGGGGCACTTTAACTAAAACTTGTTGAACAAGCTTTAGTTAAAGTGCCCTCACCACCATTTTGAAGTGTAGGGTGCTGAATAAACATGGTGCTGCAGGTGCCTTAATTAAAGAGGTTCTTGGATCCACCCCCCATGACACCCTGGAGCACATGTATAGACACCCATATTGATATACCAAGACTCAACAACTAACATTTTTCACAGCACTAAAATGCTAATATATCTAATTTCAGAAACAGTGAAATGTTCCTCTTACTTAGACAACAATTATATTTCACTTTTTCTAAATATGGCCTCTGGAATCCCCTGCCTAGTAAACTATCCCACTCTCCAGGTATTCTGGTTCTAGTTATCCATCTTATATGGAGAGAAGGAAACATGCTGCCCAGTGGTGCACCAAGCAGATTGCATAGGGAAGAACGTAATCCCTGAAGCCTGAAAGCACATCCATGGCAGGCAGGCTGGCAGTAAATCAGACAAGCAGTCAGGTGGGATGGCAGCTGGTCTACCTGACAGGTTTTCATCAAAAGTTTGGATGGAACTGACATGTTTCTACAGAACATTTTAATTCTGTTAAATCAGCATTTTGTGATGCAAAACTGTCAAAAAATGCAGATCTACTCTGCATGGAATTATTATTTATTATAGCTGAGGAAATAGTTTGCAGTGAATAGTTTACATAGTAAATTTAGCTCCTTTTAATGAGTGCAGGATGCCTGTGAGTGGGTCACAATTTCCTCAAATATATTCATTATTCAAATTTACTGCCAATGTTTATTTTTATTTCTACAGAATTATATTAAACTGTTTGTGGTGCATATTCAGCAACCAGCAAAACCAATAAGTTGTGTTAGTTTACAGATGAATTAGTTTTTGAGGCAAGAAAGCACCATTATGATTCTATAGTTGGATACACACCAGTTTCACTCAATAATTCCTGCATCATACCAAATAATTAAATTAGTCACATGATGCAGTTTCTCTTCCCGTGTTAGATAAGCACAAATCTTACAAGTTAAAAGGGAGCAGATTCTCCTCCCCCCCCCCCCCAAAAAAAAGGTACATAGATAGGACTTAAAAAACTATAGCTACCTCAGTAAAGACTTTTAAAAAGATGTCCATTCAACAACCCCTGGCTCTCATTAGACCTCTGATCTGAAGTTTCCTTAAAACATCAGCATCGACAGTAATGCACGCACACACAGAACTGCCCAGCTCTGAGCAGGTAGATATAAAGATCTTGATTAACCTCATAGAAAACCAAAAAAACTAGAGAAAGCATCATATAACCACTCAAAGCTCTGAATAAACCTAATAGATATTGAGAGCTTTGAGTTCTGCACAAAGCACAATGGACATGGCCTCTCACATTCAAAAGCATTGTGGTAGTGTTGCTGCTGTCCACTTATGCTTAGAAGACTCTCCTGTGAGACTGAGACAGTCAGCTTGACTGCTTGTATATGGTCTAGCTCTACCTAAATTGAAACAGTGGGTTTTTAATTGGTGGATTTTTAATTGTGTCAATTAAAAACCTATTGTTTCAATGTAGGGATTTCTGTCATTGTTACGGAACAGTGATGGCCCACTGGCAGCTCACTCCTGGCCCCTGGCCATGGGCGGGCTCCATCAGAAAAAAGTGAGGGGCCTCATCCTTCTCTTTTTTCCCCCCGGAGCCTGCCCACCTCTCCCGCAGCTGGGGGCGGAGGCAGTTAGCAGGCCCTGAGCTGTGGGGAGGTCTAGTCCTTCCCTCCATGGTGGCTACCCTCCCTGGGTGGCACCCACCCACTAGAAACCTGCCCAGGCAGCTCCAGGGGTCACTGTCACCATGCTGGGAAGGACTGCCCCCGCCCCTCCAGCATCTCAGGGTCTGTGCAGCCTGGTGGCTGCTCATGCAGGCAGGCTCTGATCAGAAAAAAAAAAGTGGCTAGGGACCCAATCTTTTTTTTTCCTCTTAGAGCCTGCCCAAATTTCCTGTGGCAGGGGGGGCCAGCTGCTTGCAGGCCCCGGTCCTTCCCTTTGAGGTGGTGGCACCCTTCCAGGGCTGCTTAGGCAGGCTGCTAGCAGGCAGGTGCTGCTTGGGGGGCACTGCTGCTGCAGAGGAAAGGACCAGGGCTCCATGCAACTCAGGGACTTGCTGGCAGCTTGCGGAAAAAAATAACAACAGGCCCCTCACCACTTTTTTTCTTTTTTTCAGCAGTGCCTGCCCATGTGAGCTGCCACCAGGTCATGCAGTGCCTGAGCTATGGGTGGGCCCAGTGTTTCCTTCTGTGGAAGCAGCACCCCCTGCGGCTGCCTAGGTGGGGTGTTAGCTGTGTGGGTGCTGCCCCAGGTCACAGGCAGCACCCGTCCCAATCCAACAGTGCATGTGATGCTGGAAGACCATGTGTGCTCAGGGAAGCTTGGGCGCGGTGGGCTTCCAGTGCCTTATGCACCATCCCTGATGCCTTCCTGCCACCTGGGACCATCTGGGAATGGGCTGACTTGCCTCTGGGGCACCAGAGGAACCTGGCTCTTGGCTTCAGATTCCTCTCTGAAAGCTAGGTACCTAAAATTAAATATCATAGCACCTAGGCTATGAGGATCTAATAGGGCTGTGCAAATTTTCACTGACTTTTGTTTCAACACTGTTTCTACTCATTTCAAGCTTCAAACAGTGAAATTGAAATGAAATGAAGAGCTTCAAAACAGCCTTGAAACAAAACAAGGGCAGTCTAAACGTTTCAAAAGTTTTGAAATGTTTCAAGTTTCGAAGCTGTAGCTGGGCTTGCCTGCAGGGAAACAGAAAGTAAGGAGAGGGAGGGGGAAGCAGGAGGGAAGCTGCTGTCATACTGGCTGTGTAGCTGGCTAGCGACTGTGATCCTTCCCTGAGGTCCCTTCCAAACCCAGTGCTCTGTGGGGAGGGATAGAAAAACAGCATAAAAGGCAAGGCAGCATTGTTAGAACTGGCCTGCTTTCTGCCTTGTGGTCTGACAGTTACTGGGCTGCCTTGGGGCCTGACAGTTCCAGCAGCTCAGGAGCATTAGACAACAAAGGCTACTACTAGCATTGATTTGAATGATTTCCTACTTGCTAGCCTAGTCTCTCAATTTCCAGTTCTGACCTCCCAGCTTTCTGACCCTCCTTTCATCCCCAATCTCCCAGCTTTCTGCCTTTCTGTTTCCCAGCTGTCTCCTCCTTGCCACCAGGCTTTTTCCCTTGCTTCCACCCTGGCACCAGGTGACCCTGAGTAACCTGAGGGCCTCAATTAACCCCAAGCCACAGTGACTACGAGTAACCCCAGGGCACCATGACCCTGAGTAACGCTGGGGCACTGTGACCTCAAGTAACTCCAACCCCAATTGACCCAAGGTAACCCCAAAGGCACCCTGACCACAAGTAACCACGAGCACTATGTTACCCCAAATGCTCCCTAGTGTTCTCACACAACCACAGAAGAGTGTGTTTGTGTGTCTGTATGTGTATGTGAACTCATAGTGATGTATGTGTAGTTTGCATATATGTATATCATTTTGTATCGCACCCTCCTTTCTAACAGCACAATATTGAGATCCTGAGGGTTGATCTGGCACATGTCAAGTCAACAATGGAAGTACTAAATCACTGCGCAGTAACAACTATGCAGTCCGCTGCTCATGTAGATGCAGCCTTTAAATAGAAATGCTTAAGAGGAAAGACAGAAATACAGTTCACTGGAGCACAAAGGGCCTGACACTGAAGTGATTAATATCTATGAGAGTTTTGTTTATTTTACTTCAATGTCAGTATGATTTGTACCAGAGTAATTAGGTACTATATTAATATTAACTACAGAATTACCACTGTAAATGACCAACTGTAGTTCTCTGTGAACTTAATGGATGGTATTCTGTTGCAATTATAGCATACATGACAACTGATATATTCATGTTTCATCACTGTCCATTTACTCTGCATTTGAATTTGTTTTATTGGAATTTAACTGGTAACTGAAATAATTTTATAGATATACTTTGAAAACAAAATATAGTATGTGGCAGTATGAGAAATATGGATGTATTTGCATATTTCAGAACTGTCAAATAAAATTATAATATTGTACATTAAACTGCATTTTACAGTCTCATTTCACTGAACCAAATTAAATAGTTTTATTGTGTTAAGACATGTAGGCTAGTTCAGATAAAAGACTTAGGATGTGCCTGCACTTGCTCCTTGTTGTTCTCAAGATTGCCGTGCTGTTTGAATTATACAGAATGAGAGCGGGCGCTAATTTTTTTTGGCAGTGGTTTCAAAAGCAGGGTGGAGTAAGGGTAAACATATTCTGAGGTACCTAAAGCTTAGATTCTTAGGGTGCCTGTACATGAGCTGGGAGGCTGCTCTGACATGCTGCAGTTACAGTGTGTTGGAGCAGAGCATGATAATTACTGCACTCCAGCCAGCCTCCATGTCTCGTGTATCAGCATTCCTGTGCTTCAAAATGGCAGTGGGGGTACTTTAACTAAAGTTCATTCAACAAGCTTTCGATAAAGCACCCCAACCACTGTTTTGAAGCCTGGGGATACTGATACACAAGACGCTCTGGGTTCTTTAAATTACAACAGCTCTTGGAGCTGCTCAAATTAAAGTGACCCCCACCACACCCCACCATGTGTAAAAATGTCTTTAATAACTAACTTTTTAGGCACCTTGCCTCCAAACTGTAAGCCAAAACCCAGACATCCACAAAGCTCTCTATACAGGGCATGGTGAAAGTTAAGTGCCTCCAAAGGACAATGCAAAGTAAGTTCACAATGAGTGGGGAGACATTTAAAGCTAGCTCATAAGGAATATGAAGCAGAGTACAGGTGTGTGTCTGAATCCCCAGTATGTGTCTAGAGCCAAATGCCTGAGCTAGGATTCTGAGGTCAGAGTCCTCTCCAAAGAAGGGAAACCTACAATAGTTCTTTCATAGAATGGACAAAAACATCCTTTTTTTCTTTTAAAAAACAGGATGAAAAAAACAGCTAGAAAAGCTGTTGGTGTCCACTTTCTATATACGGTCCTAATGGTTGGAGCATCTTTCCAGGAATTAGGAGAAATGACTAGGCTCAAAATTATACCTCTCACCTCCAAGAAAAGTGCCCTAACCAGTAAGCTATAGTCATGAGGCCTAAGAGGACCATCAGTAAAGTGTTCCTTTCTAAATAATAATGCACAAGACTAGTGGAGAGTGCCCATAATCACTGAGCCTAGCCTGTAGCCTGGTGGTTTGGGCACTCCTGGGAAGTGGAAGATATGGATATGAATGGTCTCAGGCTAAGGAGGGCCTGAAATCCCTTTGTTTTTCTAAACACTAGCCTCTTTCATAGGTACTACCATGATAGAATTTTAAAAGATCTTTTTGAGGGGCCTGAGACTGTCTGTTTGTAGATGTGTTCTGAGTAAGACTGCTGGAATAAGACCCCCAGGAGACTTAAACCCTGCTACAAACCCTTGTTAGTAGATACTAACAAGTCTTTGACAGGAGATACGTACCTAGCTGCTTATCCTGGATTATTCCTATACATGAATAAAAATGAAACTATTACACTTAAAGGGCCCACACTTTCTAGATCTGTCCCATATATTGGACAACATTTCCTTGATCTACAGGGCATGTCTACACTTCAATGGCACCATGCCCTGGTCAGGATGTTACTGCTTATTTCCTTTCCACCTGCTCCTGCTCTCATATTCTAAATGCAGAAAGACGCCAGTAAAAACACTCTGAGGTCATTACCAGTAACCACTTTCAAGCATACTAAAAATTAGGATCTCAAGAGTGGGCATAAAGGAATGATCTGGAGTATCTTCACTGGGGTACTTGTAGGTTTGGAATATGTGGGCAAGGTGTACTCAGCCATGGCCTAGTGACATGATGCTGGCAGTTACAGATGCCCACAGGTAAATCCAAATGGCTACTAGAATCTCGAGCTCAACACCTTATATACATTCTTATTCCCTTTCTTATTGTTGCAAGGAGACACTAGCATGATTCAGTCCATAAACAAAATATCTGTGTGCAATTTTTCATATGCTCATAATTTATTGTTATACATGTGAAATATATAGTTGAGACTATACTCATTATATCCCCATAATTTGTTCTGCAAGAAATATGGCAATAAAACAAATAGACAGCATGCATTTTACTATACATATGTGGTTCAAAATAAATGTTGAGAGACAAAACAAATTTACTGTCAATTGCTGTTGGATTACATTACATTTATACACTAGCTATTAAGCAAATAGATGTTAGCTTATTCTTTTTTAAATGTTCCTTTCTGCAGATAGGTAATGAGTTGGAGTTTTGTTAGTTTGTGTGCAAGTAGACATGCTATTGTTCACCAATTGCATCAAATAGCTTAAATAAAAAGAGGGCATATAAATAAAAAAAGGAAAACAGGAAAGACCTATGAGTTATAGATATAGGAAAACAGGCTTCCAAAATGCTTGAGTTCTAGCTTTGTCTCCCAAGTGATCCAGGGATAGTATTCCATCTAAGAATTCTATATATCACAGGGAAATATATAGTGGCTGAAGATGATGATAAAAAAAAGTATGGACATCTGAAGACAGCAGTAGAAGTTTGGGAGGAGAGTTCAAGCCATGAGGAAGCAGTTCATCAGTGGAAGTGGATAAGTGTAGGAGAAAGGCTGGATAGTGGATCACTCAGTCAGTCTAAATGGAAACATGCTAAAAGGCCAGACACCAGCTCCATTCTCTCGGTGTGAGGCCTCAGCTCAAGTTAAGATGCCCTTTATAAGAGTCTGTGCTATTATAGCTGCCACCAAAGCACTTAAAGCAAATTAATCTGTAATTTGTTACTGCACCCACCTGGTCTTGTATAGGCGCTGTCTAGAAGCCTTCGAGCACAAACCCAATACCGTCCGAGGGGTATGTCCTCAGGACATGGGTGTTGGGTCGCGTTCCACCTTGAGAGAGCCCCGACACTCACCTGCCACGATTTGGTCTTCTTTTCCTCAGTGGTGGGGCTCCTCCTCGTGAACTCTCACAGACTGGGTGCTGCCCTTTGCGGGTGTTCTTGGGGCTCCACCTCCCCTACACCCCAGATATGCACCAGCCCTCAGGATCACCAGATGATGGGATGCTGGCCTGTCCTCTTGTGATGTCTTTGTTCATCCCCTTCTCTCCTTGCCTGTCCTTAAATGACTCATCCGCCCCAGATGACAGCGAGGTGTGAGATCATCCCTGTCTCTGTGTCTGTGCTGCCTCCGAGGTTTCTGCTGTGCTGCCTCAGTCTTCCTTCTTGACCCAGGGTCCCTTGGAGGGCCCTTCCCTGGTCCAGGCTCCATGCACCCTCCAAAATAAAGTAAAACAAAAAAAGAAGAAAAAGGATAATAGGGGTATGGGCCTCTGCCCACCCCACTCATGGGTCCGGCATCTGTGGTCCTCGAGATCTCCCAATGCCATCCTTCCTTGGCCTGGTTGCCCCGTTGAGCCGGGTGTGCGATCCTCTTAATGTGGTCAAGACCCTTCCTGCGGGTCTCTGTCCAGCCCATTTTGACCTGCCAGCCTTTCCGAGTTGCAGCCCAGGGAGCAGCTTTACCCTCTGGCTCTCTTGCTGCCCCCATTTCCCCACCGCCAGCTTTTAAATCTGCCAGGTGGCAGTTTTTTTGCTGACATCATCTGCTGGTGCCATTCCCAGTGGCCAATAAAAGCAGCTGATGAACCACACCAGCAGCCCTTCTCGGCATGGCTCTGCTTTTCCTGAGGGTGGTAAGTACACCCTCTTTTCAGAGCTTTCTATCTCTTGTTCTGGGAGGGTCAATTCTGCCTCACGTCCCGCTGTGGGAGGCTGCTTTGGTGCCTCCGCTTTTCTCCCCCTGGGACAGTTACAATTAAGTGATCCATTCAAAATTTGGCCTGGAGATGGTGCTAAGGATGACTGATGAGAAGAGAACTTTTGGAATTAAAAGAAGGAATGGTACTAAAATATTTTGAGAAGTGGCTCCCCCCTTTCTTTTGTGATCTAAAGGAAATAAATCTTTTCTTTTCTTATTTAGAATTTTACATTGTGAAAAACTATGCTTACAGAGTTCAAGAACAGAAATAAAAAATAAACTCTCTAAAATTTCCAACTCACCCCATCTGAGACATTAGAGCCACTCTTCTGTTGAACTATTTCTCCTAATCACAGGTCTGTTTTTATACAGTTTCATTATATTTTATGAAAAGTCAGATTATTATGAAATAGAGGGGTTTTATGAATGCTTTATTGAAAATAAGACTGAGTAACAGTTTTTAAGGGGAAAATGACACAAATCAGAATGTTTCTATTTTGTAAAGAAATTAGAGAGTAACATGCTAATTTAATGAACATGAAATGATCCTAAAAATTAAACATATTCTCATATTTATATTACTAGCTAAAAGTAATATGTTTAGCAATATCAGTTTTCAGTAATACAAATTAATTTTCTCTTTTAGCATTTTTCCAAATGAATTCTTTGCAAGAAAAAAAGGCATGTTTGTTGTTGTTTTTTCTACTTTCCTTTACTAGAGACTATATAATGGTATAGTAAATGCCCAGACACACCTTTTAAATGTCAACTTACAGTAAATTCTAGGTGAGACATTAGTCAGTGCTGACAGCTGTGTAAAACAGCATTTTATTAATGTAGTTTTATGGTCCAAATTTTGTAACTGGGCATAGAGATTAGGTTGAAACCAAGACTCCTCTACCTGAGAAAATCCTTATTTACCACAGGAAGAAAATAACACTTTTAGTCTTTGCAGTGCAAATGCATTTTGAATAGACATTTTTTTTTTCCCATTTCAAAGCCTTTTTAAATTTTTTAAAGCAGGTTTCAAAGAGAGACTTCAGATACTGAAGAATGAAGTACTATTGGTTGTCCAAGAGAGATGGAAAAATGATTTAATCAATCTACAACCCATTCATATTTATTTAAATGCATACTTTAATTCACCTATAATTTAGCACAACCAGCACAAGTATTCAAAATAAAAGAGGACAACTGACAAAACTGCAGATTTAAAGATACATTCCAAAGTTGAATAGAGGTAGGAAAAAAACAACCCAGGATAGACTATTTAAAGCTAGATCTAACAATAGGCCTAAAAGCCTATAATCTAGATACTACAGTGTCTAAATGTAGGTGTCTGAACCCAGAATACAATTAAAAAATCCAGGGTATAGATTCTACTCTATATTGAGTCTGGGTAGAGTTAGGCACAGCAGCAGATTCCAAAAGATCCTTATTGCTGGACAGGAAGCCACCTAGGAAATACTATGCAAAGGGTTATTTTTAGTTTGTCTCCCTCTGGAGACTAGGGCTAGGGACAGAAATTACACATAGACTGGTATAAGTGATTGGAAACTGGTTTCAATCTGTAACACAACAGAAGTTCAGTGCACATAAATACTTTCAAAATACAGTAGCCAAAACAAGTTTAAGATAAACCTGGATGGATGTAGTATCAGACTTTACCAATTTAGACACTTCTAAAGCATGGCTGCTGCTGCATCTGCTACCTTTGGTGTTCTTCTGTTGCCACCTGTGCTTCTGCCAAGAGGTAAGGAACACAACCGGCCCTTACTGGGCCATCTAGTTCTCCCCCAATGACCCAGGAGGTTTCTCCAAGGTTTCCCTGTCCCATGTTCTTTGGGACATCAGGAGCTAGACACCCACACTTAAATTAATCTGCCAAGATTGACCTGATTTAGCTTCAGTCTTTTTGACTGTCTGTACTTAGCCTAGGGGTCAATTAGCTTTGCAAGTCCAGAGATCTCTCCTGAGGGTAGCTGCCTGCAGCCTATCTTTAAAAGAAAAAAAAGCTGAGCAGGGTTTACTGTTTTTCCTTCTAGCAACACCCCCTGTCCTCCCTGCTTTCTTACTCCTTCATACTATAGGGAGACAAGATAGTGATGGCTTTTCATCAGGTGAACAACGTAGTGATGAAAGCACTCACTCAGTATGTGGGAGATCTGGTTTCTAGCATGCCATAGCCTGACAAGGGTAGAACCTATATCTCCCACCTCCCACAAGGCTACCTTAATCCTAAAATACATGCTAACGTAGAGTTCTTTATATGCTTCCTTTGAAATCTGGACCACTGTGCAGAAAGAACTGAAGATTTAAAGGACCAAGAGGGCAATCAAGAGAAAGATTGACTGTGTAGCACAGTGGTTAAAGCACTCAGATGGAAATGAGCAGTCTTAGCATTCAATCTCTTCTTCAAGGATTGCTTAGGTGTCCAGGGACTGGAGCCCGAACAGGTCCAGTCAGAATTAGACCGTATTAAAAAGCATAATTATATGGTGCTTATGATTGAAAAGAAACATTAAACAATAAAATCCGACTGAAGTTAATTAAAGTGAACCAAGAATATTTGTCTGCATCTGCAAAGAGCCAAGACAATAGCTCTGAAAAATGGAAATTGTCTTTTTTTTTTTAATGGTAACTCAGATGCAACATATGATACTTTAAATATCAAAATTATTAACTCCTTCAGTAGTGAACAAAGATTTACATTGTTTGCCCCAGGTGATTGCTTGCATACCTGAAAAATACATGGCTAAGATGTGGAAATGATTGATTTTTTTTTCCCCTTAAACAAGGTTGTCATTTTTTAAAAGTCATAATAAATTTATGTAGCCAACAAAAGTCATAATATCTATTTATGTAGCCATAAATAGTTACATATATATAGGATAATACAGTCAGAATCCTCCCCTCCTCACCTTATATTGAGCTGAATCACTCATAGGCAAAAGAGACAAAAAATTTTAGAGTTAAAGTTTTGGAAAAATAAATGGACTGACAGATGCTATTATATTACTTGTAGCAAAAACGTCAGACCTACTCTTGGAGCACACAAATTATCTTTATACTTGCATTAAACTCTTTTTCTCACACACGCCAAGATGACAGTACAGGGCATGTCTACACATGCATTAATGTGCCTTTTCTAATGCACGCTAAATTTAGTACCTCCAATATGACGTACTAAATTAATACATTATAGGCTGTGCTTATGTGGAATAGCACATTTGCACGCTTTTTTAGTGATGCTTAATGTGCAGTAGACTATTTTACTGTACATTAGTGTGATGTCTTGTTTTTGTGTGATGCTTTAATGTACAGTAAAATAGTCTACTGCACATTAAAGAGCACATGCAGATGTGCCTAATATGTATTTCATTGTCATTTCTGAATGCTGGCTTTTCTGTCTCAGCAAAATTTTTATTTTCTCCAATAACAAAGAACAAAGATTGAAATTAGATTATCTTTCTGAAATATGAAGTTTCTCACAAATGTGTTTAAAAATTGTTCAAATCATATATGAATATGCAATATGCAAAAAAGGCCAAGCAAAAGGCATACATCTTTGTTTTAGGGCACATTTAAATGGAACGCTCATATATTTGAAAATCTTTTAATACTCCTACCTGAACCGAATTTAGATGCAACCTTTCTGTGATTCAAATTCTAGGTGAATGTTTATTAAATATTGCTGAAAGCCATGTAAAACTGTGTTGTGACACAGCTGTGTTTGTTGTGCCACACTGAAAGGTGTGGGCTTGTTTTTTGTCATTAGATGTGCATCTTCATTTAATTAGGTTTTTCTTGAATGCAACTTTGTGCCTCTGTGTAAAGAGATTTCTTCCTTTTTTCAAGTAAAAAGGCTGGGATTAACTTGTACTGCAGTTATACAAAGAGGGTGTCTTGACAATTAATTGGCAAGAGATTTGGTACATGAGTAGTGATGTACTTCTTTTTATGTCCCACTTAACATGTGAAATTGCAAAAAATAAGTTTGTTTCAAATTGAAAATCACTTCTAACCGATTATGTACTCTCTTTAAATAACACCAAATGCTATTTTATATACTGAACATAGTAGTGGGTACAGTTTACATGAGATATGTTAACTTTGGATGGCTTTAAGGGATGAAATATATATAAGTTTAGGAAGTTTAGGTATTCTCATAGTGGCGATGCATGGAGGGGGGGTGCACCCTCCAAGAGTGCTGGTGCATCCCCTGACAGGCTGCACTCCCTGCTTAGGCAACAGACGGGGGGGGGGGGGGGGGCGGGGGCAGGCTGGAGCACAGGTACCCCACCTGTGAGGGCTGGCTGGGGAGTAAAGCTTCCAAGAATGCTTTGGTCACTTCCTGGTCTGTGCACTCATCCCAGGGGACCCCTCCACCCCTGGTTGGCAAGATTGATCATGGGGGATGCCCCACCCCCAGTTGCTCAGGTGGCACCAGTCACCCATGTATTCTCAAATAGATTCTGGATAAGCAACCAGATTTCAGCATAAAGGAAGGAATACAAAGACAGAAAATGGATAAACTAAAGTTAATTCTGCAATTCTTATTTTTTTTAAATAGCATGCTATTTTATAATTAGGCATTTGAACACCCACTTTAATGATACACTTTTTTGAATTAGAATGCCAATATTAATCAAAACAGGAGAGTTCTCAAGCCTTTTACATCTTCCATTCAACAATCATGTATTTATATTTTGAAAGGCAATCATCCAACAAGCTGGTCTGCAAACCCACTATTATCATATTTTTTTCAGTGATACTCACAAAAGAATAAATATCTGAAACATTTTATTTTATATTTTATTTAATTTATGAGTCACATATTCATTTATGGGAAAAGGTATGATGTGGAAAGAAAGTAAAAGGATATCAAGACAGTAGATACTGTGAGGAAATACCTGTGAGGGATAACAAGTTGGATGGAGTGTGGAGGAAGAATGAAGAATTTAGAATGTTAGCTTAAAAAAAAAAAATAGAAAGAAAAGAAAGAAAAAAGAAAACACAATAAAAAACAAACAAAAAAACTGATATATAGTTCACTGACTATTTTTGCCACTTTTCAATTATTTATGGTAAATAAATTTTTCTGTATTCTCAACCTGAACCCTTTATTTGCATATTGAGTCTTTTCTCCCCACTGCCTCCCTTTGTTGTCTTATGGTGGCTTAGTGCTAGCCCATGGAAATTCCTCTCAATTACGTCAGATTACCTACATACTTCATTACATACCAATACATATTAAGAGAAACAACACCATCAATTTGATGGTAGACAGTTTTAGAGCATATCCAATACCTCAGACTGCTGACAAGAATTGAGATCCTCAACTTGCACACATCCATTACACACACACACAATTTTGGAATTAGGCAGAATAGATGAATAACAGGAACCCTAATATGCTCAGGATTGCTGCGGCATATCTATTTAACTTACTGGGTGCATCTACATAAGATGCTCACTGCACAGTAGCTGAAAAATACTATACAGTAGCATGTCACAGGTCAGTGATAATACACTACTGTGGAGTATTATTAGGGTACTGTGCAGTAGCGTCCCCTAAAAGTTGTTTGCCAGTGCTATTCTGCAGTAACTCTGGTTACTGTGCATTTATTTAGTACTTGCTAATACCAGTACTAAATAAATGTGCAGCAATGACTGCTCAGTAGTGTCTTGTGTAGACATAACCACTGAGCCCAGGACTGCTGCTCATAATCAGGTCTCTCCAACTGTGTAAGTGCTGGATTCTGGTGATTAGGCAAAGCAGATGGTTTATATCATATCCAGATGGTTTGCCTCATATCCTAGCACTGTTCTGAAGCTTACTGTGACAGGGGGCCTCCCAGGGCCGAGCTCTGTGGCCTGCCCACCTGTCACCGTAACAGGAGGCCTACTCAGGGCCGAACTCTTCGTGGCCTGCCCACCTGTCTCTGGGCAGCCACCTGCTTATCTCGTCCGCCACGCCTTTGATGATAATTGACATCGATATACGAATCAACTAAGCAGGAGGCTGCCCATTGTAGTGCCCGATGCCGGGGGGCGCTCTGCGGCTCCGACCTCCCCTAATACCGCAGCCCAAGCCTCGCAGATGGCATCTCGGTGTTAACACTATCACCGGCCCCACACTGGGTCCCAGAATCATCCTACACGACCCCACTATGATCCCTACTGATCAGGCGGCCTCTCCGCCTTCATCTGGGCTACCTAGCCCCTCCCCCCCCAAAGCCATGTTCCCCTCTCGGGTGTGGTTCCCCTGGAACCTTTGGCTACCTGGCCCTGGCCCACCTCCAGCCCAGTCGGGACCCCAGGCCCCCGGCTCTTGGGCGTCCCTCGCGGTGGGCCCCTGGCCCTTTTGACTACTGTAGTCCTGGCCCCAGCTTGGGCCAGTCGAGAGTACTCTCCCCTTTGGGCTGGGTCTCTCTAGCTGCTCACTCTGTCTCCGGGCCTCACCGTGCCACTACTCCCCGTCCTCTCGGGGGCAACTGCAGCACCACGCCCACATCACTCCTACTCTCGGGGTCCACCCTCTCTGGGCCCCTCACAACACTGGCTGTCTAGGCCCTCCAACATACACATGGGTAACCCACCCGGTGATGGTGGGAGCTAGGGGTTAAGGCGCCCCGACCCGCCTTTCACCGGGGTGTTAACTGGCCTAGCATTTCCTGGGGGCTCCCGCGCCACTGAGAGCCCCACCAGACCACCCACTCCCAGCAGGGTGCAGTTTCAGGTCATGCCCAGGACCAGGAGCCTCCTGCCAACCCCTTGCAGCTCCCCCTTACCTCCGGGTCATTTACAGCAGTCCTACGACCAGGCAATGTTGCTGCCTGGCCTCCCACAGCCAAACTGCCTTGTTTATATAAGCAGCCTAAGCCTCAAAATGGCTGCCCTAATCAGGCACCTGGAGGCTGCCAGCTCCAGGCCCTTAAAGTGGCAGACACCCTGTGCTCTGCCACACTTACCATAGGTGCATTCACATAAGCACACACATGTGTCTTACAGAGTCAAAGCTCTTTGAGACACTGCAAGAGGCACATGAGGGAATGAAAAAACATTCCCTGTGCTGCAAGTTTGCAGTGCGGGGGCAAAATTAGACCCCAGGAGTAAAAAAAAAAAAATGTTCCACAGAATCATGGGGCAAGGCATGGTCCCAGGCCGTGCCTGGAGGCAACCCAGGAGTTGGTCCTCCAGGAGAGATGCTCTGGTTTCTGGCTAGAGCATCTCTGTGGTGCTCCTGTTGCCCCCAGCACTGTCAAGGGCAAGTTAGGGATGTGGAATGAGGGGTTTATGGGCATGGATGAGTGTGAGGAGTGGCAGGGGAATGTCAGGGGGTGTTGGGAGTGGAGAGAGTTGTTGGGGCTATGGGGAGTGGAGGGGGATATTGTGGGGTGTAGAGAGTGGCGGCAGGGTGGGGGGAGGAATGTCCTGTATGTGGGTGTATTTGTGGAGGGGCTTGAGTGGGGGCTGCCACATGCCTGCCCCCACAGAGCCGGTGGCAGCAGGCAGCATGGCTGTGATTCTGCTGCTGGCACAGCCAGCAGTGATGTGGTGCTGTGTGACCCAGGCTCCGTACATGCTGAATGGATCTGGCCCAGCCCACTAGTGCACAGCCTTGGATGGGCTGGGCCAGGTCCATTCAGCATCTACGCAGCCTGGGTCACATAGCACCGTGTCACTGTCCACTGTGCCTGCAGCAGAGTCACAGCCCAACACAGCCCCACTTGCCTGCTGCCACCAGTGTCATAGCCGCTGGGTGGAGGGAGCAGGCATGTGGCAACCCCTCAGAGTCATCATGGGCTGATATGGAGGGCCCAGGGGTGGTAAGTGGGAGTGGGGGGTGGCAAGTGGCTGGAGTAGTTCTGGCAGCATGCAGCAGAGCTGGTGGCATGTGGCAGGACTTGACCTAGCCCAGCCCAGCTCGCTAGCCTGGCTTTGCACCAGAGCAGGACACGTAGCTCCTGTACAAATGTGTGCTAGCCGTGCAGCCCAGGCCAGATTGGGCCAGCAGAGTGTGTTTTCCAAGAAGCTCAGGTGCCTGAGCCCCATGGAAATGTGCCCTGCTGGCTCAACCCTACCTGACCCGGACCAAGCTGCGCAGCTAGTGTGCATTTGCACAGGAGCCGCACGTCCTGGAGCCATGTGTCCCACTCCAGTGCAAAGCCAGACTAGTGAGCCATGCTGGGATGGGTCCTGCTGTGCATCTCCTCTCCACAGGCACCGAGGGGCAAGCAGTGCTATCACCAGAGGCAGGACCTGGCGTGGCATGCAGGGACAGTATGCTGAGACAAGCTGGGTCCTACTGGCAGTGTGGCTGCCAGGCTGGGCTGGTTCAAAGGTGGCAGGACCCAGCTTGGCACAACACATGGTCCCTGCAAGTGGCACTGGCCCCCGATGAGTGGCACAGGCAGTGCTGGCTCTGAGCCACTTGGGGCTGCTCTGCACCACGGGAGGGCTGGCAGCAGTGAGCTCTGAGTACCACACTCCCACTGTTGCTGCAGGGAGTAAGTTCTGGGCTTTGTTCAGAGGCACTGTGGCCCTGTAGAGTGGCTAGGACTCTGTTGGGGGGGCACTGTGGCCCTGCAGGATGCCTGGGATCCTGAGGGGTACTCTGGCTGGTTGGGACCCTGGGGGGTGGGGGGAGGCTGTGGCACTGCAGGGTCCCTGGGATCCTGCAGGGGATAGGAGCTGTGGCCCTGCAGGGGGGGCAGTCCATGTACTGTGTGCGGGGGGGCTGCACCCTGTGGGAGCCAGGGGACCCACCCCTCTTGATCAGCCCCTCCACACATTCCCTCCACA
This sequence comes from Alligator mississippiensis, assembly GCF_030867095.1. NCBI lineage: Eukaryota > Metazoa > Chordata > Crocodylia > Alligatoridae > Alligator > Alligator mississippiensis. The sequence continues at coordinate 104,505,917 of NC_081828.1, forward strand.
CCTACAGTCCCCCCACTATTGTCCCATACCTGCCCACACAGCATCCCATATCCCCCCACACCCACCCACATGCCTTCCCCCACACCCCTTTGCACCTCCCTCCTGCAAACCCCACATCCCCCCACCACACACCCATCACGTGAGAAGAAAACCAAAACCACACATCAACATGTATAGATATTTAGAATTTATTTTATCATCATGATAAAGACACTGGTAGGCTTCCAAACTGCGTTAACATTGTAAATATATCAAGAAAGCATTGCCCAACTGATCAGTCTCTCTCTCTCTCCCTCTACACACACACACACACACACACACACACACACACACACACACACACACACACAGTGGTCTTTTGTTTTAATTGTGGAAGAACATGGATTTTGGGGTATTTTAAAAACTGGATTTGGGATGCTCCTGCAGCAGTCCATCTGGCACAAGGGGTAGTGTCCCCAGATACCAATTGGCTGGGCCCCAGAAGCTCCTGAGAGCAAGTAACCCCGAGCTGCTTGCTAGGGCAGTTTTTTATATTGCTGGGGCCAGCACAGAACAGGTTTTATACTGCTGAGGCCAACACAGGTGCTGGCCCCAGGCGTTAGCTCCCCCTAGGATGCAGAAGGAGCCAGACAGGGTTATTTTGACCCACACCAAAGTACATGTGTGGACATGTGCGCTAGGGCAAAAAGCCCTGGCTCAAATTTGCACCACTTCTATTTGAGCTGCTGCAAGCACATGTGCCTGCATGTGTGGACATGCCCCAAGGGTCTAAAGACCCTTTTTAGTTATCTAGTTTGCAAAAATTGCTGGGCTTGGGCATATAAAACCTGAGTGAATTGGCAAGACATGATACTGCCTAAAGATTGGAAGCCCTGACATGACAGGTAAAACCTATTTTATTTAACAGGAATCATTTTGTCTTAATTATGAAAATAAACTTCCAGAGCATAAAAATTGCCTTAACACTTCTGATACAAGACAGCTGTGGACTAACCCTTTCTTTTCTCCCACAATCTGTACCAATTGCTAACTGTTAATAATAACCCCTTTCTAAAAGGAGAAAATATTTGCTTAATGTGGCTGTGCCAAGTCAATGGATTAAAGATAACACTGGTAAAGAAAAGGTTAAATTTAAGGAAAACCAGAATGTTAAACCAGAAAAGAAAGGGAGAAACAGATGCTTCAGCTACAAGAAGGAGAATAAAAGGAGTTATAATTAAAGCCAACGTATTCTGGAAAAAAAAAAAAAAAAAAAAGGAAAGGAAAGCAAGTACTAAGGTGATGATGTTATTGTCACTTCTTGGTAATCAATGATGATAGACTGCGGTGCTAACTTTTATGATATTGCAAGAACACAGCTGGAGTGACACACTTACTTTGGCTTTATTTTAAGGCAATTTTGAAGGCTTGCACTCCAGTGATAAAGGAATCTGTAATGTGTACCTATGAATCCTTTGAAATCTCAATTCCTCTTTTTTTTATCTCACTCATTTAATTTGTCACAGCTTGTCAGCTCTGAGCTACTCAGCAGTAAACATGTCACCATTGTAATGCTTCATTATAATCACATGTAATAATATAAGCTGTCAAACTATTTTTAATGATGACTTTTCTTTGCAAAGGAGGGTGTCCCACATTCTGTACATAACCACCGAAACACCATGAATTCAAACACCACTCACTACATATTTCACTGATTAAGTTGTTGGGCTAGATCTTCAGCTACCATCAGTGGGTAAAGATCCAGTGAAGTAGCATTAGTTTACCCAAGCTAGAGATCTGGCATTTTGAATACAGAATCATAGAAAAGTAGGGATGGAAGAGACCTCAGGAGGCCATCTAGTCCTACTCCCTGCTCAAAGCAGAACCATCTCCAACTATACCATCCCAGCCAAGGCTTTGTCTACACAGGTCTTCAAAATCTCTAAAGATGGTGTAACATAGAATTATAATAGACCAAGTGACGAAGCGATAGTGGGCAAGAGATACCAGGGCAGAGATACAGGAGATAGGTCCCCACCAGGGGATCCAATGTATTGACCCGCTAAGAAAACTCAGAGACTAGTGCAGTGGCTAATTAAGAAATGAGTCACTCATTGCGGCTGAGAGGAGACAGGTGATTAGCAAACTGAAAGAGGCCCATGGACATTTTAAACCAGGCCAGAAGCCAGGCAGGAGGAGGGAACTGGCAAGTTTGGACAAAAAGCCCTGGGGAGCCATAGTGAGCCTGGAGAACCTTTGTGTGTTCCAAACATGAGGAGCTCTGGTGGGGCCTGTCCTGTGAACACAAAAGGAATTGCCAATGGCAACGAGCCAGTGTTCCTTGGCAGAGAGCTGTAGCTTCACGGAAGGGATGTTAAGGTAGCAGTGAAAGCTGCAATGCCCTAGGTGCTGCAAGCCTGGGAATAACTGATGGCAGTGGTGATACAATGCAGCCAGAGAAGAAACTGAGACACAATGAGCGATGATCTCTTAAAGCAGTAGCTTTTTCCTTCCTTTAACCTTAAGTGGATTACTTGTATGTTACCCCAGGTAGGGGAGGAAAGGGTTTGCTGTATGTGATTACCTATATTCCTTTTGTTGTTGTTTTTGTTGTTGAAAATAATAGTTAATTAGAAACTGCACCTGAACTGACAGGGCTCAGTGACAGAAAAAGTGAGAAAATCAAAGAAGAGTGGAAATCTCATCACATGCTTAAAGGATGGGAGAGGCCTGGTGCTGCATTAAGGTGAGAAGCTGAGGCATCGAGGAAGGCATGACCCTGTATCTGCAGATGCCTCTGAATTCAAGTCATGGCATATGTAAGTTCAGAGGCAGTGCAGGGGAAGGGAAAAGTAACCAGGATCCATCATGTCTCTAGGACTCCAGATTTCAGCAGCAGGAGAGACAACTAAAGCTAGAGATGCCACAACCTCTCTGGGTAGCTTGGTCTAGTGCTTGACTACCCTCCTAGTGAGAAAGTTTTTCTTAATATCTAACCTAAACTTTGCTTGCTGCAACTTGAGACCATTGCTCCTTGTTCTGTCATCTGACACTACTGTGAAGAGTCTATATTCATTGTCTTTGTAACCACTCTTTAGGTAGTTGAAGGCTGTTATTAAAACCCCTCTCAACCTTGTCTTCTCCAAGCTAAATATGCCCAGTTCCCTCAGCCTCTCCTCAGAAGTCATGTGCCCCAGCCCCCTAATCATTTTCATTGCCCTCTGGTAGACTCGCTCCAATTTGTTTGCATTCCTTCAGTAGTTTGGGGCCCAAAACTAGACACAGTACTTCAGATGTGGCCTCATCAGAGCTGAATAGAGGGGAACAATAACTTCCCCTCAATATGCTGGCAACGCAGCCAATCTGCCTACTAATGCAGCCCAGTATGCTATTAGCCTGCTTCACACATCAAGGGCAAACTGTTAGCTTATATTCAGCTTATTGTCCATTGTAATACAGAACAATGCATCCTATCCTTAATTCATGAAGCATGCAGCATCTTTTAGGCCCATGGTAACTCAAAAACATTTTCTAAGTTAAATTAAATGGTACAGATTGATCACATTTTAAAAAGCAGTAGAGTGAGAAGTAGGCCTGTGCAAATTGGGAAATATTCGATTCGGATTCAGCTGATTCAGAGGACAGTCAATCACTGTCCTGAATCAATTTGGCTGAATTGGCTTCGGAAGATTTGGCACCAACTCGGAGACATTTGGTAATTAGGCCATAGACTATAATGGGGAATCACTGAAATACCTATAACCTTGTAATTTTTTTGGCGTATTTGGATGAAAGCAATAGGGATGGTAGCCCCTTCTGAAGGCATGAAGCCTACCAAGTTTCAAGGAGATAGGTGCAAGGGTTTCTGGGAAACTGCACCTCAAACTGCTGAAAGCGAACTCGTGTCACTTGTGTGTTAAGGTAGATTTGTATGAAGACAGCAGGGATGATAGCCCATAAGAGGGGGCCTTCTCAGTGCTGGTTAGATCTCCACCCACCCACCTGTTTCTGGGCCAGTTGCCTACCCCTATCATGTGCTCAGGCAGAAGCAGCTCATAAAAGGGACAGAAAGGCTGCAGACATATGCTTACATGCTGTTTCTATGTCCTGACCCCACAGCACTGTGATTGGAAGGGCACTCGGGGAAAGATCACAGTCACTGGCCAGCTACAGATATCAGTCTTTCTTCTCCTGCCCTGGTCCCCCTCCCTCTTTTTAGTTTCTGTTCCCCTGAAAGACTGTCTTCTAAATCTTTGAGTCTCCGAATCTTTTTCCAAATCGATTCAGAGGCTCCAAATTGATTCAGAGGGGTTTTTTGGTCTCCCAATTCAATTTGGATTCAGTGATTCAGCCTTTGAATTGGGCTGAATCTTCTCACACTTCAGACCAAAGCTTCACACACCCCTAATGAGAAGTAACCTAAAACAGGAATCATCAACCTAGAAAATAACAAATGTGTGGACAATTAATTAAACCAAAAATCAGTTTAAAATATTGTTTCAGGAAGAGCCAGAGTATGGTTTTTTCCTAAAACAAACAAATAAATAACTTCTTAACTAAGCAATGTCCAAAAAAATAATTTTGGGTTGATGATAAACATGAATTAGATAACATTAGATTATAAACATATAAGAAAATTCAAAGAAGATTCTTGCTCAGTGTATCCATTTTGTGTGAAACAAAGAAAAGGAAGTAGGACTGGCAAAAACTATAATCACTTATAGTATAAACAGTTGCAATGCCATGATTATTATAATATATATATATATATCTATCTATCTATAAATAGGCACTCTATATATATATAGAGAGAGAGAGAGAGAGAGTGCCTATTTCTCTATTATCTTGGCATCACCATGCCCTGCCGAGACCAATGTTTCTCATGATGCTGGGGCACCCTAGGGTGCAGGGAGATCCTTTTAAGGTGATGCACAATATTTACACTGTTAAGTGTAAGAATACCTACAAACATGTCAAAAACTTTCTGTCGTGTGGCCTTTCTGATTTATTTGCAGCAGAAGAATTGCTCTGTTATTTTTCTGTAGTCAAGAAATGAGTGAAAGCTAAGAGCTGGCATTTTTTATGGGGACCCTTGAGTTTAATGAGGTTTGTTTTGAGTTTAAAAATGTTGAGAACCACTACTCTAGACTTAGTGGAGTTGTACCTGCCTATGCTAATATTAAATTGGATAAAATTGGTCCACAGAACACACTGCAGAAAAGCCTATGCAAGGGTTTTAAAAACAAGCAGTGGAGCTTTGAATTGGATCCTGAAGTGAATGGGGAGATACTAGAACTGTTTGTTCATGGAACTTGTGAGATTGATACTTTCTGATAAAAATGACAAGGCAAGTAGCAGAATTATGTGAATGGAGTCTGAAACAATATAATGTAAGGAGAAAATATGAACAGCAAGAAAATACCCCATATTAAATACATTTGACAGGCAGTACTGGATCTACAGAACTACAGTATACTATTTTTATAACTCAATGTTTGAGATGCTCTCACACAGAGGTTTTCAACCTTTTTTAAGCAGGGTACCCCTTCTAGACACAGAGTGGGGTTTGGGGGTGCTGACGGTCAGCCAGATGTGGAGCCGGTGGCACAGGGAGCTTGTACATGGCCACCACCACCATCCATACACTCAGTGTCACCAACAGGCACTGTGTTCATGTGCCCAAGTATCTCCGCTTCTCCATGCCGCCGGCCGTCATTACCCGCTCCCACCCCAACACATGGCAGTGGTGCGGGGAGCTCACATGTGGTGGCCACCCCCACCGACATCTATACACTCAGCACCACCACCACGTGCCGGGGGGGGGGGGTGCTGACAGCCGGCCATGCATGAAGCCGGCAGAGTGGACAAGCGGGGATACTTGGATGCAGCAAAGCAGAGCTTGGTGGTGGCACAGAGTGATGGATGGCAGCGGCAGCACTGCCTAACACCACCTTCCTATGCCCAAGTATCCCCATATCTACATGCCACTGGCTTTGTGTCCAGCTAGTCATCAGCACCCCGTCTCCCCCAGCGCACAGGAGTGGTGCTAAGTGTATAGATGGTGGTGGGAGCAGCCTCCATGTGCAAGCTCCCTGCACAGCTGCCATGCACCGCAGTGGGGTGCTGATAGCTGGCTGCACACGAAGCTGGTGGTGGGGAGAAGCGGAGATACTTGGGCACAGGAAAGTGGCACCCAGCAGCAACATGGAGTGTGTAGATAGTGGTGGCAGCCACGTGCAAGCTCCCCATGCCACCGTCTCCACACCTAGCCATCTGTCAGTACTCCACCCCTCAATCTGTGTCCAGAAGGGGTACCCTGCTTAAAAAAAGGTTGAAAACCCTTGAGATATAGAAACAATAGCATCTCAAACATTGAGTTATTTTTTTTAAATCATTTTGTCCCACAGTTGAGAAGGCAAGATAGTAATGGAAGAACAAGCCTTCTTTCTTTCCCTAGAGCTGCAAACAGTTTGGTGCTGTTGCAAATAATCCAATGGAAGCAGTTACAGTACAGCAGGCTGGAACAAGTGGATCTCTGAAAAGACAGTGCTAAGATGAGGTATACACAGATATGTCTTGCTACCTCTGACAGTGGTTTCAAGGTATGTCTTGCTACCTCTGACAGTGGTTTCAAGGGGCACTCAAAATAGGAGAGAAGAATTGGCAGGGTTACCAGTGGTGTAAAGCTGTGAATCTAGCCTTATCCAAGTACCTAGCCAGCCTTAACAATAGGAACTGCACAGAACGGATTGAGATTCCAATATATGTTGTTTGCAAGTCTAAAAAATAATCCCAGGAGGAAACCTGGCAAGGAATTTTCACGGGTGCATAAAGGTGACCAAGTGCATATATTTTACACAATTAAAAAAAAAAGGATAAGGCTAAAGTTTTAAAATAACAGACTTCTGAAAAATTGCATAATGAACATATATCTTCCTACTCCTTGGTTCACAATAAAGAAGCAAATATGACAATCACATCAGTAGCCTGTCAGGAGAATCAAACTTCCATATCTCTCTTAAATCAATTAGTAGAATTCACAATTAGATTTCTGTTTTCCCCCTTTATAGGTGCATGTAAGGTTAAGCCAAAACGATTTAAGATTCAGCTTAGTTTTGGAGAACAGTCACAAGTTTAGCTGTTTAGCTTTGATCAAAGCTGCTTGTTTTTTGGTCCACTGAGACACAATCCTACCACCTTTTGTGCGTGCATATTTAATTCATAGATATTAGGGTTGGAAGGGAGCTCAGTAGGTCATCAAGTCTGACCTTCTGCCCTGGGCAGGAAAGAGCACCTGGGTAAGATGACCTGAGCTAGGTGCTTGTCCAGTCTCTTCTTGAAGACCTAAAAGGTAGGGGAGAGCACCACCTCCCTTGGCATCCCATTCCAGATTCTAGAAACCCTTACTGTGAAAAAGTTATTTCTAATGTCCAACCTAAATCTGCTCTCCATCAATTTGTGGCCATTGTTCCTAGTTACTTCAGCGGGTGCCCTAATAAATAGAGCATCTCCTATTCCCTGCTGCCCTCCCCTGATGAATTTATAGGCAGCGACAAGATCACCTCTCAGCCTTTTCTTGCGAAGGCTGAAGAGATATAGATCCCTTAGTCTCTCCTCATAGGGCCTTGCCTGCAGGCCTCTGACCATATGAGTGGCCCTCCTCTGAACCCTCTCAAGATTCTCCACATTCCTCTTGAGGTGCAGAGCCCAAAAATGGATTCAGTACTCCAACTGCAGCCTGACCAGTGCCACATAGAGCGGAAGCATCACCTCCCTGGACCTGTTCGCCATGCATCTGCTAATGCATGATAAAGTGTGGTTATAGCCTTGTTAATCATTTTGTCACATTGAATTCACAAGGGAATTTTAGGATCTTGGTCTAAAACTCCTATGAGAATGTAGTATCTTGGAGATCTGTAGTATTTCCAGCCTCCAAATGAGATAGAAATGACATTGAATAAAAACATCTTTAGTTATTCCAGCACATCTACCTCTGGGCTGGAAAGAGGCAGACATTGCATAGGTGCGTCTTATGCTAAAATCCTTTTTCATTTCTATAGCGCTTTATTATTAACAGGCCATTTTTTTTGTACAATTCCTTTAACTTACATACATTACATTAAGCAGTGTGGTGGAGGTGGTATTGTCTGCTTTTTGCATTAAGAGTGTTTTCAGAAACAAACAGTATGGACTAGGATTACACTTAGGTACCTTAGAGCTGAAACAGGATTGGGCTTCAAAGAATATAATCTGAAGAAGAAATCAAATATTTCCAACCATCGGTAGAGGGAGAAAAAATAATTTGGGGGAGGGGAGGGGGGCTGAGTGTGTGCATGCATGTGTGCATGCTCAGCCCTCCCCAAATGGGAAGCGGGATGGAGCCTCAAACGGTTCACCTGGGGAGTACCCAGCACAGGGAGGGGTTGGCAGCTTCTGCTGCTGTGTGCCCCCCGGGAGAGCATGGGGCACATGCCCCCAGATCTGTGTGGGGGGGGCCGGCTGCAGCTGCAGGCTGGGGATGGGGCTGCACCAGGCTCTTCCTGGTGGGGGGGTGGGCTGCTCTGTTCTCAGAGCACACAGCAGCAGTGCTGGGAGGGGAGGTTGTGGGGTTTATGGCAAATTTGGGGGTGACTGCAGCCCATTGCCCCCCTCCCAGTGCCGCTGCCACCCACACCAAGCACAGTGCTGCCCAGCCCCTGCTGGGAAGAGCCCAGTGCCACACTGGCCCCATCCTGCAGCAGCAGCTCACCTCCCCCTGTGCAGGTCTGGGGGCATATGCCCCCTGTGCCCTCCCAGGGTACACACAGTGGCAGGACCCATTCCCCCACACCCTATGGAGTTGCTGCTCATGGCTCCATCCTACGCCCCACCCCATCCCAGCTGTGTAATGCCTACCCCAGCCCCAGCCTCAATCCCTCCCCACTCCTGCTGCAGCTGCCAGAAGCCCTGTTAGCCCCCCCTTCCACCGCCTATGCTTTCCAATTTGTAGCTAAGCCTTCTCAGGTATTGCCCCTCAAAAATTCAATCTTAGAATGAAATATAGTGTATATGAAATAAAAGTGATGTGTGATCACTTTTATTTCATATACACTATATGTGTACATGAGCTTGACCAGGAGTTCACCAGGGATTGGGCTGAGGCCGCATGCTCCAGGTCCATGGTTGTCCTGGGAGACTTCAACTACCCAGACATCTCATGGGAAGAGCACTCAGCTAAATCCGAGAAGTCCTTCCTCGTGTGCATGGATAAGCTCTATCTGATACAAGAGTTCTATGGGCCAATGAGAGGTAAAGTGCTGCTCGACCTGATCCAGGCAACTGGGGATGACCTAATCAGTGACCTAATGATCAAAGGGAAGCTGGGTGACAGCAACCATGAGCTAAAGCACCTTCACCATCCACCATGAAGCTGGCAAGTCAGTCAGCAATACAGAAGTCCTTGACTTCAGGAAAGCTGACTTTGACAAGCTCAGGAGGCTTGTCGGTGAGGCCCTAAGGGACCATGACCCCAGGGAGAGTGGAGCTCAGGAAGAGTGGTTGTTCCTCAAGGGAGCGATCCTCAATGCACAAGCTAAAGCTAGTCCATCTCAAAGGAAAGGTAGCAAAAAGGCACAGCACCCCCCTTGGCTCTGCAGGGAACTAGCAGACCTCCTGTGGCAAAAAAGAAAGTCCTACAAAAGATGGAGGATGGGATCCACCTCCAAGGATGAATATTCCATACTGGTCCAGTCCTGCACGGAGTGAACCAGGAAAGCCAAGGCTGCAATGGAACTCCAACTAGCTACAAGTATCAAGGACAATAAAAAGTATTTTTTTAGATATGTGGAGAGCCGGGGGAAAAGCAAGGGCAACATTGGACCCCTGCTAAATCAAATGGGACAACTGACGCCCAGGGAAAAGCCAATCTATTAAATGGGTACTTTGTGTCAATCTTTCATTAGTCCCATGGGATGCCGATGCCCACTACAGGACAGGGAGGTCTGAGTGAGGGAGATTCCTTGCCATCCATCAATGCTGACCTCGTAAAGGAACACCTTGAGAGCCTGGACACCTTCAAGTCAGCTGGCCCTGACAATCTACACCCCAGGGTACTCAAGGAGCTGGCTATCATCATAGCCCACCCCTGCAATGGATCTTTGAGAACTCCTGGCACTCTGGTGAAGTGCCTGAAGATTGGAAGAAGGCTGATGTGGTGCCTATCTTCAAGAAAGGGAGGAAAGTGGATCCGGCAAACTACAGGCTCGTCAGCCTGACCTCTATCCCAGGGAAGGTCTTAGAAAAGATTATTAAAGAGGCCATTCTCAACAGACTGGCTGATGGCAACATCCTGATGGATAGCCAGCACGGGTTTGTTGAAGGTAGGTCTTGCTTGGCCAATCTTCTCTCCTTTTATGACCAGGTGACCTATCACCTGGACAAGGGAAAGGTGATTGACATCATATATCTTGACTTCAAAAAAGCCTTTGATCTGGTATCCCATAATCACCTCTTGGCGAAACTGGCCAACTGCAGTCTCAGGTCCACCACGATCCACTGGCTGGGGAACTGGCTCTGTGGTCAGACCCAGAGGGTGGTGGTTGATGGAAGTCAATCGTCATGGTGCCCAGTGATCAGTGGGGTTCCCCAAGGCTCTGTCCTTGGAACTATATTGTTCAACATCTTCATTAATGATGTGGACATTGGAGTCAGAAGCAGACTGGCCAAGTTTGCCAAAGATACCAAACTCTGGGGTAAAGCATCCACACCTGAGGACAGGACGGTGGTCCAGGCTGACCTTGACAGGCTCCAGAAATGGGCGGACGAAAACGTAATGGTGTTTAATACCGAAAAATGCAAGGCTCTCCACCTTGGGAGGAAAAACCTGCAGCATCCTTATAGGCTCAGCAGTGCTACACTGGTTAGCACTATGGATGAAAGGGACTTGGGGGTCATGATTGACTACAAGATGAATATAAGCCTCCAATGTGATGCTGTGGCCAGTAAAGCAAGCAAAATGCTGGCTTCTCAAGCAAATCCCAGGACATCATTCTCCCCTTGTACTTCGCCTTGGTGAGGCCGCAGCTGGAGTACTGCATCCAGTTTTGGGCTCGTCAATTCAAAAAGGATGTGGAGAAGCTTGAGAAAGTCCAGAGAAGAGCTAGGCACATGATCAGAGGTCAGGAAAACAGACCTTACAATGACAGGCTGAGAGCTATGGGACTCTTTAGCCTGGAAAAGCACAGGCTCAGGGGTGTTCTGATGGCCACCTATAAGTTTATCAGGGGTGTTTACCAGGATCTGGGGGGATGATTGTTCACCAGAGTGCCCCAAGGGATGACAAGGTCAAACAGTTACCAACTCCAGCAAGACCACTTCCAGCTGGACATAAGGAAGGATTTCTTCACTGTCCAAGCCCCCAAGGTCTGAAATAGCCTGCCACCGGAGGTGGTTCATGCACCTACTTTGAACGCCTTCAAGATAAATTTGGATGCTTATCTTGCTGGGATCCTGTGACCCCAGCTGGCTTTCTGCCCCTTGGGCAGGGGGCTGGACTTAATGATCTTCCGAGGTCCCTTCCAGCCCTAATGTCTATGAAATCTATGATAATTCCAGATACAAGCACATTCAAAATATTACAGTATATCATAACTCTTATGCTGATCTGACTCTTCTTATACTGAATGAACTTTTACTATGACAAAACTAACTCTAATTTCAACAAATACCATTAATTTTGCAGAAAAGTAGATTACGTGAGTGAAACTTAAAGCTAGGCTAATAGAAGAACTGAAGCGCTGCCTAACCTTCAAGCATTGCCTCTGTTAGGGGAGAAACAGATATTGCCCAACGTCCTATTTGTGCTGCCAATACTCTCCTTCCACCTCAGGCAGGTGCTCTGGGGGTTTGAGGGGTCTGACTGTATGCACCCCAGGAAGTCCTGTGTGGGATTGTGTCCCTCTATCTCCAGGAGCACCTGCCTGGCTTTCTCTATTTACATAGACATGCCCCAGAGAATCTCTGTGTATCTCTTTGTAAGTGGGGAAAATTGGGTTTCCAAGATTAGAGAGACCCACCCCAGGATCTCCAGGGGTCCACTCTTGTGCATCCTGGCATGGAAGCATAGGACCTGGGGAATCTCTGACACTGTGTCAGGACCCATGCTGACCTGTGCTTCACATGGAGGCACTGTTTGACATGGGTAAGCATAGAGGTGAGGAGTGATGTGGGATCTGGGGAATTCCCAGTGTCCCATGCCTCCATGATGGGTGCTACATAGACCTGTGCCTCTGTGTGAGGGTTAGCACAGGACCTGGCATGGGTCCTGGAAGGAGGCGCTGGGCAGCAAAGGAAGCGGAGAATCTCTAGGCAAGCAGAACATATTGTTGTTGTTCTGCTTGGGCAGGGGCCCAATGCAGGACAATGTCCAATATGTGTTTGACCTAAAAAAGTGGATCAGCTGTGGTGGGATGAGTCGTGACACAGCTCATCTACTTTGTTTAGTGACATCTGTGTTTACCCTTACAGAATGAATGCTAGGGAATAAATATATTTTTTTCTCTCAGCAAAATAATATAAAATGACAGAATTCTGTATCTGAAATGCACCTTTGTCTTTCTGATACTACTAGTCATTCTGCAAGTTATGACCATTGAATTAAGCTGGGGTGGGCTTAGAGAATTAAAAAATCTACAGATTTCATTAGAGAAATTCTAGAAATTAGAAAAAGAAGAAATCATCTTAGATTTATAACATGCTTTATGATATTTACATTTGTAATTCTATGATTCTACATCTGTGGTTCATACCAGTGGGCAACCTGATCGCCAGCCCCCATACCCACTTCGCAAAGCTGCTAAAACAGCCTTCTAGTTCACTCTAATTTGCAACCAAGAAATATAATTTCATATGCACTCATATGAATGCATATTTTAAGTGTGCACACCTACCTATACATAAATCCCACTTCCATATTTAAACCCTACCCCCCCCCCACACACACACATATATAAAACAGGATTTTTGATGATCTAATAAATAGAATGTGCCATCCAAAAAAGACAATGGAAAACATCTGTGAATACTTTATCACCTGTGTGTTGTGTCTTCAAGAACAAAATAGTATACAAAGTTTGTAATGACAAGTCACACTGATAGGAGGAAACATTTGGATTTCCTACTTTATAAACAATCCTTATGTATATTCTTGACATTTATTAACCTAATAGGGCATCATACTGTGCAAATCCTACATTCTTCTACATTCAATGACAATATCCAGTAGGAGGCTTTCAAAAACCATACTTAGTCTTGCACACACTGTTCATTAAAGTGATTTATTCATTAAAGTTTGTATTTCTCACTAATGTGGGGGTGGCACTTTGCTTTTCCTGCTGCATCTGTTGTTTTTATATGTTTGCTAAATTAATCTTGTGGCATTTCAGAATGAACAATTAATCAAGAATTTTTAGATCCAAACTATTACACCTACAAATCTTGCAATTTTTCTGTTTTGGGGGGAGGAGGGAAGGTGACATTACAATGGAAATATTATTTAATCAACTTAAACTGGGCAGTCATCACTTGCAAAATAATTTAAAAACAAAAGTTGGAAAACAAAACTAGTATCTTACTATGCTTACCATGTAAATATTACTGTTTGAAAAGAAGCGAGGTATGTACATTAAATGATGCCTTTTTGTTTTAGCCTAAATTTAGGATAATTAATGTGCTGAAAGAAAAACTCCCTGACTGCTACAGGAAGGATGATTTGGAGATGAGCTAGTGAAGAAAACAGAAAAAGAATGAGAATATCTCACCATTTGCCTCCACTCCAGGTAAAACTCTTCTTAGGGACCAAATGCTTTTGATGCAATAATTTATTATCTGCCATTGAAACCTGAGATTTTATATTATACTCATCAATTCAATATCGAAGGGTACATGCAGATGTGTCATTTAGATTGACCTAACTAGCACCAATCTGTGCAAATGTTTAGGGAGTGCCAATCTGTACAGATGCTGAAGGAGGCTAAATTGGGCACAAAAAAAAAAAACGGTGGTCCAGATCTAAAGTAGTTCACCTTAGACTGGGAACAGTTTCAGCCAATCTGTTGAATGTCTGCATTCATTTGCCTTGCAGCCCCAGGGTGGGAAATCCCAGTCACCAGACACAGGCCCTGGATGGAGAAGTGCTGTGCTCTTCCTACCCCAACCCTGACTGGGCTACCACTCCCACACTACCCCTAGATGGAGAAATGCTTCCCAAACCCAACAATCCCTCCCCACCATGAATCCGCTAGCACCCACTGATTCCTTCTGCCCCTCCCCAAGTTATTTACTTTGGGTTCCCAGTGCAGCTGCCAGCACTGACAAACATGCACAGGCCACTTCTGATATACATCATGGCTTACAGCAAGCTGCATAAGCATAGATTGGGTGTGGTGAATTTCTGCACATACCCTAAGTGTATGTATTTAAATGAATGAACATGCAAGTAAGGAAAGCTGAACAGAAACTCTGTAATATGCACCTAACAGAACAATTTATCTCAATGAAGTCTCACTGTTCTTGAGCCTACTGGCTGCCATTTCAACAAGATTTAATACTAAAAGTAATACAGAATAGGCCAAAAAGAAAGGGCAAATTATTTATATTTTCTGGGGGTAAAATACCCATCTTCTCTCATCACCATTTTTAGAAGCATAAATTAAATAATCAGCTGTTATTGAGTGCTACAGTAAAATTGGGTAAATATTTTCAGAAGTTTGAAACTCACTCACTTCTGACATACGGCCCTTTTGTGCCCATTTCTGACAATTATACAGTCAGAATTTTATTAAGTAATAACTATATGCTAATAGAAAACGTATCTGAGGTTTAGACTCTCACACAGAATGAAATAGAAGGTTCCCACTAATATATTTTTCTGCATGCATTTATAATAAAAACTAATAAAAGTTCATCTTTCCAAGAAACAACAATACAAGTTTTGATTTCTGGTACCAAGCACAACATTGTATGAATTGAAATTTTTACATATGATGAGAGGGTTTAGAGTTTAAATTAATTCTACAATAAGAACATTTTAGACAATCATTGTTAACACTTATGTACAAGACCAAATTTCCTGAATATTTTTTGCAAAATATGTAGTCAGATTTATTGTTAGGTACAAGCATTCCAAACACTGCTATATACGATAACATCTACTTCTGTTTCCTACGTAAGCAGAATTGACAGATGTTGAACTACTTTCTATTTCTATTCAAACATATATTTTCACTAACTCCATATGGAAGTCAATAAAAAAAAACTTCAGAAAACCAGAGCAAAAGAACTTCTTGCACAGCTAGAATGACACTTAATGTCATTAATGTCACCTACAAAGCAAGGGCTTCCAATTTCTTTTTTATGTTTCAAAACATGACTCTGAAAGTAACATTTGGAGCCTGATCCAAAATGAATTGGATTCACTAGGGTTCAAATCAGTTCCTTAGCTGCAACTGCTGTCAAAAAATAAACAGGACATTAGGGTACATAAAGAATGGGATGAAAAATACTGCAGAAATAGTATTATGCCATTTATAAAAGTCAATGGCCTCACCTAAACTACTGAAGTACTAGTAACCATATCAAAAAGGTTCTGCCTCCCAGTATACTCACTGGCCCCTAATGGCAGCAAGCAGTTGAACTCATCACCTGTTTCCTCCTCCCTTGCTTACACTTTTGGTAGCTTTTTAAAGCTCCTAGCAGGAAAGTCCCTACTATCCAAATGGTCTGCAGCTGGGCTCTCTCAAAAGGATTGAGTGTTCCTCTTAAAAGAACAGACCACCATGTTGCAGGTGGCAAATTCAGATTATAAAATAAATACTTTTACACACCATGCAAAATTAGACTATAAACCTCATTATCATAGGATGTCATTAAATACAAAATATTTCTAAGATTTTAATAGGGATTGGGTAATTTATATGAATAACAAGAGTATTCAGAGCTATAACATCAACTTGACAGACTGAATACAGAAATAATTTTTAAGAGATAAAAACTGGATGTTTCTGGGGATAACATTCCTGTTATATCTAAGATTAGGATGAAGGTTTCATGGAAACCACACATCTGTTTATCTAGGGTTTTTTTTTGCCTCTGACACACGATTATTGGAATCATAGAAAAGTAAGTCTAGAAGGCACCTCAGGATGTATATTTTCTGAGGCTCTGCTCAAGGCAGGATCGCCCCTCTATAAACTATCTCAGACAACTGCTTGTTTATCCTCATCTTAAAAACTTCAGCAGTCTCTGCAGGTAGCCTGTTCCATTGCTTGACCACCATCATAGTGAACAAAATGTTCTTCTTAATATTAAAATTAAATTTCCATTGTTGACATTTCTGACATTTAAAACTCCTTGTCTTATTTCCTAAAACCACAGGGAATAATCTAGCTCCATCTTCCTTATGAGCACCCTTTAGGTATTTGAAGACAATTATCAAATTCTCCCTCAAACTAAATAATCTGTCTCTTCAACCTTTCCATGTAAATTATGCTTTGAAGACCTCTAATAATTTTTGTCCATCTCCACTAGACTCTTTCTAACTTTCCCACATCTTCATTGAAGTGCAGTGCTCAAAACTGGATGCAGTAGTCCAGGTGATGTCTCATTAGTGCTTAATCAAATGGAAGAATCACTTCAATTTATTGGCAAGTGATGTATCTACTCATACAGACCAGTATGCTACCAGTCTTTTTTGTAACAAGAGTACACTGTTGGCTTATACTCAGCTTATGGTCCCTCAGGCCCTTTTCTGCAGTATTACAGCCTAGCTTACTGAAGACAGGGTGCTGAGTTAGATGGGTTAGACACTACTCTCATCAGTATGACAATTTACATGTTTTTTTAGTGCACCTGGAGACTATTAGGAATGAATGTTGCTATAACACAAACATCAACAGTGTAAGTTTTACCATACTGAGTCACCAGCATAGCTTAACACCTATTTGGATAGGCCACCTGTGGGAAACAAGAAGGTAGTTCATTTGCATTTTTTGTGACATTGACACCTTTAGAAATGGACTAAGACCACCTCATCCTCAAGCAGGTGTCAGGTAACACTGACTATTTTTTTCTAATCTGGACAGGATTTGAACCATATGAACTTTATATTCAATTATCAGTCTCCTGAATCCTCAAAGATGATATGGCTCAGATCCCTTAACAGATCATTTCCAGATTTTCTGAGAAATGGGTTTTAGGATGATAGGGGGTAAACTGCAAGAAAATTGCATGTCAGAGTAAATGTAACTGGAGATCTTTTGAGAGATGCTTTTAGTTTTAAATTTGAATGACTTGTACAAAACTATTTAATTGAGCTTATGCCCAAATAAACACCAACATTTTTAAATTCTTTTTTAGGATTTGCAAAGGATTTTTATATGGATAGAGTTAGTCTGATTAACAACATGTGTAGAATTCTTAGTCCAGCATATAAATCCCTTATAGTTTTAAAAGTAGGTTAAGCTAAACTGGGATAAAACACTCTATTCTGGAATAAGAACATCCATGCAAAAACATTCAGCCATGAACTATCAGGGATCATTAATCCATAGGAAACTGATGTGTAATAAAACACTTAAGAGTTGGTTGTCTGTTATATTGGAATTGATTTGATCACAATTCAATATTGTTGTTAACTGATTTCATGTCAATGTCATGTATATTGCTGATGTTACCTTAAATTAATTTTTATTTGTATATAGTTTTAATGCTACTTATAAAATTAATATTAACTTGCCTTTCATCTAGCAACTTGGTCAGCAGATCCATCATAAATTTAAATCAATTTCAGTACTGGTAAATAGGACCTTATCGGCTCCTTTCTAAATTAACACTTTCAATGATCTTTTATGAACATCTTTTCAGTACAAATATTGCAATTTAAAAAGAAAATGAAATAAAAAGTTTTAAAAATTAAAATGAAAAATGTAAAAGACTGTATATTGTATTGTAACATAAAATATATTTTTAACATTCTATGTAAACTTATTTTTAACATTCTTAACATTAAGCAATAAAATCAAACAGTTCAATACTTCATATAAATGGGAGGAGAAGTGTGATAGTGTGGTGAAAAAATGTGGAAGGATCAAGGGAAAACAGAAACAGAAAGGTGGTACAGTTTGACTACTGAGCTCTTGGGTATGTCTTAGTAAAAAATTTCTACGAATAGAGCCCAAATTTCTTTAAACTGGTATAGTTGATCCTTTCTGGGGAAAATGGACTCTTTCCCTGGCTATCTTTAGAATATCAATATTTGATTCTTTTTCAATTCTGTAGAATCATCATTGCTGACCTCACAAACCTCTGGTCTTTCTGCACTCATTGCCTCAGTTACCTGTTAATATAATGAAGCACCAAGGAAGAAACAAGTAGTGAATATGACTCATAGAAGTACTCCATTTGAGTTTCATAGAAATATTTCTGTCCATTATGTATCTCTCATGCTGCTGTAGCTAGATAAGATAGACTCATACGGCTTGGAATAAATGAGAGCAAGCCCTCAACTCGCTCCAAAACAGAAGTACAGACATACTTAGTGACCTTTTCCATCAAAAAGGCATAGAGGGATTACAAGGGTTTAGGTAGTGTGTAGAACATCTCCAGTATATCTTATACTTCATAAATTATAGTCAATACCTGGGGTTCCACACCAAACTGATTGATAAACATTTCAGCTATATTTGTTACCATGTCACTGTAGGAGGAGAGCTAGCCTGATTTTCTAGGACTTGGAATTGAGCCATTCTTCCATTGTCATCCAATTAAACTGGACATATACTGTTTCTCTCCATCCATTATTTCCATACTGGTTGCCAATCTGCATGCCAGAATTACCTTGGAGAGTAGATTTTGTTTGGATTTGGAGGTAAAAATAGGATTTGCTTGAAAAAATGGTCCATATGCTGTCCTGGTATGCACTAGAGGGTTCTGTTTTTCTCTATAGAGTACAATAATAATCCCATGAACCCCAATGGGAGGATCCACTTCATTCTTTCTGCTTTAATCTCCACCAATAAGAAGGGGCTTATGTTCAGTTGCTAGAATCACACATGACTAGGATATGATGTAAATAACACAACAATTCTGAATCTCTGCAAGTCTGAAGCAAATCCCTATTGATGGAGAGTGGAAGATTTTTTTCTAAAAAAGCACTGAAATCACTGCACTTATTACTAGACTACCTGTTGTCATCTTGCCATTTTGTTTTAGAAATGTTAATAAGATCAAGACTGCTAGAAGGCCCCAAGCAAATACCACAAAATATGTTCATTTTAATGGTATTAATTTTTCCATAAGTTCCTAACAAAATCTTTGTCACTGACTGGTGGCGTTTTATGTTAGTTTTTTAGGTTCTAAAATATTTTTTACAATTTGTTCCCAATATTCTTTGGTGTTTTGTTCCTGAAAAATGTGATTGCTTCAGATTGCCTAGGAACACATCATTGGGAGAAAGGTGAGATAACAAGGTATTTGAGAAATTTCAGGTAGTTCCAAGTATTCCGGTTAACATAGGTAATATTCATTTTTTTTCTCTCATGGGAAATCTCCTAACATTTTTATATGATTTTTAATAGTTTGGTTCTGTTACTGCATCAAAAGTATCCATTATCAATCCAACTCTAACCCCAACCTTAATTTAAGATAGAACTTCATCCCCAGACACACTGAGTGCATACAAGTCATTCTCTTTCTGCTTTAAGGGTTCTTGACAAAGCAGAATTGGTTTTTACCTTACTCACTGCTGCTCAACATAGTCTGCATATTTATCTTCTTATCACTCACTCATTCACAATAGCAAAGAAAGCTTTTAGATTGAAGCTTTACTCATGAAAAGGAGATAGCTTAGATCTGCTGTTGCCTATTACTAAAGTGTGGAAGGGTAATAGT
Organism: Alligator mississippiensis; assembly: GCF_030867095.1. NCBI lineage: Eukaryota > Metazoa > Chordata > Crocodylia > Alligatoridae > Alligator > Alligator mississippiensis. The sequence continues at coordinate 104,525,822 of NC_081828.1, forward strand.
TCTATGCTTCTGTTCTTTCAGTCTTAGGTATGTCATTATATCAACCTGTGTGAAACCTGGGGGGTGGAAATGGAGACTGCAGATAGGCAAAGTTTGGAAGACCTTGAAAGCCAGTCTGGACACATAGCTTAATTTTACCTGAAGAATGGGAAAAAAATCCCATTAAACAAATAAAAAAAGAACAATGTATGTAGTAACTCAGAATGATGAGATTTCGAGTGGAGAGGAGAGTATACGCATATTGTCTTTGGCTACTGTGTAAGAAGGGGGCTAAACATTAATCTGTTTTATTTGCAGCTATGCTATTAGATTATCAACTAATTCAATCTCAGTGGGATGCAGCTATGGTATCATTCGAGCAACATTGTTAAGCAGCAATAATAGACTGGGAGAACGTGACCAATTCTCAGTGATATATAATGAAAACATACTGAGGCCAGAGGAAATGCTGTCAATAAGAAACTGATGAAGCAAGAATATTCACCTCAAATTTACAGTAGTTGACCCACATTTCAATAGCATATTTGAAGGAGATAGATATTTCAGGACAAACTGAAGTTAGCAATTTCCCCCTTAAATGCAGCCTGTTAGACTATTGAAATTCAGAGTACTATTAGCCCTGGGGGAACCAGTCAAGAAAGAACCGACAAGCCTGCAAAAATGTAGCATCGTTGCTTCTCTTGTAAGTAGCTCAGCTGCACAGTAATCGTGAGAAAACCTTCAGATAAACCAAGGACCAGCAGTGAACTAACCACTGAAAGAAGTCACCACTCATTAACAATGACTGAAGACCTGATCTATCCAGGGCAAAAGTGTTCACCGCTCATGATGTAAATAATGGGTTCTGGCATATTGAACTACATGAACTGTCCAGCCACCTGACAACCTTGCCACATCATTTGGCAGGTATCACAGGGCACAGATGTCTAGGAGCATCAGTCTGGTCCAAGATGTTCTAGTGTATACCAGACATCGAATGAACTCTTGAGCACTGAGATGGAAGCTGATGACACTCTTATAATGGGAGACAGAGATAACAAGGGCAAAGCACCCCAGGTCAAAAAAGCCAAGCTATGAAAACTGAATGCAGATAATCTAAAGCTGAGAAGAAACAAACTTTCCTAAGTTAGAGGTCTGTTTACTGACCAACCTGACGGTGGGTGGTTGGACCCAGAAAGGTGCTGCGCAAACAGGCCAGGGACAAAAGGGTTACGGGACCTTGTTTCTCCTTCTCTTATCTCTCTTCCTGTTGGCAGAAAAACAATTAAGGAGGTGGTGTAACAAATAAATTCTTTACTCACACTTTCATATAGGTGGTTTCCTTTACAGCAGTTTCAAGATTAAACTCGCTGGTGACTCGAGAGCTCTAAACATGTTCGAATGATATACTCGGTCGTGATGGGGGCGTCTGGGGGGAAGGGATTTCGTGGATGCAGGATCCTGGAAAGGGTGATCAGGCCTCTCCAAACTGACTCATGGATCCCCCTTGTGCTTGTGTTCTGCCCCTTTTTATAAGCTACAGGGCCAATCAAAATGCACCCCGTGTATCTGCTGACTTTTAGGAGGCTGTGACTGCCGGCCGTGCGGTCATACGCCTCACGTAACCCCTGATTTGCTGAGGCTATTTGCACGCATTCATCATGACTCCCTCACACTCCGAGCATAGTTCACCCTCGTGTTTTACATTTGATACCTTTGAGTTCTTAAGTGTGTTTAAGATACAACATCCAACACAAACACAAAGTAAAATACCAACTAAGGGTATTAATAACTGTGGTCATTCAGCAGTTCTGTGGGACAGGCGCACTCAGGTCATTTGGTTATGACATTTACTTCTGAGGGATTCTGGCTGGACCTTGAGAAACTAAGGGCCATTAAGACAATACTGAGCCCAAGGATATACAGGGAGCCCAGCCACTTATTCATAGGCACCCAAGTGCTGTGCAACAAAAGTGGCTGTAATTTTTCTAATGAAACAGTATCACAGGGGGGAAAAAAGAAATGTCAGCAGACCACAAAAAGTTTCATTCCAAGTTATGATGAATTCTAGAGAAACCTTGCCTGGATTCCTGGTAGCTCTTGGATCCACAATCCTAAGGTAAATACACATTGAATAGAATATGACCCTCTTCTGACCTGCTAAAAGCTGCAAATTGTATAGAAAGTGATGACTTTAAAACTTTAATTGTTAGAAGGTGTTTTGAACAGAAGTCAGCACACTCTCATAATTGTTCAAAGGGGAGCTTGCCAGTTAGCCCCAGGAACTGGAGGGGGAGTGTCAGGGAATAGGTAACCAGTACAGCATGAAGATGAAGGTGAGTGGATTGCCCTGGAGCATTCAAGAGCTCAATCTGCCATTTTCCAAGGGTTTCTGTGGCTTCTATATTAACCTTTTCTTTCTCCCAGCTTGCTATGAAAAAGACTATGCATAGAAAGGCCTTTCAAAATGCTATTCTCCATGACACCAGCACTAGCATAGACTCCAAGCATAGTTGCTAAAGCAATTCTAACAGACCTTTTATATCCCTCTCTGTAACTAATGTAAACTGTTCCCACATACAAGAAATCACCAGTGTTCTGTCACAGAATGCAGGAACTCTCCCCCAGATAGTGGAAACTAAATCCCTGTTCAAGTTTACAGAGTGCTATAGTGGTACTAACAGAAATGACAGCACAGATCTTTTAGGTGAGGGTCATCAGGAACTAAGGGCTAATACTGAGAGACCTACTCATAGACTGATGGGGAAGAAGTAAGCCTCAGGCAGAATAGATATCTTAAAAAGAGAACACAGGGCATTTTTGTTGGTGGGAATAAACTGAGACAGCATGAAATCTCCTTCTCAAATAAATTTGCTTTTGGACTAATTTTTGGTAATTCTGTCAACAAACATCCATTGTTCTGTTACAGTTTTAAGAGTAGCTTTTCTATTGAAGGATATTTCTATCACAGTCTAAACATGCTTCAAGAGAATGAATTATTTGTAATGTTGAATGGAAATTGTATTAAACACCAGAAAACAAAAGTATGAAATTATTTGAAATATTTCAAATAATTTAATTTGTTTATACAGTTCTGCTGGAGACACATTGATGTCATCGTTTATTTTACTATATTAATTTAATATGTTTTTCTGAAAAAAGAGAGGGGCTTGAAACTAAAGTTAACTTTCAAATTAAAATCATATAATCATAAATAATAGGATTGGAAGAGACCTTAAGAGATCATCTTGTCCAACCCCCTGCTCAAAACAGGACCATCCCCAACTACATATCTCTAGCCAAGGCTGTGTTTAGTCAGGTCTTAAAACCGTCCAAGGATGGAGATTCCACAACCTCTCTGCGTAACCTGTTCCAGTGCTTTAGCAACAGCAGTGAATTTTCACATGCGAACCTTTATGGCCAGTGCAAATAATATGATATATGGCTCTGTTGTTCACAAAAACATTTTTAGCATCATGCAATCTAATTAATGGTGCAAGAACAAAGCTTACTACAGACTTCAGTTTAATTAATCATCATATTGATATGCTTTCTTTCTAATAGAGTCCCAAGATCAAAGCAGAGTTGGCTTGGGTCATGAGCATTCATTACATTGGAAGGGGTCATAATTAAACTGTTTATAATGGTTCCTTTAACCTATGAACAGTTGAAGACCTATTACAAGCAGAAGCACTGAGAAAAAGTTTATAACAGGGATGGGTTTAGCAGAAATAAAGCTCTGTTTATGATTAATGGAATCATTTGGAGCCTAGCAACTTCAGTTCTCAAGAAAGATGTGTAGATCTTTCCTTTATTTTTTCTGGATTTACACCTTCAGTTTTGCTCTTTGAATTTTACATTTGTTTCAAATAAATACTCAAACGTTTTTATGAATATCAGGACTAGGGGATTTACCTAAATATAAGTCAGAATAGACAATGACTCTCCAATAATTAGATTCTATATATGGATATTTTATAAATTTGTTAAAAACTTCCAGCTACCGAACCTAAATATTGGAGGTTTGCCTTGAATTTGTCCTCCTCCAACTGCTACAACAGGGAAAATAAATCTTGGAGGGAGTCAGGTAGCCCCCTTACCCTCAACCTTTTTCCTCTGTAGACCCTTCCCCTGCTTATTTCTTTCAAGCCCTGTTCTCCACGAGCACATGGAATTGAGGAACAAATCTGAAAACACTGACCTTGAAATAAGCATATCTGTGGTAATTTGCATATGGGCAAAGTATTACAAGCACCCTACACATAGTTCCCCCAGAATTGATGCATTTTACCTTTTTGAAATTTTAGTGCAGGTATTCCATAGACACACTTTTAAACACCACTTTTTTACCTGCTTATATGTGGTACAAACTATGCATGATATTAATCCAAAGACAAAAGACTCATGTTTTTATCATGTAGTTCACTGGGCTGAGTCACAGCACAGTCAACAGCATGTCAAGTCATAGTAACCCCACAGCTAAGCACTGCTTAATACATGTGTGTATTCCAGATACCCGCCCCCCCCAAAGGATCTATGTACTAATTAGCCCCCCACTCATGACTGGAACTGGGTGTTTTCATCACAAGCCCTTGGATCCTCCCCAAATTTATATGTAGATAATACACAAGGCAACTTGGTCAGCAACCACCTCATGGAGAGCAGAACTACACTAATTACATGCAAAAAGCTTGAAGTAAGAGGCAACAGAGTGATTCTGGGAAACTGGTTGGGAGCCTATCCGGTAATGATTGCCAGACACTTAAGGCTGGTGAAGAAACAGGAAGAATTGGAAATGGGAAATAAAGACACAGCTTAGTTGTGGGAGTAAAGAGGAAGTCTAAATGTATTCAATGTAGTGGCTCACCATAACTTTAAAGGGGTCAGCACAAAGGACTGCACACAATGGTCACTACCATGCATTTTATTCATAGGGGCTGTACTAACTTATCCTTTGCAGTAGGTTACTATCACAATGTTTGCCCAACATGGGCCATGTGTTTTATAGTTATGCTCAGTGTCAGCTGCACTTAATCAACCTCATAACTGGCTTCCTTACTGAGCCCATATTGCTTTTGGCAGCAATGTAATGATAGACAATGCATTTAATTATGTTTCTTTGTATGTGAATATAAGACAAGGGGCTTTTTCACCATACTGATTGGTGAAAAAAAATCTTATCTTCTATTTGAGTAAATGTGGTATTTACTGTTAACTTCTTAGCCTGGAAACTCCAGGGTAGGATTATCACAAGACTAGGGATTCATTTTGAGATTGCTAAGTAATGGCTAGAAATAGAGTAGATTTCCTTTAGTGGTTCCAGATAAAGGGAGGAATAACTAAGAATAAAAGTTAACTAAACAGTTTTCGTATCAGACAAAAAAAAGAGGGATTTGTTTTGGGTAAAGAATCTAGAAAATTTCTTATTTTATTTTTGCTGTTTTCCCCCTACAAAACAACAGCAAATTGGGCTTAGCACTGCAGCTATTGATATGCATATACATTTCAATATCACAGAACAAAGCAGTATGAAAAATAGAGGCAACTACAAAATCAAGTAAAAGTTGTAGGGATTTTTGTTTGTTTGTTTGAGCTTTGAAATGTGGCTGACAATTGAATGGTAAAACCCTGACCACTATGAAATCAATGGGAGGTTTGCATTACATTTCAGTGAAGCCTGCAAGTGACAGTAGCTAAGCCCGAAAGCCCATAAGGGGTTGCTCAAGAGGAGCTAGGGCAGTGGAGAGTGGCTCAGGATGGGCAGTATGCAAGGGGGGGGGGGGGGGACAGGGCAGAATGAGTGAGAGACTGAATGGAGTCCAATTATGGATTGAATTTGCCCCAGCCTCAGGATGGGGAAAGTAATCATAATCTGGATGGCACCTGCGAGGCATGAGCTGTGGTATAGGGGAGGTTTGGAGCTGTGGATCATGGCCCCTGGCATTGGGGCAAGGAATGGATAGCCTCCCACTTAATAAATCAAGTTAACAATAAAGTTGTGGCAGGAAAGTCAGAGCAGATTGCCCTAGGCAGGTGGGTGGGCTGCTTTGGGATCCGGCCTTGAGTTTACCCAGTCACAGTGAGTTTCATGAAACAAATTCTCCTTCTTGAGTGTTTTAATATTGCCTCTAGTATGTCACTGTCAGTCATTTCTATACCCAAGTTAATATGACTGCACCCGAGTTAATGTTTTTAGCTAGAGCTAAGAGCAGCCTTCAGGGCTGTGAAATAGAAGAGAACCATGCCAGAAATGACTAACACCACAAAACTGCAGAAGAAAGGACTACTGAATAATAGAACAGCAAGGCCTAAAAAGAAGAAAGGATCATTAACATATGTGGAATGACACGAGATTAGCAGGAATTAGGAATATGATAATGAGCCATGAAGTCAAACAACTTCATCAGCACTGCCTGCATAGAAATGCCACTGTGCCTCCCAGGCAGTTGGTTTTAAACTTTGAGTGGAGCTGAAATCAAGGGTTGGGGAGGGTGGGGGGGGGTGAGTGTGTGTGTTTGTGGAGGGGAGAACTGTACCACTGCGCCCCCCAGGATCTGTCCCTGGTTGGTGATATCCAATAGAACAATTATACAGGTAAAGATACATTCACATATACAGTATGCTTGTTACAATTATATTCCATGCTATCATTTGGTAGGACACACAATCCAAGTGGAGTGCAATCTCATTTGTCTGAATCCCAGTGAATTGATATTTTTCTACCCAAAATGAAGCACACATATTAAAAGCTTTTTTTTTTTTTTTTTTTAAATCTCAGTTATCCAGACCTATTTCTTCTTCTCCATGACATTCAGGTAATTGAGGCAATCCTGAACAGCGGCATGGCGACACACTAAGTACAAAGATATCAAAGTTTATATATTTTCTGACTTATCTGAAAGATGAATCCAAACACTAGTTAGATTTAATACTGCCATGCATAAATGCATTACAAAGAATCTTTGGCATGAAATACACCCAGCCCCGTGAGGGACACCAGGAATCAACCTCAATGTTTTACACTCATTCAGAAAATGCATATGGAACTTTACAAGAGAAAACCAATATAATTCTTTGGAATTCTAGTAATCTAGAATATTTTATAAATATTTTATAAATTGCATTCATCATAAAAAATGCAATGGCTATATAATTCCCTAAATATATAGAATTGATACAATATCAACCTTGATTAAATTCTTTAAAACTAACAAAGAGACTAAGAAATGAATATGAGCAAGGAGGAGTGAAAGCAAAAATCAGGAAACAATGCTGATCAGTCAAGAAAAGTAGACTGGTGAGTGGATCAAATACTGCAAACTTGTAATGGTTGCAGCAGGGAACTTTTATGTGCGTGTCTACAGAATATCTTTCCTCCAGCCTCTGGGAAATTTTCCTTACCACTAGCAGCAGTGCACCAACAATGCCTGAAAAACCTTATTATAAACATCTATGAATCTAAAGGCTTAGTACTGGTTATTGCCATCAGTAACACTTTCTTGATTTCTTCTCTATTTTTAAACATTCTAAATAATAAGGCATAGTTCAGTTGAAGGACTATTATGTGAAGTGCAAAAGCCATTGGATTATTTAACTGCTATTTATAAAAGGGCAAGAATGTAAAACTGACATTTTACCTGTAATCTACTGAGACAAATAAGTAAAATCAAGTCATGCTTTTTTTCCTCCTTTGAAAAATAAGGCATCATAAGTGTTTCTTGACATTTTTGCCCGTATTTGTCTACTATTAGCTGACAGTTGTAGGTTCTATTCTAAATTAATCAAAACTACAGAGAGTACATTTGTCATTCAGTCCACATCACATTTAAAATTCCAGATTATCTTTAGTTTTAATATAGTTGCAGATAAATAACAGATATGCAAAACATCTCACAAGTTGTCACATTTGTACTGCCATTTCATTTTGCCAAATTCAGTTCTTATATTGTCAGTTATGTTTGAAGAGGCAGTTTTAGAGTAAGCCCCAGTCTTTAAGTACCTTAAGTGGGGAAAAACAATCTTTCACCTGAAATTTCTTAAGCTTGTTTTTAACCCAAAGTTGAATAATTTTGGAAAGAGTAGGATGTGAATGAATTTCTTTGCCATTTACAAATTATGCAGGTTTTAAGAAATGGCTTTTTTATACTTAAAATAACTGAGTGTTTTTTCTTAAGACATCACCCTTGCCTTGGATGCCTTGATAAGAAGTATCATTGATGTGTTTAAAGAGAAACAGTTTAAATCTAATTAATTAAAGTCACATGTTTAGCACACGCACTACACAATTTTTTAACAAATAAGCAAAAGACAGAGGTCAACATATATTCTTTGTCTACAGTATTCATGTCTAACTTTTTGCTCTTTGTTTTTGCAGCATCCTGTATTCAAATAAAATCAGTTTTGGCTCTATTTTTCTCTCTTTTTTGCTCACTTTTGTCACTTAAGTAAAGGAAAAAAACAAAAGCAGGCAGACAAAAAGAAAATTTTTAATGCAACTTCTCAGTTGAGTATTTTTAAATGGATAAGGTAGAATATTCCATGACTCAGACTATGAACCCCTTGCTTGGCATGATGACATCATAGGCAAGTAGGCCTTGATACAAAATCCACTGAGGTCAGTGGAAAGGCTCAATTAACTTCAGTGTGGGCTGGATTACACTTACAAGTAATGAGCAGTAATTTACTACTCATGTGAGTATATACTTCCCAGCATGTGTTATACTTTTACAAGAGTATACTGCAGAGGCAGAGATTTGGCAAGATGGGAGCCCAGGAATGGTGGCTGTGCCTTAAGGAATGTGATCCTTTGGGCACAGAAGGGGACGATCCCAATGCGTGGGAAAAGGGGGAAAGGGGCCAAGAGGCTTCCTTGACTGATCAGAGAAATCCAGAACAGCCTAAAGGCAAAAAGGGGGACATATAAGCAGTGAAAACAGAGAGAGATTACTAAAGAGGAGTATACCTCCTCAGCTCACAGTTGTAGGGAGGCAGTTAGAAAGGCCAAAGCTACCACGGAGCTGAGGATGGCATCCCAAGTTAAGGATAACAAAAAATTGTTTATCAGATATATAGGGAGTAAAAGGAAGGCCCAGGGCAGCATAGCACCACTACTGAATGGGCAAAAGCAGCTGGTGACAGACAGGGGGGACAAGGCTGAACTCCTCAATAAATCCTTTGCCTCAGTGTTCCTAAATGAGGGGCAAGACAAGTCTTACAGTGGGATTGTAGAGAGGCAACAGCAGAGTACCAGACTACCAAGTGTTAACCCTGAGATGTTGCAGAGTCACTTGGAAGAACTGGATGCGTTTAAGTCTGCAGGCCCAGATAAGCTCCCTCCGAGGGTACTGAAGGCACTGGCTGATGTCATTGCACAGCCACTGGCAAGAATATTTGAGCGCTCGTGGCACATGGGCCAAGTCCCAGAGGACTGGAAAAGGGCCATTGTGATCCCTATTTTCAAGAAGGGGAGGAAGGAGGATCCAGGCAACTATAGGCCAGTCAATCTCAGCTCCATCCTTGGCAAAGTCTTTGAAAAGATTATTAAGGTTCATATATGTGAGAGCCCAGCAGGAAAAATTATGCTGAGGGGAAACGCATGGGTTCATAGACGGTAGATCATGCCTGACTAATCTAGTCTCTTTTTATGACCAGGTTAAAAAACACCTGGACGCAGGAGTAGGGGTAGACATTGTTTACTTAGACTTCAGGATGGCCTTCAATACGGTATCCCACCCCATACAGGTGAACAAATTAAGAGGCTGTGACTTGGATGATTACACAGTCTAGAGGGTGGCAAATTGGCTAGAGGGTCATTCCCAGAGAGTGGTGGTGGATGGGTCGGTATCGACCTGGAAGGACGTGGGCAGTGGGGTCCCGCAGGGCTCGGTTCTTGGACTGATACTCTTCAATATCTTCATCAGTGACTTGGACGAGGGAGTGAAGTGTACTTTGTCCAAGTTTGCAGATGATACAAAACTGTGGGGAGAAGCTGACACACCGGAAGGCAGGGAACAACTACAGGCAGACCTGGACAGGTTGGACAAATGGGCAGAAAACAAATAGAATGAGATTTAACAAGGAGAAATGCAAAGTGCTACACCTAGGGAGGAAAAATGTCCAGCACACCTACTTGGATTTTATTCCACAGTATCATTACTCATTAATATATTTCTTATTTTTCCTTTCACTATGGTCCCTAGGTATCTCCTTTCCTGTGACATTAACTCTTCTTCTCTTCTGCCTTCATCTTCTATCCCCACCTCCCTTTCTTTCTGCCTCTTTGGTGTGCAGTACAAAATACCTACTCTTAACAAAATATTTTCTTCATCAGCTTCTCTCTTCCTCTGACTTGCCCTTCATGGTTATGTGCTTCCACAGATCACAATCCTCATCTACAGGACTCTCCTCCCAGTCCTTGTTCAGCAGACATC